>NC_041394.2:15938444-16273444 GCF_900747795.2 Erpetoichthys calabaricus | reverse complement strand
AGCTCAAATCTGTCTAGTCCCTCTGCCATAAAAGCCTGGTAGTTGATGTGTTTCTGAGATGGTTGTCTTACTGACAGGTTCTCATTTCAGCAGAGAAAGTTCTGTTAAAATGAACATTGGGCTCTTGGTCATCTCCCTAACCAAGACCCTTCTTGCCCAGTTACTCAGTTTGGCCAAATGGCCAATTCTAAGAAGAGTCCTGGTGGTTCCACGTTTCTTATTTTTCAGTTATTGAGACTAATGTGCTCTTGGGAAATCTCAGAGCTTTGGAAATAGTTTGATCCCCTTGACCGGATCTGTTTAACTGCAAAATTCCTTGAGCTACATGGTTTGGTTTTTGTCCTGACAAGTGACTTGTGAATCTTCTACACACAGGTACACAAATACCTTTCTATATGTGCCCAATCAATTCATTCTGCCACATGTAGACTCCAATCAAGTTTTAGGGACATCTCAAGGAGAACTGAACCAAACAGAAGGCATCTTAGCACAATCTGGAGTGCAATAGCAAAAGGTCTGAATATGTTTATGAATGACAGGTTTTAGTTTTTCTTTTTTAATAAATGTGCAAACTTTTCTGAAAATGCATTTGTCATTATTGATATTTAGCCTGATATTAAAAAGGCTGATTTATCCATTTGAAACAAAATCAACAACATAATAAAGTGTGCAGAAAGTGATGAGGTCTGAATACTTTCTTAATCCACTGTATGTTGCAGCATTTGACAGTATTATCCAGATATACATATGATACCCTTTTTGCCACCTCATGTGCCCTATTATGGTGAAATCTTCTACTGCAAATGTTGCTTATGTTTAACTCACCTCAAGAGGGTAACATTGCAGTAATTGTTTAAAAGAGTCAAGATAAATTAAACAATCATCACCCTTAATCACTGATCATACAAGCTTCTACAAGTCACTGGACCGTTTCCCAGAAAGCTACCGTTTATTTTTTTCATAAGTTTTATCAGCCCATTGTAAGAACAGCTTTTAATAACATTATGATATCTTTAAATACCTGTAGTCCACACCGATGGCGACTGAGAGATCATGGAAATGTCAACTATAGATTTATTTTGAAGTGAGTGGTGAATTTTGCCCACAATAGATAGATAGATAGATAGATAGATAGATAGATAGATAGATAGATAGATAGATAGATAGATAGATAGATAGATAGATAGATAGATAGATAGATAGATAGATAGATAGATAGATAGATACTTTATTAATCCCAATTGGAAATTCACATTCTCCAGCAGCAGCATACTGATACAATAAATAATATTAAATTAAAGATTTATAATAATAATAATGCAGGTTAAAAACAGACAATAACTTTGTATAATGTTAAATGTTAACAATCCGAGTTGTATTGGAAGTATATAGGCTGAACAGGACCGGAGAAAGTACAGTCCCCTGTGGCGCTCCTGTGTTGCTGACCACAATGTCAGACGTGCAGTTCCCAAGACGCACATACTGAGGTCTGTCTTTAAGATAGTCCACGATCCATGCCACTAGGTATGAATCTACTCCCATCTCTGTCAGCTTGTCCCTAAGGAGCAGAGGTTGGATTGTGTTGAAGGCGCTAGAGAAGTCTAGAAACATAATTCTTACAGCACCACTGCCTCTATCTAAGTGGGAGAGGGATCGGTGTAGTATATAGATGATGGCATCCTCCGCTCCCACCTTCTCCTGATATGCAAACTGCAGAGGGTTAAGGGCGTGTTGAACCTGTGGCCTAAGGTGGTGAAGCAGCAGCCTCTCCATGGTCTTCATCACATGTGATGTCAGAGCAACAGGCCGAAAGTCATTCAGCTCACTAGGACGTGATACCTTTGGGACTAGGGTGATGCAAGATGTTTTCCAAAGCCATTCCACAATGCCCCTCTGTGTTTGTTGAGGACACCTGGCTCTTCACTTGAGCCACCACATTCTTTGCTCTAGGCTAATTTCAAGACTATAGGGGAATAATTATGAGGACAGATTGAAAGAGATTAGCCTTTTCAATTTAAGCAAAAAATTAAGTGGAAACATGACTGAAGTGTTTAAAATTATGAAGGGAATTAGTCCAGTCAAGATGGTGACTTTAAAATGAGCTCATCAAAAACACAGGGACACAGTTGGAAACTTGTTAGGGGTAAATTTTTCACAAACGTTAAGACATTTTTCTTCAGACAGGGAACCATAGACACATGGGATAAGAGACCAAGTAATCTGGTAGAGAGTAGGACTTTAGGGACCTTCAAAACCCAACTTGATGTTATTTTGGAGAAATTAAATGGGTAGGACTGGTGAGCTTTTTTGGGCTGAATGGCCTGTTCTTGTCTAGATTATTCTAATGGCCTTTGTAGTGATAACAACAGATGAGTTTGTAAGGTTCAGTGACTCCTTTCTTAATTGACCTTGTGCACAACAGCAATTAATTGTGTTAAGGTATCAGTGTATTACTCAGAAATGTTCAAGGATAAATAGATAGATGGAACAGTAAGGCTCTATATGATAGATGTGAAAGGCACTATCTATCTATCTATCTATCTATCTATCTATCTATCTATCTATCTATCTATCTATCTATCTATCTATCTATCTATCTATCTATCTATCTATCTATCTATCTATCTATCTATCTATCTATCTATCTATCTATCTATCTATCTAATAGATAGTTTGATAGATAGTGTCACACACATGTGCATGGGAGACAGCTAGAAGGACCAAAAGAAGGTAATTCCATGCCAGGCCAGAGGGTGGCAAGGTGCAATAAACCTTTCTCTTCTATCTCTGCAGACCAGACACAAGAAATTCTGCCTGATTCCAATGACACCATTTCTGGTTCCAGCCCGATAATGCCACTTCCGGCTCCAAGAACGTCACTTCCGGTTCCTTCTCTAGATGATGTCACTTCTTGTTACCTGTTTTAAAAGCCAGTCATCTTCCATTGTTACTGAGCTTCTGTTTGAAACTCAACTTGTACACTTCTGTGTTACCAAAGCTCCATTATTGCAGCCTTATTTAAGTATATGGCTGGCTGCCCCAAACCTCTTTTGGCGTCAAGGTCTATTCATTTTACAATAGATAGATAGATAGTGTGACTACAACGGGATGTCATAGAGCCCAAAACCTCAGAAGCAATAGTACCCTACCCAGTCTCACATTCAAATAAAGCATTTTATTATAAATAAATCACCAAATGTGCACAAACAACCAAACCACAATTATAAAGCCAGTGAATCTTCATTCTCTCCTTCCACTCCACTTGTTGAATGTTGCCCGCTGCCTCCCGACAGGTGAGGCAGATGGCTCCTTTTAAGCTGGACCTGAGAATGCTTACGGTGCCACAATGTGTTCTCTTGGAAGCACTTCTGCATTATATGAACCAGGGAGGTCCTTCCCCGATAGCGATACCTCTAATGACACACAGGTACCTTGACAGGGCTGCACTTCTAGACTCCATTTCCCACATACCCTTGCAGGTGTCCAAACTGGGATGCCTCTGGAGGACCAATGCCACCCATCAAATGGAGGATGGAACTGTTTCTGGCCTCCGGCTTCCACTGGTCCATTCATTATATGCCTTTGACTGGGCAAGAAGCTGTTTCCTGATGCAGCCAGCGTGGCCATCTGTTGTCCATGGTACTTACAATAGATAGAAATTTTAATATTAAAAAAATATATTTTTTCAATCAATCAGCAAGAATAAAATGACATAACTTCAATATATTCAATTAACACACAAACAATATATGTAAAATTAAATTTCCAATATATATGTCTTTACTCTGTTCTAGTGAATCCAGTGAAACACTCCATTACACCACTTACCCCCCCCCCCCCCACCTACAGTATTATGAATACAATGTTTAATACATCAGTAAAACAAATAATTTCACCTCACACTTCATCACTACAGTTCACTCCTATTACTCCATACATAATTTCAAACAAAATGTCTGATATATTAAATATAACCATACCTTACACATCTCCTACTTTGCATAAAAAGAACATTTTCTGAATTATTCTGAAATTAAATTACATTACAAATACACAACCACACTGTTTAGTCAAAAATAAATACGTAATTGTGCCTCCACAATGGAGCACAGCACCTTCGTCACTCCCTACATTTTTATGAATTCCACCATTTTGCTCATCACCTTGTAATAAGTGAATTCTGGCTTTAGCCTTGAGGTAACGTTCACCCTGAAGATAAGAACTGCATTATCAAGCACTGCACCAATCTGTTTATTATTCTGACTTCATAAAATTGCTAGCTTTGCTTTGCCAAATAAAAAAGATTTATGTTTTGTGCTATGTTTAACACCAACGATAATGGTTTAATTGGCAGCAGTAAGCAATGATATCATCTGCATATATCAAAACCTAAAACTCTGACCTTCACTTGAATAAAGTCGCTGCTCCTCTGCATCAAAAGGAGCCAGTTGAGGTGGTCTGATTAGAGTGCCTCCTGGATGCCTCCCTGCGGAGGTCTTTTGGGCATGTCCAACCAGGAGGAGACCTCAGGGAAGACCCAGGACATGATGGAGAGATTATATCTCTCAGCTGGCCTGGGAATGCCTCAGTTCTCCACAGAGGAGCTGGAGGAGGTGATGGTGAAAAGGCATGTCTGGGACACAACCTGGATTCGTAAAAGAGGAATGAAAATGGATCAATGAATGAATTACTAGTCCTAAATAAAGTTAACTCAACTCAATTTTATTGTCGTTCATTTAAATACATAGTATATGACTGAATGAAATTTCATTCCTTACAGTCCCGGTGCATACGCAAAACAACATACATTTAACATACATTATAACATTACCGAAAACCAGAGCAGCAATACAATATAACAAGACAAAAGATACAGGATTATAAAGCTTGAATAATGTTTGACATCCATATTAAAGTGCAGAGTGCAAAGTGACAGTACATAATTGGGAGTATGATATAAGGATATGGTACTGGGTGACATGTAGGAGTTCAAAAGTCTGACATCTTGGGAAAAGTTATAGGACCTGGCTGTGCTGGTTCTAATGCTGCAGTATCTTCTACCTGATGGTGGGAGGTCAAACAATGTGTGTGACAAGTGAGAGATGTCTTCCACAATGCCATAGGCTAAACGCAGATCTGAAAGATGTCCTGGATCGAAGAGTGGGAGAACCCTATGATCCTCTCAGTGGACCTCACTACACGCTGCAGAGTCTTGCACTCATGGGCTTTGAGGTTCCCAAACCACACAGTGATACAGTTTGTCAGAACACTCTCCACAGTTGCTCTGTAAAAAGGTGGTAAGAATGGATTGTGGCAAGCTGTTTCACTTCAGTCTCCTCAGAAAAAAGAGGCGTTGCTGTGCCTTCCTGACAACAGAGTTGGTGTTGATTATCCAGGAGAGGTCATCAGAAATATACACCCCAAGAAACTTGTTGCTACTGACTCCCTCCACAGCAGAGCCATTAATGAGCAGATGTCAGCAGATGTTCTTTTGAAATTGATAAGCATCTCTTTTGTCTTATCGACATTTAGAGAAAGATTATTTTCACCACACCACCTCATCAGATGTTCAACCTCCTCTGTAGGATGTATCATCATTATTGCTGATAAGACCTACTATGGTTGTATCATCTGCAAACTTGACAATGCAGACTTGGCAGTGCAGTCATGGGTGAGCAGTGTGAACAATAGCGGGCTCGGTACACAGCCTTGGGGGGCACCTGTGCTCAGCCCGATGGTGTTAGATGTTCTGCTGCCACTGCACACTGACTGTGGCCTCTCAATCAAAAAAATCCAGAATCTAATTACACAGAGGAGTGTTAGGGCCCAGTAGAGAGAGTTTTCTCACCAGCTGCTGGGGAATGTTCATATTTAACGCTGAGCTAAAATCTGCAAACAGCATTCTGACATATGTATCCCTGGTGTTTTTCAAGCTGTCGAAGAAAAGACTGTTCATATTGCATATAAAATTCCAGATAGAGGACACTCCTGTGTAATTCCCCACATATCAGAAAATGGTCTACCTACAATATTGATTTTCAACACCCCAAAACATTACAAAATAGCATTTTAACGTAATTTAAATGCAAAAGCAAAACCAAAAATTTCATTATGGCAAACAAATATATATGGCCCACCTGATCAAACACCTTCTCTTGTTCGAAAGTTAAAGTTGAAATGTTAAGTTTGAGTGATTTAATGTTGAAATGATGTCACACAATGCAAATATGAAAATATATGGATCGGTTTGTGCAGAACACAGTAAGACTGAAACTGGTTGACAATGCTACCTTTAACATTCTGCAATTGTTTTGGCAATACCATTCAAATAATTTTATAATCTGTACATAGTAAAGTAACTGGTCACCAGTTCTTCATATGACACAGATTTTCCTTTTTTAGGAATCAGACATGACTCGAGTCATATCATCAAATTCGCAGACGACACAACGGTGGTGGGCCTCATCAGCAGCGATGATGACTCGGCCTACAGAGAGGAAGTGAACCAGCTCATTATCTGGTGTGACAACAACAACGTGTCAGTGAATGTCAACAAGACGAAAGAGATCATTGTTGATTTCAGGAGGAACTACATGGCACATATTCTACTTTTCATCCATGGCATCACTGTGGAGTCAGTAAGGAGCATCAAGTTCCTGGGGGTGCACATCATGGATGACATGACATGGAGTACAAATGCCAACTCCCTTGTCAAGAAAGCAGGGCAGCACATTCACTTTCTATGAGGGATGAGGAGAGTAAACCACCCCTTACTGTTTTTCACAATATTCTGCAGAGGTGCTATAGAGAATGTCTTGACCAGCAGCCTCACAGTCTGGTATCGGAGCTGCACTGTTTCAGTTCAGAAATCCTTCCAGAGAGTGGTGAAGATGGCAGAAGAAATTATTGGAACCACCCTCCCGTCTATACATGATCTGTATTTGTCACGCTGCCTTAGGAGAGATACTAAGACAATCAGAGATTCCACCCACCCAGCCCTTTGGACTGTTCAGACTTTTGCCCTCTGCCAAACGATACTGCAGTATGCGGTGCAGGACTGCCAGATTCAGTAGGAGTTTCTTCCCACAGGCTATCAGACTACTCAACACCCACCAACAACAGACAACATGCTGTTTGAACATGTATATTCAAAATCTCCTAAAATGCTGTTATGTCTGTGCATTATTTTAATGTTCTTTGTCACTTGAACACTTTCTGAACACAATCTACTCACCAGTTCATCTATTGGATTATACATACAGCATATTCTGTCTGTTTATGCTGTCTATTGTGTCTGTCTGTTGTTGTATAACGTGCACTCATCTCTGTGTTTGTGTTTGTACATTAAGCTTGCCAGTTGTGCGCTCCTTATTGAATGGTCCAAATGACATTAAAGTACGCCCAAATCCAGTGTAATTACTGCCCTCCGACAGCTCAGTGCATAAACTTTCAAGCTTCCTTGTAAAACTTCATAAAAGTCTAACCAGCAACATTAACCAGAACTTCGTATAACTCCACATGCAATCCATCAGTTCCTGGCATTTTCCTCAAGTCCTTCAATTGTAGCTCTAAGTTCCTAAAAAGTGATAGCTTTGTCCAAAAACTGTGCAGAATTATTAAAAATGCGAGGCAAACTATCAATTAACATGCAGATAGAAGAAGTGCCTATTTTTTCATTTGTAAATAAGTTCTCATAATAAGAAAATGGCTCTCCCTGCTCCTCCCCAGTGTCTTTTTACTGTTCATGAATATATCAACTTTGGTGTTCTTTTTATTCTAGAGCAAAGACAAATTTTGTTAGAACATCTAGATTGGTGATTCAGACCCCTTTTAGAATCTGATGAAAGCTATGGACCCCTTTCCTTGAAATATTTACATAAACACAACTTTGCATGCAATAAATATAACTAGCCAACCCGCGGCGTAACATACGCCGCATAATTATGTATTGATGGGTGAACACTTGCTGAACGACACAGTTGTCCAAATGGGGTGGGTTTGTGGATACCACTGTGAGTGAATGAAAAGATGGACCTCTGGAGAGAGCAACATACAATTGTCCGTGACTGAAAGTGGGATCGTCTGTGATGATGGAGCCCACGCTGGTGAAAGTTACTTCGTCGGTAGAGATACAGTGCATCCGGAAAGTATTCACAGCGCATCACTTTTTTCCACATTTTGTTATGTTACAGCCTTATTCCAAAATGGATTAAATTAATTTTTTTTCTCAGAATTCTACACACAACACCCCATAATGACAACGTGAAAAAAGTTTACTTGAGCTTTTTGCAAATTTATTAAAAATAAAAAAACTGAGAAATCCCATGTCCATAAGTATTCACAGCCTTTGTCATGAAGCTCAAAATTGAGCGCAGGTGCATCCTGTTTCCCCTGATCATCCTTGAGATGTTTCTGCAGCTTCATTGGAGTCCACCTGTGGTAAATTCAGTTGACTGGACATGATTTGGAAAGGCACACACCTGTCTATATAAGGTCCCACAGTTGACAGTTCATGTCAGAGTACAAACCAAACATGAAGTCAAAGGAATTGTCTGTAGACCTCCGAGACAGGATTGGCTCGAGGCACAAATCTGGGGAAGGTTACAGAAAAATTTCTGCTGCTTTGAAGGTCCCAATGAGCACAGTGGCCTCCATCATCCATAAGTGTAAGAAGTTCAAAACCACCAGGACTCTTTCTAGAGCTGGCTGGCCATCTAAACTGAGCGATCGGGAGAGTAGGGCCTTAGTCAGGGAGTTGACCAAGAACCCGATGGTCACTCTGTCAGAGCTCCAGAGGTCCTCTGTGGAGAGAGGAGAACCTTCCAGAAGGACAACCATCTCTGTAGCAATCCACCAATCAGGCCTGTATGTTAGAGTGGCCAGACAGAAGCCACTCCTTAGTAAAAGGCACATGGCAGCCCACCTGGAGTTTGCCAAAAGGCACCTGAAGGACTCTCAGACCATGAGAAAAGAAATTCTCTGGTCTGATGAGACAAAGATTGAACTCTTTGGTGTGAATGCCAGGTGTCACGTTTGGAGGAAACCAGGCACCGCTCATCACCAGGCCAATACCATCCCTACAGTGAAGCATGGTGGTGGCAGCATCATGCTGTGGGGATGTTTTTCAGCGGCAGGAACTGGGAGACTAGTCAGGATAAAGGGAAAGATGACTGCAGCAATGTACGGAGACATCCTGGATGAAAACCTGCTCCAGAGCGCTCTTGACCTCAGACTGGGGTGACGGTTCATCTTTCAGCAGGACAACGACCCTAAGCACACAGCCAAGATATCAAAGGAGTGGCTTCAGGACAACTCTGTGAATGTCCTTGAGTGGCCCAGCCAGAGCCCAGACTTGAATCTGATTGAACATCTCTAGAGATATCTTAAAATGGCTGTGCACCGACGCTTCCAATCCAACCTGATGGAGCTTGAGAGGTGCTGCAAAGAGGAATGGGCGACACTGGCCAAGGATAGGTGTGCCAAGCTTGTGGCACCATATTCAACAAGACTTGAGGCTGTAATTGCTGCCAAAGGTGCATCGACAAAGTATTGAGCAAAGGCTGTGAATACTTATGGACATGGGATTTCTCAGTTTTTTTATTTTTAATAAATTTGCAAAAATCTCAAGTAACCTTTTTTCACGTTGTCATTATGGGGTGTTGTGTGTAGAATTCTGAGGAAAAAAATGAATTTAATCCGTTTTGGAATAAGGCTGTAACATAACAAAATGTGGAAAAAGTGATGCGCTGTGAATACTTTCTGGATGCACTGTAAGTTTCAGCACTTGGTCATTAAGGTGCAGCGAGTCTTCGTTGTTGACGCTTAATATAGCTTGTATACTGAGTTGTTCCGGAGTCACAGTTGAGAAACACTTTTTTAATGTCTTTTAAGCACAGGGAAAAAAATTAACATGTGAAACATCCGTAATGTAATAAGCCACCAAGAAAAGTAACATTGCAACAATGCATGCTACGATCCGATCGCTGTAAACAGAAGTGAAAACAAAATCGAGGCCGGTGCATTCTTTATCTGCCTTGTAGCGCAATGGTAGTGCTGCTGTTTTGCAGTAAGGAGACTGTGGAAGATTTTGGGTTCACTTCCCGGTTTCTCCCTGTGTGGATAGCGCTTTGAATACTGAAAACACCGGTATATCAATGTAATGAAGTATTATTATTCTTATGCATCCAGCGCTCTCTCTCTCCCGCGCCTGTATGCGTGTGTGTGTCGCTCTCTCTCTCTCTCACTCGCTGCACGTGTTCCTGCAGGCATACCAGTAAGTGAATGAAAAGATGGAACTCTGGACAGAGCAACATACAACTGTCTGTGACTGAAAACTGGTTTTGGCAGATACATGCACATCTTTTTGAAAGTTTGGCCCTGTGCCTTATCAATTGTCATCGCAAAGGCAAATCTAACAGGAAATTGTCTTTGTGTTAAAGTAAAAGGCAAATTATCCGCGACAAACTGTTTTACACGCTGCATACCAACCTGCGGCGTAGTATACGCCGCATAATCACGCCGCTTTTTTAATGTTTTTAAACAGAGGGAAAAAATGAACATTTGCAAAATCCGTAATGCCGCTTTCAGTAAGTACAATGCACATGCGTTTAATTTGTCAGCCACTTTTTGCCAGCAGTCTTTTCTGGTTTGGGCTGCTTTTGCAGTGTTACCGCTTGTGCATATTAAATCTTGAAATCCTTCAAGTAACTAATTAACTAACTAACACCCACCCAGCTTGTGAGAAAAAAATGTGCCCGTTCTTTCATCATTTTGTTGCAGCCTATCAAAGACTTGCTGATCATGTTTTCTAGACTCAATATACAGTGGAACCTCGGTTCACAACCATAATTTGTTCCAAACCTCTGGTCATAAACCGATTTGGTCGTGAACCGAAGCAATTTCCCCCATAGGATTGCATGTAAATACAATTAATCCATTCCAGACCATTCGAACTGTATGTAAATATATTTTTTTAAAGATTTTTAAGCACAAATATAGTTAATTATTACACCATAGAATGCACAGTGTAATAGTAAAAACATTGAATAACACTGACATAAACACCCAGGCTCCCTGCTCAGCTGCATGGCATGTGCAGTGCATGTGCAGGCTCTCTCTCTCAGCAGCACGCGAGCCCCCTCCCCCTCTCTCAGCAGCACGGGAGCCTCCCCACCCCCCCTCTCTCTCTCAGCAGCACGCGAGCCCCCCCTCCCTCTCTCAGCAGCACGCGAGCCTCCCCAGCCCCCCCTCCCTCTCCCTCTCTCTCTCTCTCAGCAGCACGCGAGCCCCCTCCCCCTCTCTCAGCAGCACGGGAGCCTCCCCACCCCCCCCTCTCTCTCTCAGCAGCACGCGAGCCCCCCCTCCCTCTCTCAGCAGCACGCGAGCCTCCCCAGCCCCCCCTCTCTCTCTCTCTCTCTCTCACAGCAGCACGCGAGCCCCTCCCCCTCTCTCAGCAACACGCGAGCCTTCCCAGCCCCCCCCCTCTCTCTCTCTCTCTCTCAGAAGCACGTGAGCCTCCCCAGCCCCCCCTCTCTCTCTCAGCAGCACGCAAGCCTCCCCAGCCCCCCCCCTCAGCAGCACCCGAGCCTCCCCAGCCCCCCCTCTCCCTCTCTCTCTCAGCAGCACGTGAGCCTCCCCAGCACCCCCCCCCTCTTTCTCAGCAGCACGAGAGCCCCCTCCCCCTCTGTCTCTCAGAAGCACGCAAGCCCTCTCTCTCTCTCAGCAGCACGCGAGCCCCCATCCTCTCTGCTTCGGGCATTTCTCCCCTGTGTAGTGTGTGAGCGAGTGAGGAGAGAGAGAGAGAGAGAGAGCAAGCCAGTACGTTAGAGTGAGAGAGAGCAGGCTCGAAGGCAATGTGTTCCTGTGGTATAGCGGGTCCATAGCTCCCCTTCAAAAGGCCATTTTTAATCAGGCGACTGACAGTAGTGGAGTCAGGCACAGAGAAGGTCAGCTGCAGAGAGAGCGTCTCGACTGTTGCTGGGTCTGAAGCAGGTGAGACGCTAATGAAAAAGAGGCACAGGGCTTATTGGTTTTTAAAAACTGCTTCCTTCATTGTGTTTTAACTTCAGTTTTAAAGGATTGCGCGGCTTTCTCTTGCGCTGCCTGTGTGTGCCTCTGTCTCTCTCTGGCGTTGCCTCTGTGTGTGTGTGTGTGTGCCCCTCTGTCTCTCTGGCGCTGACTGTGTGTGCGCGGCTCTCTCTATCGCGCTGCCTGTGTGTGCCTCTGTCTCTCTGGCGCTGCCTCTGTGTGAACCAAGGTTCCACTGAGGTTGACTAATGAAAAGTCAACATGGCTCAGAGCTGCAAGTGTACTGTGGCACAGACAAACAGAAATGACGGCATGTTTCCCTTGGCGTCGCGTCCGAGTTGGTGGGCGTGACTCTGTGATTCTTTCGTCGTATCCAATGGTCTAAGAGTTGGTGGGCGTGGCTCCTTCCTGCGTGCTTTCCATGGTCGGCTACTTGTCTTCTGTCTTAGTGAATTATATATATAGATGTACATTATTTATCAAGATTTGATTGTCTCATACATATATGAGATACACAAAGTATTATTAAACTTTAAAGTAAACACTCTTTTTTATACAAAATCTAATGGCCACTCATTAGAATTATGAAATACAATTCTCTCATGGGCAGCATGGTGGCGCAGTGGGTAGCGCTTCTGCCTCGCAGTTGGGAGACCTGGGGACCTGGGTTCACTTCCTGGGTCCTCCCTGCGTGGAGTTTGCATGTTCTCCCCGTGTCTGCGTGGGTTTGCTCCGGTTTCCTCCCACAGTCCAAAGACATGCAGGTTAGGTGGATTGGCGATTCTAAATTGGCCCTAGTGTGTGTTTGGTGTGTGGGTGTGTTTGTGTGTGTCCTGCGGTGGGTTAGCACCCTGCCCGGGATTGGTTCCTGCCTTGTGCCCTGTGTTGGCTGGGATTGGCTATGTAAACTAATGTTGTCTTATTTTAATTTCTTATTTTGTCTTTTATTTTTCTTTTCTTCATTATGTAAAGCACTTTGAGCTACTTTTTGTATGAAAATGTGTTATATAAATAAATGTTGTTGTTGTTGTTGTTGTATGACTCTGTGTCGAGTTTGTAACAGTGTTTAAATTCCAAAGCAATTCATCAGAGCAGCCATGCAGTAGAGTTTCATGAATCTCAGTGATCTCCCCCTCAAGTCTCCTCATTTCGTAAATACAGGCCTTGGTGACTTGGTGACCATGTACTGCGGGCAAACCTGTCCTTTTTGTATTTGGGATTCTTCTCACCATGGTCTTAGGGACTCAAAAGTTAGTTAGGTTGAGGTCCATTGTTTCCATAAAGATACTTCTGTAAAATGAATATCATGGTGTAGGGATGTATTAAAGTGCCAGTATGATTTGTACTTTTGAGAAAATGTATAGAGAAGAAAGAGAAACTAAAGAGTGATCAGATGAAACGACAGGAGTGATGTGTTTATTAGTTATAAGATTGAGATGGTGTTTAGGACAGTAGGACCTCTCCATTGAAAATCAGTCCTTTGTTCCCATTCAACAATGTAAAGTGTTTGGAGTCAGGAAAATGTGACCAGACATTGACCAGGTCATGGGCCTCTGAAATCTTTTTTTTTAAGTAGCCAAACTGACCCCGGTTACTGTTTGGCCCCATTTCTATCCAGTACAGTACACTTGAAATCAACACCCAACACAATAATCTTGTTATTGGTGAATCCTTCCAAAACCCCTGCAAATAATTAAAAAATATATTCTCCCTATCAATGCAAGTATTAGGTTCATAAGTGCTAATAAGCACCAGAGCGTGTGTCTCATCTTTTGCTTATACCACCAGTAGTCTGCCGGCCACAGCTTCAGTGACCTGCGTGACTTTCACTAGTGAGGTTTTCAATTTTCGAGCTGCCCTGAGGGACGTCCTGAGGGTTCGCGTGATCCCCTTGAGGTTTCTGGATATCATAGCCGGCCTGTACACTGGTACTGTGAGTGCTGTGCAGAGTGGAGGCAGGACCTCTGCATTTTTCCCATTTGATTCTGGGGTTCATCATGGGTGTGTTCTTGCTTCTACTCTGTTCAATGCTTGTATGGACTGGGTGTTGGGTAAGGTCATGGGGTCCAGCGGCTGTAGGGCATCTGTTCGTGAAGAAAGATTCACAGATCTTGTCTTTGCAGACAATGCTGTGATCTTCGCGGAGTCCGTGGAGGCTCTGATCGGAGCGCTCGAGAGACTGAGTGAGGAGTCTGAGTGTCTGGGCTTGCGAGTGTCCTGATAAAAATCAACATCCAGGCCTTTAATGACCTCTTGGGCACAGCCATCAGCTGTGTGTCTGTCTGCGGAGAGAGTGTTGACCTTTTCGAGAGGTTTACTTACCTTGGCAGTGACATTCATGTCTCTGGTGACTCTTTCTATGAAGAGACGGAGTAGGAGAGCATAGGGGGTCATGAGGTCGCTGGAAAGAGGTGTGTGGCACTCCCGATATCCAATTCTTTAGAGTCCTGGTGCTTCTTGTCTTGCTATATGGTTGCGAGACATGTACGCTATTCAGTGACCTGAGATGAAGATTGGACTCCTTAGGTACTGTTTCTCTCCAGAAAATCCCTAGGTACCGTTGGTTTGACTTTGTGTCGAATGAGTGGTTGCTCATGGAGTCTCGAATGAGGCACATTACCTGCATTGTGAGGGAGCGTCAGTTACAGCACTATGGGTATGTAGCACATTTCCCCGAGGGTGATCCAGCTCATAAGATCCTGGACCAGGCCAAGGGGTCACCCACGTAACTCCTGGCTGCGGCAGATAAAGGGTCAGGATTGGACCGCGTGTCTGCCGGGAGGGTTGCCAACCGGGATCCCGAGTTGTTTCGCCGTGTAGTGGGTGCAGCAACGCACTATACCAATGCATGCTCTCCAACTTGACTTGACTTGACTGTATCCATTATCATTTTAAGTTTCAATATGTAAAGTAGCCAAAAAAATAATAACAGAACCAAAGAAGGTTCAGTCACTTAAATGTTCTATCAATTATGCTTTATTTTTAAGTAAATGGCACACTTTATTCATTAAGTTCTTTTGTCTGTTCACTTCTGTCTGGTCCATTCTCAGGTTAACTGCATTATCCATGATGTATCCTTCTGAACTCTGAAAAAGGTCAAGATCAGAAAAGAATTCTACAACCCTGACAACTCTCTTACCCTGGATATAATTTTGGAAGTTTCTGATTCTATTTATACTGTAGCCTCTTTTACAATGTGAGGCAGACAAGGACAGATTTATGGCCGATGTGAGTGAGTCGCAGTTCATCTTCATCACTCTTGCCATGATCACACACGTCACATCCCTTGTCCCATTTGATCTGCTTGTTGGACACGCTTTCTTGGCTTGTACTCCATTTGGCTCTGTTTTTTGTTTTTCTAGTCGTTGCCAGTAAATTGTCTTTATAAACATTCAGTCCCTGGCTCATATCTGTCATTTTGACTTCAAACGCTTCCTTTGCTGCTTTCTGCTCCTTTGTTCTGCTATTAATGTTCTCATTTTTTCTCAAAGATCAAATCAGATGTGCCTCCATTTGAGTTATTACCAGAGTCATCTGAATGCTTCGCAGCAGTACTGGACAGTAATACGCCACTTGAGGGTGGACTCTCTTCTGTCATATTGCCGTTGCTTATTTCTTTTTGAACCACATTAACAGCAGTTTCTGTCTGAAAACTGCAGCTGTCTGCATCTTCAGTTGTCAGTGCCCTTCACATTATCTGTACACCTTCCCTTTGCTGAAGATGGAAGCACCTTTACCATGAGCTTTAGTCGCGGGTGGAACACCGGCTACAGCTGCCACTCTTTACCTTGGTCTTTACCTTGAACCTCAGTCATTTTATTAAGGGATCCAGCAGACTCTATTTGCTCCTCAGTGTCTCCTGTTCATCCAAATTACTCTCGCTGTCATTCAGATCACCTTCCTCATTTCCCTCCTCCTGTTACATATCTTCAAACTCTGATTCAGTGTCTTTTTCCGTCAATTTCATTTTAAGGGCCATTCAATACTATACAGTAATCCCTCCTCCATCGTAGGGGTTGTGTTCCAGAACCCCCTGCGAAAGGTGAAAATCCGCGAAGTAGAAACCATATGTTCATATGGTTATTTTTATATATTTTAAGCACTTATAAACTCTCCCACACTATTATAAACATTTCCCGCACAATTATACAGCATAAACCCTTTGTATTCTCTTAGATATTAGGTAAGATTCGTTGAAATTATGTATGTAAACACATTGTTTATATACAGTAAAACCTAAATATTATTTTAAAGATATCGAGCATCTCCGATATCACATATGTTACAGCCATTACGACAGACAGGCCACCAGCAATAAATACGTACAATGCAAGAAAAATTGTATACAGTAAAATGTAAAGTGTAATGTAAATGGTCCTGAGCCGGAAAAGGGTGGAGTGCCCTCTCAGGGTTGGTAGCGAGATCCTGCCTCAAGTGGAGGAGTTCAAGTATCTCGGGGTCTTGTTCACGAGTGAGGGAAGAATGGAGCGTGAGATTGACAGGCGGATCGGTGCGGCATCCACAGTAATGCGGGCTCTGCATCGGTCTGTCGTGGTGAAAAAGGAGCTGAGCCGCAAGGCGAAGCTCTCAATTTACCAGTCGATCTATGTTCCTACCCTCACCTATGGTCATGAGCTATGGGTAGTGACCGAAAGAACGAGATCGCGAATACAAGCGGCTGAAATGAGTTTCCTCCGCAGGGTGTCTGGGCTTTCCCTTAAAGATAGGGTGAGAAGCTCAGTCATCCGGGAGGGGCTCAGAGTAGAGCCGCTGCTCCTCCGCATCGAGAGGAGTCAGATGAGGTGGCTCGGGCATCTGATCAGGATGCCTCCTGGACGCCTCCCTGGTGAGGTGTTCCGGGCACGTCTAACCGGGAGGAGGCCCCGGGGAAGACCCAGGACACGCTGGAGGGACTATGTCTCTCGACTGGCCTGGGAACGCCTTGGGATTCTCCCGGAAGAGCTAGAAGAAGGGGCCGGGGAGAGGGAAGTCTGGGCATCTCTGCTCAAGCTGCTGCCCCCGTGACCCGACCTCGGGTAAGCGGGAGACAATGGATGGATGGATGGATGAAAATGTAAAGTGACACTAAACTATGTACATGTAATAAGTACTGTATGTAGATAATTAATTATGGTTACTCACCAACAATGACACAACGACTTGTCCGATAACAATGAGTTTAATTTTACTGCACAACAAAGGATAGCGTTACAGCTCTTCTAAAGGAGCCTCTTCAGGCGATTGTGTAGCACCGCCGTTATTCTTCTTCCAGCACTCTTCAATCCAAATCCCTAAAGCAGATTCCATCCAGACTACTGCCTTATCACGTCCACTTGCAACTCGTTTTGCGCCCTGGTTAAAGGACACTGCGGCCGTAGATCTTATATGCTTTTCCTCCTTTTTAAATAAAAAGAATCGTGGACTCATTGATGCCGTAATGGTGTCCTGCAGCGGTGTAGCTGTTCCCTTCCTTCAACATATCCAAAACTTTTACCTTTTCTGCAATCATTTGCATCTTCTGTTGGCGCTTGGACACGGCCCCTGAGGCAGTAGCAGAAGCACGTTAATGCTGAATGAGTGAGATGAGACTTCCTGGTTAATGCAGCACTCCGTCGCTGAGCCAATCAGCAGCACACAGGAACTTAACTGCGTGCTCTGATTGGGTAGCTTCTCAGCCATCCGCCAATAGCATCTCTTGTATGAAATCAACTGGGCAAACCAACTGAGGAAGCAAGTACCAGAAGTAAAAAGACCCATTGTCCACAGAAACCCGCGAAGCAGCGAAAAATCCGCATTATATATTTAGATATGCTTACATATAAAATCCGCGATAGAGTGAAGCCGCGAAAGTCGTAGCGCGATATAGTGAGGAATTACTGTATAGAGCTGCCTCCTAAAATGCTTCAATTTGGGGGAGATACACAGAAAAGTATGACATAACTTTGCCGTATCTACAGAGTTCACAAAGTAAAATTTCATTACTTAAAAATGGAGGGACATTTAAAATAATGACTTTGCAGACAGGAGCTGGAAACAGCCTATTTCCCACTTACCTTTCCTGTCAAAAGTTCTTGAGCGTGTTGTAGCTTCCCAACTCACCAATTACCTAACCTCTAATAATTTGATGGAACCCTTTCAGTCTGGTTTCAGGGCGCGGCACAGCTGTGAAACTGCTCTGCTACGGGTAACCAATGATTTGCTTATGGCAGCAGACTCTGGACAAACTAGCATATTAAATCTGTTAGACCTCAGTGCAGCATTTGACACAGTCAGACATGACATCCTACTGTCCAGAATGGAGAACATGCTGGGTATCTCTGGCACTGCCCTCCAGTGGTTCAAGTCCTATCTGACTGATAGGCAAGAGTTTGTTAGTCTTGGCAACAGCAGATCCAACTCTGTGCCAGTCACACAAGGAGTCCCTCAGGGCTCTGTCCTCGATCCTCTGCTTTTCTGTATTTATATGCTTCCCCTTGGCCATATTATCCGTAGTTATGGATTGGGTTGTCATTTTTATGCAGATGATACTCAGCTCTACTTCAATGTTAAAAGTGGAACTTCATCAGAGCTTTCTCAGCTCACAACCTGCCTTAGTGAAATTAAAACCTGGATGGAGCAGAACTCTTTAAAATTAAATTGCAATAAAACTGAACACCTGCAAATTGGGACTAAAATGCAACTTAATAAAATGAGCTCCTTCCCAGTCCATCTTGGCAGTGATCTCATCAGACCTGCCTCTACTGTAAAAAATCTTGGTGTCATTTTTGATTCCTCCCTCATTTATTCCGCCCACATAAGTCACATTAAGAAACTTTCTTACTTTCACCTCTGTAACATATCCCATGTTCGCTCCTTCCTCTCCTTCTCTAATGCTGAGAAACTTGTCCATGCTTTTATCACATCCCGCATCGATTATTGTAATTCCCTACTGGCAGGTGCCCCTTCTAATCTTATATCACAGCTCCAGCTTATTCAAAACTCAGCCACAAGAGTCCTTACTCGAACCAGCAGCAGCGAGCACATCACACCCATCCTGCTCCGTCTTCACTGGCTCCCTGTGTCCTACAGAATCGAATATAAAATCCTACTAATAACCTACAAAGCTTTAAATAACCTCATGCCAAACTACATCAGTGACCTTCTCCATCACTATGTGCCTGTCCGCCCACTAAGGTCCTCTGATTCTGGTAATCTTGTTGTGCCCCTCACTAATCTACACTCCATGGGTGACAGCAGGGCCTTCAGCTGTATAGCGCCCAGACTCTGGAATGACCTACCAAAATTAATCAGGTCAGCGGACTCCATGAATTCTTTTAAAAAACAACTCAAAACGCATCTGTTCAGGAAGGCTTTTAGCTCTACTTGACTTTATTACCCTTCTCTCAGTTTACTTCTCTGTCAAGATGCTAATGTAACCTGTGTGTGTGTGTGTGCGAGACCATCAATTATGTTGTCTGTTTTTTTTTTTCAGAATTTACTGTCTTAATCTTCTTTATTTATTTATCTGGTTTGTACAATGCTATATACTGTATATTCTGCCGTTCTTTATTATATTCTGTAAGTACCTTGAGCATGGGAAAGGCGCTATATAAATAAAATGTATTATTATTATTATTATTATTATTATTATTATTAAAGCACCATTAATTACAAAAAGCAGGAGACAGAGCTGGAGGTGGCAAAGTTAAAGATGTTAAGATTTGCGTTGGGTGTGATGAGGAGGGATAGGATTAAAAATGAGGACATTAGAGGGTCAGCTCAGGTTTGGAGACTAAGTCAGAGAGGCGAGATTACATTGGTTTGGACATGTGCAGAGGAGAGATGCTGGCTATATTAGGAGAAGGGTGATAGGGATAGAGCTGCCAGGCAAGAGGAGAAGAGGAAGAGTTTATGGATGTGGTGAGAGAGGACATGCAAGTGATGGGAGTGACAGAGCAAGATGACGAGGACCAGATGATATGGAAGAAGATGATCCACTGTGGCAGCCCCTAACGGGAGCAGACGAAAGCAGTAGAAGAATTACAAGCCCCTGTTCTATTAGTCTGGACATGTTCATTATCCAGGAACACAACAACATATTTGAACACGACTACTGTTTTATTCTTTCTTGATGTAGGTCTTACATTGTTACACCCCAATGCCCTTCTGACTTCCATAACACACATCTCAACAGAAATGGTGGGTTCAACCGCCATCTTTACTGCATGCCTTCTCAACAGATTTGTAAAAATATGTAGCAATAAGCCACCTGGTATACTTCTGGAGGTTGCCAAAGAAGCCTGGCAGGTGGACAAGCCTATGGTTTCCAGGATAGTGGACTATTTGTCGGGCAGACAGTTTGTGAGACTCAAGGACAGTGTGAACAACACTGGAGCACCACAAGGAACAGTCCCTTCTGCTTCTGTCTTTACTCTACACACCTCTCACTAGAAATATAACAGCAGGTCAGATGATCCTGCACTTATGGGGTGTATTGATAAAGGGGGATGAGACAGAGGAGAGGAGGCAGGTGGAGACCTTTGCTTCTTGGTTCAGAAAGAATTGCAAAACGAAGGAACTAGTTATTAACTTTTGCCACACCAAAGAGTATCTGTGTCCGGTCCCTGTTCAGGGAATAGATGTAGAGGTGGTGCGTGGTCTCATAACACAGAGCAACTAAGAAAGGACAGAGCAAACTCACTTTTTCCCTTAGGACACTGCATTCCTTTAATGTGGGAAGTGACATCCTTCACATGTTCTATAACTCTGATGACCAGAGCGATTTGTTATTTTGAGTTTTTTCTGTCCTCCTGGCCATGGGACCTTACTGTATTCTTTGTTACTTAGTATTGCCCAATCTTTATTTATATCTTTCTTTTTTATTTCTCCATCTTTTAAAGCACTTTGAGCTACATCATTTGTATGAAAATGTGCTATAGAAAGAAATGTTGTTGTTGTTGATTTTCTACACTGTGGTGTCCATGCCAGCTGGATGGAAGGACCGGGCGAGAGAACATTTGTGAGGCAATACCTCCCCTAGGATGCTAGAGGCAAGCCTCCTGGGTGGCTTTGGCAACATGGATTCCCGCAGGGCACACTGAGACTTGGAGTTTGGTACAGCCCTGTTGGGTTCCATGGGGGACACCAGGGTGAGCTGCAGAGCCCTACAGTGGACTTCCACCACACCTGAGAGTGATTCCAGGTAATACTGATGAGCCACCTGGGGCACTCCCAGGAGCTGAACAAAAGGAGCCACCTCACTCCATTTAGGGAGCCAGAGTCAGGAGGAGGTGGACGAAGCTTGCCAGGAGGAGTGGAGGGGACAGACAAAGTGAGGAAGAGATGGAATTAAGAAGAATTGTGCTCTGTTTTATGTACTGTGCTGTGGGAAGCAGAGAAAAGCGCTCTTCAGCTGTAATAAAACATGTGTTTTGAACTGGAACTTGTGTCTGCCTGTCTGTGTCGGGTTAGGGAGGCTGCACGCACCCCAGTGGTCCACAGTCGGTAACATCACTTCAAGAGAAGCCCACCTTATCAACAAGCTAATTAAAAGGGCAGACTCAGTTATGGGCCCCAATATGGACACCCTGGAGATATTTGCAGGGAACAGAATGAAAGCAAAACTGAGCACAATTATGAACAATGCTACACATCCTTTCTCTGACGGCTTTCAGCCAATGACTCATTCAACAGAAGTGTGTCAAGAAACACGACTGAGGCTCCTTTATACCAACAGCAGTATGCCTGTATAGCACCTCAGTGGGACTGGGAACTGAAGTCTTTTTTCTTTCTGATTTTCTTCCTTTTTAGTCATTCTGGTGTGTGTTAAGACCACAGTTAGTGTGTATATCTATTTACAGTAAAATCTTGATTTTCCATCACTCGATTAACTGTCAGTCTCCGTTAACCATCAGGGCAAAAAAAACCAAAAAAAACACCACCACCTATCCCAAATACTGCCAATACTGATGCTCTGTGCAAGAGCTATACTATACTATACTTCCTTAGAAGGCTGGTATCCTTCAACATCTGCAATAAGATGCTGCAGATGTTCTATCAGACAGTTGTGGCAAGTGCCCTCTTCTACGCGGTGGTGTGCTGGGGAGGCAGCATAAAGAAAAGGGATGCCTCACGCCTGGACAAACTGGTGAAGAAGGCAGGCTCCATTGTAGGCACGGAGCTGGGCAGTTTGATAGCTGTGGTGGAGCGACGGGCGCTGAGCAGACTCCTGTCAATCATGGAGAATCCACTGCATCCACTAAACAGTATCATCTCCAGACAGAGGAGCAGCTTCAGCGACAGACTGCTGTCACCGTCCTGCTCCACTGAGGAGATCGTTCCTCCCCCACACTATGCGACTCTTCAATTCCACCCCCCGGTGGGTTCTTTAAACGTTATCACTACACAAGATTATTGACTGTTATACATGCTTTGCACTCTCCACCTTGCACTCACCTTAACTTGCACTGTGCTTTTATTGCTCTTTAATTAATTTTGTTTTCATCAGTATGCTGCTGCTGGAGTATGTGAATTTCCCCTTGGGGATTAATAAAGTATCTATCTATCTGTATCTGTCTATCTATAATGCTTTGTTTTACACTGCGAGCTATGCACATTAAAACAACTTTCCCTTGTGCATGTCTAGTGCTCTTCGTCAGCCCAACGTGTCATGCTGCATTTCGAAATCATGGAGTTAGTTATGTACCTTTAGTTTTATTAGTGTTTCATAGCTCTTTTGTTTTGTTATAATTAATCTACTATACATTGTTATGTCCAATAAACATATGTGTGTGATGTTGGAATTGTCACAAAAAATGTAAATTATTAAAACGTTTACGAAACAGCAAAAGTGCTTCAAATATTATTTCAAATTAAGGAGCAGGAAAAACAACAATGAACAATATAAAGTGTGATGCCGAAAAAATTGAAAAACATGTTGAAAATGGAAATGACGGTAATGTTAATGTTCTTCTGCATTGTAATTTTCTTTTTATGTTCTGTTATATTATTTTTGTTAATATATTGTGATGTGCAGGCAGCTTGTGATTCACTGTGGGGGAGCATAATGGGTAGAATGAATGCTGTAAGTGATGGGACTGGGTGAAGGGCTTCTGTTCTGGATGTAACAGGAGAAGTTGGGAGAAAAAGGAAGGTGCGACTGAAGAAAGTTTTAAGTAGGGAGTCAGGAGACAATAATCAGGAATGTTTGTGGTATTGAGAAAGACAGAACCTGAGTGGCAGGAGATAAACTGGTAGGGAAAGCTTTCTTTTATTGTTTTGGAGGTGTTATGGTGTATAAAATCTGCAAATTATTCTCTATTTTTCATTATATTTTGCTCAATCCCAACAAGATGAATTCTGATGCAGGACAGTTGTATAGGCATTATAACATCAAAAGCATATTCTCTTCCCTTATAGCTCACTTTTATAACAGTTATTCATAACATATTGCTAAATTGGTTTCCACCCTGGGAAATGAAGACATGCCGATACCTCAGGCTATTGATTACTTTATGGATGGACATCTGGGACAACAAATTGCTTTACAGCCTGGGAAAAGAAGACATGCTGATACCTCAGGCAACATCAAAAAACTTTATTATTTGTAAAAGGATAGATTAAAGAGTTTGAGCAAAATGCATCCATTATATTGACAGCCAGCCCCAATCAAGTGCATGCAACAATCATGTATTATGAAACCCCAGGCATGAAATTTTATAATAAATACGCCTCATCTGAAAGCAACATCAGAAGAGAAACAGCAACGATGGAAGAACAACGTCAGAAGAGAAAACAAAGACACGTGTGACCAGTTTTCATCCAATCGTCAGTTAATGGCATCTCATGAACATCAATTGCTAAATCAAACCCTGCCCTGGGACATTCATCCTTGACATCACTAATTCCTTTCAGTAAGCTTTTTTTAAGACTATTTATACAGACTTTACTATCGATCTTATTTTCTATTACTTATTATTGTTCTTTAATAAATATTAACTTGTTTTCATCTTTCTATACTTTATATGCAGAGAGAGTGAAGTAATAACATAGATTTTTTTAATTTGCACCTGGAGCAGCCAGAGGTTTGCTATACTTTTTGGGCTGTGAGATTTATTAAGGCTGAGGGTCAGAGCTCTACCCAATAGTAGGGAACAGTACGTAAATTAAGACATCTTTGGTTGATAAATGACGTATAACCAAAGATGTTGAGCCTTTGTATATTTAAATATGTTCCTAGTATTTAGGTCTGAGATATATATAAACATCGTATGTTGTTCGTGCCAATAATAAGTAAGTCTCTTGAAGTGCTAATAGAGTGACAAGTTGTGTTATTCTTATAGCACTTGTGTGGTTTAAAGTTCTAAAAGTTAACCAGCTGTGTGTGTGTCATTCATAGGGCACTGTTGTGGTTAGGGTCTGAGTGTGTGTGTGTGTATATCTATGTATATGTGTGTTATTGTTAAGGTGCAGGAGTAGACCAATCCAGTAACGAAACTGACAAGTATAAGGGGTAGACAGACGATAACACAGGAGATGTGCTCAGTAACCCAGATAATGGAGTATAAGATAGGACACTGTTTGTTATGGAACGAAGACTCCAAGTAAAACGTAGAAAACTCCAGTACCTCCAAGTTATGTTTGCTTATTACACTGGTCGTTACAATATTATATGAATTAGTAAATTATTAATACAATTTTGGTTTGTAAATAAATATGACTTCGCTAAACTAATCTGCTGTATATCAGTTTTAAAGTTGCTGTTCTGTTATCTGTCTTTTCTGTTATTCATCACGGCCTCTGTGCTGACCCTTGACAGATAATCGAGGTTTTACTGTATTTCTTTATCAATTTATTTTTTTAAAGAGATACTATAAAAATATACATTTCCCAAAGGGGACAAATAAAGTTTTATGTATCTATTGCATCCTCTTTGTTCATTAAATTTATATCCCTAGTATATTCTCAAGAAAATAAAGAAAGAAAAAATTTGACAAAAAAGAATTACGGTACTTATAAGAGACGACATGTAGCTCCCAGTCGACCACAGACATTTCAACCCAAGACTACATTAATTGAAAGATAAGTGGACAGGAATATATTAGATAGACGGATAGTTTTAAAATAATCTTTATTCAATTATCTAGTAAAAACACAATAAATTTCAATATGTACAAATAGTATTCACTAAACCCCACCCCCCTTCCAATATTATTTTTATTTATTTGAATATACTGAAAAGTCAAGCAAAATGATCCCTTTTATCGGCTAACTAAAAAGATTACAATATGCAAGTTTTTGAGGCAACTCAGGCCCCTTCTTCAGGCAGAGATGTTTTTACAATATATACACACTAGGACAAGTTACAACATTGGTAAATCTTTAAGTGAGAAATCTTAAATGTAAAAAAATAATAGACTCCTTCAGGCTAAGATTCATTTAACAAGAGAGAAGAACAATGTATGATCAAGATCTTTGGATAAGATAACTGTCCAACAAAGTCTTTTGAAGTTTCTAATGAGTTTTTCAATACAGTGTGGGTCTGTAGTCAGGTTGCGTGTGTCAGTCTGAGAGATGCAAACAATCCTCATATCTGGGCATAAAACTCTTGTCTCTATTCAAACCATGTTGCAATGTGTTAAATTTTAGCATGAGTTTAACTTCCCATTCTTTTCTCTCTTGCTGTGTTCTGAAGTTTCCCATAAGCACTGAGACTTTAAAGTCCCTCTCACAATGTCCATGGCTGTTGAAGTGGGCCACTACAGGATCATCTGTGTTGCCACGTTTAATGTAGAACCTGTGTAAATTCATTCTCTGGCGGAGTGTTTGTCCAGTTTCTCCCATATAGAGTGCAGTGTCAGGACACTTCATGCAGAGAATTAGGTAGACCACATTAGATGATCTGCAGGAAAATGATCCCTTTATGTGATGTTCTAGTCGGCAGTGTGGTATAATTACATGGTCTGTATTATAAATGTGGGCACACATTTTACATCTTTTCTGGAGGCAGGGAGATGTGCCATTTTCTGTTGGTTCACTTAGGGAGCATCGGACAATTAGTTGCTGGAGATTTAGTGGTTGTCTGTATGCCAGGAGGGGAGATTCAGGAAATACATTTTTCAGTGTTTGGTCATTGTTTAGCATTGGCTGAAGTTCTTTGATAATTTTTCGAAGTGCTTCAAGATGTGGATTGTAGGTGACAACAAGGGGGATGCGGTTCTTGTTGTCTTTGTTTTTATATTCCAGAAGGTTGTCTCTGGGTATGGCAGTAGCTCTTCTTATTTGAGTGTTTGTTGTTTTGGGGGTATATCCTTGTCTGATGAAATCTTGTCTGAGCGCCTGCAGTTGTTTAACCCGGTCTGTCGGTTCTGAGCAAATACGATGGTACCGTATTGCTTGGCTGAAAATAATGGTGCGCCTTATATGCTTGGGGTGGAAGCTATCACTTCTTAGGTAGGTCCGTCTGTCTGTTCTGTGAAAAACAGAAGTTACAAGGGTGTTGTCTTTCAGTTAAACGGTGGTGTCAAAGAAGCTAACTTCTGTTTTTCAGTAATTCAGCTTCAGCTTTATTTTGGGATGAAAAGAATTATATTCATTATGAAAATGGAGGAGGTCCTTCTCACTGGCAGTCCAGTTTATGAAGATGTCATCTATGTAACAGAGATACAACATTGGATTTAAGACGCACATTGACATGAAATCTTCCTCCAATTTTGCAATGAATAGGTTTGCACAGTGAGGTGCAAACCGACAGCCCATTGCAGTCCCCATTTGTTGCAAGTAGAAATCTTGTCCAAAAGAGAATAAATTATGTGTCAGAGTGAATTTTATCATTTCTATTACTGACTTTGAAGAAAATAACATTCCATACTATTGAGTCTAACTCAAGAAGGTGATAACCCTCACATACAATCACGTCAAACTTAACAAAATAGAATTCAACCTCCACCTGTGAGAAAGAGAGGAAAAGCAACAGAAAGAGCAAATCTATAAAAACCACAAAGATGGGAGGATATCCTTTTACCCGATATAAATGCTTATTCTAAAATGTTATTAACTAGATCTTGGCATATTTTAAAAAAGTATTGAACAGATCTTCTAAGTGAGAGTTTAATTTTTTCGAATTTCAAATAGTATAGAACATCAGTTACCTACTGACTTATAACAGGTGGGTGGGATTCATCAAGATTAGCAAGGTAAGTCTATGTGCTTGTAATATGGTGTCGGCAATTATAATCAATTTTTCCTTCTCCACTTTAAGCCCATTTCTTTTAAACAAACACCCAACACTGCATCCCTCCTCTTGCTCTGCCCACATATCTTATAGTATATATACATCTCACACACTCATTTCTCCCCCCTAGTTCATCATTACAGTACAGTAATCCCTCCTCCATTGCGGGGGTTGCGTTCCAGAGCCACCCACGAAATAAGAAAATCCGCGAAGTAGAAACCATATGTTTATATGGTTATTTTTAGATTGTCATGCTTGGGTCACAGATTTGCGCAGAAACACAGGAGGTTGTAGAGAGACAGGAACGTTATTCAAACACTGCAAACAAACATTTGTCTCTTTTTCAAAAGTTTAAACTGTGCTCCATGACAAGACAGAGATGACAGTTCTGTCTCACAATTAAAAGAATGCAAACATATCTTCCTCTTCAAAGGAGTGCGTGTCAGGAGCACAGAATGTCACATAGATAGAGAAAACAATCTCTAGCAAACAAATCAATAGGGCTGTTTGCTTTTAAGTATGCGAAGCACCGCGGCACAAAGCTGTTGAAGGCGGCAGCTCACACCCCCTCCGTCAGGAGCAGGGAGAGAGAGAGAGAGAGAGAGACAGAGTTTGTTTTTCAGTCAAAAATCAATACGTGCCCTTCGAGCTTTTAAGTATGCGAAGCACCGTTCAGCATGTCGTTTCAGGAAGCAGCTGCACAAAAGATACCAACATGAAGATAATCTTTCAGCATTTTTAGACGAGCGTCCGTATCGTCTAGGTGTGCGAACAGCCCCCCTGCTCAATCCTCCTACGTCAGGATCAGAGAAAGTCTGCGCAAGAGAGAGATAGAGAAAAGTAAGCAATCTAGCTTCTCAGCCATCTGCCAATAGCATCCCTTGTATGAAATCAACTGGGCAAACCAACTGAGGAAGCATGTACCAGAAATTAAAAGACCCATTGTCCGCAGAAATCCGCGAACCAGCAAAAAATCCGTGATATATATTTAAATATGCTTACATATAAAATCCGCGATGGAGTGAAGCCGCAAAAGGCGAATCGCGATATAGCGAGGGATCACTGTACACTCCTCCCACTTCATACATAAAATTCAGAAAATTGTTTGTTAGATTAGATTAATTTTCCCACCAGTACCACCACTCTCCCAGTACACACATCTTATATCAAAAAAACGACCCTGGAGATCATGTGAAATATTCAGAAATACAACAATTCAATGGTTAACAAACATTGATTATAACACAAATAGAGAATAATGAAGCCTCTCCACCACATTTTTAACATGTCCATCAATACAGAATCCTCATTTTTCACAAACCTTTTCAGGTTCACAAATCAAAAACTCAGGTTTCATTCTGCTCTTTGCATGTACTTTAAACTGTAGCATTACATCAGTTGCTATGAGGTTTTTTTCCCTTGTATCTTCTTGCTTTCAGAATGTCTAGTTTTGCTTGTCCTAACAGGAAATTTATAATTGTGCATTTATTATTAACTTTCTTAATATACTTCATTCCAACAATAAAACAGACATTTATCAAAGTTAATTTGTAACCCATTAAAAAACAAATCTGGGAAAGTAAATAGAGTCATCACGCTTTTACAATCAAGAAAAAGATGGAATATGGTTTGTCTCTCAAGAGCAAAATGGGAACTGATCTAAAGGAGTAGTTTGTATTGTGTTGAGGAAGGCATTGGTAGCTTAAGCTGAGTGCACAATCCTCCACTGCAAGACTCTCAGATTTGCTTTGTAATAGAA
The DNA here is from genome assembly GCF_900747795.2 of Erpetoichthys calabaricus. Taxonomy (NCBI): domain Eukaryota; kingdom Metazoa; phylum Chordata; class Cladistia; order Polypteriformes; family Polypteridae; genus Erpetoichthys; species Erpetoichthys calabaricus. The sequence continues at coordinate 16,244,447 of NC_041394.2, read as the reverse complement.
GTTTGTAAAAGACCCACCTTGCGGATTTGTTTTGTCTCAATAATTTGTAATTCTGCTGTCCACCATATAGCTCAGTAATGTTTTAGTGACTTGTAAAAAGTCACCACAACACAGAGTTCGTAAAAGTCTTTTTTTGTCAGATAGTTCAAATTGCTTCTCTACCAGATCACCAAATCTTAGAATGTGTTCTGGGGCCTCACGTATAAACAGTGTGTATGCACAAAAATGTTGCGTACGCCCGTTTCCACGCTCACATTGCGATGTATAAAAACTAAACTTGGCGTAAAGGCATGCAAATATTCACGCTAGCTCAATCCCTGGCATATGCAAGTTCTCTGCTCGGTTTTACAAACTGGCGGCACCCAGCGACAAAGCAGTGCTTTTGTTCCAGTGTGGTTTCCCTTTCTTTTTTAGATCCACATCCCTGACGCGGCTTTATCAAATACACTGAAATTAACTGCATATTGTTTATTAGTTTAAGGCATCTAATTGTAATTAACCTGTAATAATAAAGGCTGACTGAACAAGACTTTTTGATTTCAGTGAGATCTCCTTTTTTAGGTATTGCAATTACAGCTCTATGACACAAAAGTGTGAGTTCACCGACTTGTAAACATTTGTGAAAAACTCATTAAGCCAGAACTTAGCTAACTCCAAAAGGCCTTAAAGAACTCCCAGGTGACTTTCGACCAGTGAGATGATTTAATGCTGCAGTGAGTTCTGCCAAAGTGAGACTGGCTTCTGGAAGGTCCTTCTTGGCAGCAAGAAGTTGTGGTAATTCCTAAAAGAAACACAATGTTACAGGCAGTTTTTCGATGAGTTCACAATAAAACGACTATTGATACCATTTTAATGCTAAGGCCCAAATGGCATTGGGTTCCTCAAGTTGCTGTCCTTTATCATGTTTTAGACAATGAACTATTTTATTCTGCTGTGTTTTTTTTCTTCTCCAAAAAAGAACTGAGTAGGTACATCCATTTGAGACAGTGACTGTATCCAGGAGATTTTTGCTTAATTTATTTTGTACTATTTTGGATTATCAGGTTTTGATCTCCTGCTGTAGGATAAGGTAATATCTTTGGATTGTGTGTAGATTTGTTCGCTATTATTGCTCTGTTTTTCCTGTTCTGCCTTTTCTGCTCTTTTTTGATTAATACATCCTTATTAACTTCTTTGATTAATACATCCTTATACATTTTTTGGATTATTTAGTTTGATTTTTACCATTTTTTGCATTTTATGGTTCATAGTTTTCCTCTTCTCAATGTTTTTTGTAACCTTCGGGTTCTTTTGAACATTTAGCAGCCTCAGCTGCATCTCTGAGCCTGTGCAGGCCAAAGCCTGCCTTCTGAGTAGGGGTTAGGCTGTCCGGGGTGAGGTCTAATCCAGTGGCCAAAAGGGAAGTCCTGGTCCTTTGTGTGGGTTTTAGGAAGTGTACTCTCTTCTTTGTGCTTTTCTCTTTCATGATTCACAACATATTTGTCATTTGTGAGATTATTATTGTTTTTCCTGAGCTTTATGTTGCTGAAGTAATTGCTTATAATTTTTTTTTTTATAATTTTTTTCTCTTGTGGTTGTTAATTCTATTCTGGCTTAATAAATAATTAATTAAAGTAAATTGCAGCAAAATGTATTGATGGTTATGTAGAAAAAGTGTTGTCATTACTTCATGGTGTGACCAAAATGTCTGCAAATCCCCTTAAATGAAAGACTTTAATCACGATGTCTGAATTGTTTGATATGTAATTGTAAACTGTGGAGTAGAAGGGAAAATTGAGAGATAAAACGTGTCTTTATTATGGCGAGCATTGCATCTCTCCTGCTTTTATTGTACCTCTGATTGTCTCATTTCTTATTCTGTCCTTTTTTGTAACTCCACATATCCATCTCAACATTTTCATTTCTGCAACTTTCACTTCTCCTCCTGCGCTCCCCTTACTTCCCATGTCTCAGCTCCATACGCCATTGCTGGACTTATCACTGTCTTACAAGCCTTACCTTTAACCTTCTCCTTAATTCTTCAATCACACAGTTTTCCTGATGCCTTCTTCCAGTTGTTCCATCCACACTGCACTCTCTGGTTTAAATCTGCATCTGGTTTTCCATCGTGGGCTTTTCCAATAAGTAGACAAACCAAAAAATGTTTTCTGTTATTTGAATTTTATTAGGGGAACCTGTGTTCTTTTCAGAATATCAAACTTTTACATGCGTTATTTTATCAGCGATATTGTAACATTATATTACAAAACGTTTATGATATGTGACTTGTGAGATGATGGAAATATGTAGCAGTACAAAAAATGCAATTTTTCTATGGTTCACCAAGCCCCCCCAAACCTACATGTCAAACTTCACCCTTGAGTAATACAAATATACAAATGGGCTTAAGCAACTTAGGGGGTATTTTCCGTACGTCGCTTAAATCATCCGAGATCAGGTGCCTCATTTTGGATAAGTTAATGCCGGTGAAACTCATCCAGATAAGTCGGTTTTTCAAACGCAGTCGTGTATTAGATTAGTTTAGCTGGATCTAATCATACGAGATGAATGTGCGCTCCCGCGCTGAGTGAAAAGCCCATATATATTGAGTCTAGAAAACATGATCAGCAAGTCTTTGATAGACTGTAACAAAATGACGAAAGAACGGGCGCATTTTTTTTTTTAAAACACGCGGCGCAAGACCTTTTATTCGAAGGACATGAAGAATTGTAAGATTTAATATGCACAAGGGGTAACACTGCAAAAGCAGCCCAGACCAGAAAACACGGCTGGCAAAAAGTGGCCGTCAAATTAAACGCTAAGTAGTGTGCATTGTACTTATTGAATGCAGCGTTTCATTTCCTATGTGTCAGATTAATTATTATTTAATATGTCATAATTCCAGATCAAACGTGAGCACAAGGAGAACACGGGAACAGGTTAAAGTGAAGTACAAGAATATACTACTATTTAAAGAATTGTTGACATAAAGAATCATATATAATATAAAAAAACATTAATTTTAAAGCTAATATGGAGGCAGACAAGCAAAAAACAGGTGTGGGTCCATGCAGTCCAGACCTAACCCCTGCAGAAGAGTTGGCTCTCCAGCAAAATGCCCATCGCCCTGTTTCTGAGGGCATTCCAGGGGGAAGCTCCTCCTCAGAACCAGTGGCAGGATGCAGTGGTCACTTCATTTCAGGTAAAGGATGGTCATTGCATATATTTGTCCTCCATGTGTGCCATAAGTATGTTCCATATAGCCCTCTTTTTTGTTGGGTCAGTTGCAGGGAATATCATATCCCTTGAACCTGTTTCTGACCAACGAGATATTGACGAAGGTCAAATATTTGATGAAGACACTGTGTCTGATTATTCATCAGGAGGAGAGGTACATTTTCCAAATAATGTTTGATCAAACTCCACTCTGATCAGTCCCATGTGCCCCAATCACACTTGGAAACCCTGGGTAATGAGAATGTTAGGCTGATTGTGTGATTCTTTATGGAACTGTGGGTGTTTTTACTTGTGTATTACCTACCTGCAATGGCATGAAACGCCTCTTTTATTGTCTGCACACGCAGGTGTCCAGGAAACACTATGAAAACCCGAAGGAAATATTTCAGAGCCAAACAGACTTTACAAATTGCCTGGCAAACTGCACTTTTAGTTAGATTTTCCGCATCGCCTACAGTATATAAAAAAGTGCCGCTTTCCAGAAATCTCAAAGCAATGCATACTGTCTGTGTGGTTGTGAGAGCTCGACTTCGGCAAGTTTGACTTCGAATATACGGAGCTAATAAATCTTTGAGGTACAATATTCCCCCTCGGCTAAAGCGGTATCTTTCGTACAGAATTTCCTCCGGGAGCAATAAAGGATCTTGCTGATCGCGCCAAACCCTCTCTATATGAAATTCTCTTCGTATAATTTGCGCACCGATATCAATTGGTCGCTCAATCATGAATGGCGAAGCCATGACTGGATGACTTCCACGCACCATCACTGATCACGTGTGTAATCTAATCCTTGTTTATGTAGAACAAATCTGCTCCGAGCAGGTTTGCGGATTAGGATGTGTTGCTATGACAACACTTCCAGCAAGAGTTTCGAAAAACCGACAGATCCAGGATCAGGCCAAATCGTCAACAATTACATCCGGCTAAGCGAGTAATCCACGTACGAAAAATACCCCCCTAGAGAGAAAATAGAAACAAAGGAAAAAATCCACCAATGCTTGTCTTTTGACCACAGGTTTTACTCCACCCTTGAATATCTTTAGTAATGTCTGACCTTAGTGTTTCGAAAAGTGCTCATTTGATCCCTCGTTGAACTTCTCCTTTAAAAGTGCATCTCTATAAACTCTTCATCAATTAGTGTTTATGGGATCTAGCCAAGGTCACCTCCCTGTGTTATCCTCACCGAGTTGCTTCACCAGCCTGGGGCCTCATGCATAACACCGTGCGTAGAATTCACACTAAAACATGACATGAGGACAAAAGCGTAAATGTGCATAGACACAAAAAAATCCAGATGCATAAATCTGTGCGTTCGCCAACTTCCACGTTCTTCTGCTCCATAAATCCCGGTCAGCGTGAAAAGTAATGCACGTGCATGCGCCTGCTACCACTCCCAAACTCCTCCCAGAATTACACCTCTTTGAATATGCAAATCAATATAAATAGAACTTAAGCTTAGCATTCTGTGAAAAGGCAATGGCAAAAGCACGGGGAAAAATTGAAGAATTTCAGCAAATACCAAATGGAGGCAAAGAAAAACGTACTATTTGTTGGTTTAAACAGTTATATAAGCAACAAAAGGAAGTTGATCGAGTAACATAGAGTGTTGGAGAAACTCGAAAGCTCAAGTTCACAAAGTCACACAGTTCCCAAAATAAAAAATAAGTTGTCAGATATCAAAGTCGCTGTGAAAAGGCGAGTCGTAGCCCACTGTCTGAGTGTCATATGAAAGCTTATTAGGGTACAGAGAAAAGAAAAAAAAAATAGGGACACAGTGGGAAAAAAGCCTGAAATGTCAACTTTAATCTCGAAATTTCCACTTTAATCACGTAGTTTATTTTGTCATTAAAGTAGAATATCATAAACTTTGTGGAGGATTGCCAGCTTCCCAGTCCGGCCCTCACCCCCAGGCCGCTAGGAGGAGCCCTCCGGACAGCATATTTGTGCCCCGAGTTCCAGCAGGGCCTCATGGACTTTGTAGTTTCTATACACAGCCCTGCTGGATACCTTGGGGACCACCGGGAGTCGCTGTAGGGGGGCTAGTGGGCTCTTGTGTGCCCTATAACCCGGGAGTGTGTCAGCATCACGTGTCCGGAAGGAACGATGTGCTCCCGGGATGAAGAAGAGGACTGTTTACCCTGACCCGGAAGGAAATGGACTTGTGGGTTGTGCCAGGAACCACTTCTGGGTCGGGAGCTATAAAAGGACTATGGGAAGCCCAGAACACTGAGCTGAGCTGGGAGGTAGGGTGGCGACGTGTCTGGGCGAGGAGGATTGGTAGTTTATTGAAGAGAGAATTGATATATGAGTAGTGTGGTGTGTGGAGTGCTTTGTGCACAGTATAATAATAAAAATAATAGTTATTATACTTTCACCTGGTCATCAGAGTGGTACCTGAGGGTTCAAGAGGTGGACAAAAGCCTTAACTGCTACAACTTCATTTACTAGTTTTTCAAATCCCATCGAATCTATAGTAGCACATTAAAAGCTTTTGTTTTGTATGTGTTCTTCTATGTGGTCTATGTGTGTAAATCACTACGTGCTTCTTAAACAGGCTTTCTCTTCCTCCGACAGGACACAGAATCCATTACATTCATGATATTACAGCTCTCTGAATAATTTAAATACCGAGATGTATACTTGATATCATTTTCATGATGATAGGAGTTAAAGCATGTTATTAAACATAGGAACACGGTGGCGCAGTGATAGTGACGAGCTGGCGCACTGTCCAGAGATTTTTCCTGCCTACTGCAAGATGCTTGCTGTGCCGTGCGCGACTTTCGATGAAATAATTTATTGCAGCAGTGCTGTCTCTTTCAAACATTACTAACCTCCAATTCCTGTCCTTCCTTTACTTTCTCCAAGTAACCAATTGCCACAGAATCAGCTCTGTAATAGATGTTAAGCCATCTGTAAGCTTAGAAAGCCCATTCTTCAAAACTTGTAAGGAACATTGGAAATATCTTTGTAGTACATGTTTAATTATTCTATCCATCTATCCTTCCAGTGTCGTGCCAGCCCCAGCAAGAACACAGCACGAGGCAGGAACAGTCCCCGAACTAGCTAGTGCTGCAACACCATGTCCTCACATGTTTAATTATTAACAATGTAGATTGTTTAAATGATGTTAACATTTTATCTGTATAATGTAATAAACATATTTTACTGCATTTCATCTTAAAAATATTATCATATGTAAAAATGCACTTTATAAAGTGGCTCAGGTTGTGCAATATTATAACTGTATCGCAAGTTTACAGTGAGATAATTGTACTTATAATTACAAACAGTTCTACAAGGAGCACTTGATGGACTGATTGATTGCGTTTATAGTTCTTGGGATGAAATGGTTTCTGAACTGCGAGGTCCGTACAGGAAAGGCTCTGAAGCGTTTGCCATATGTTAGCAGTTCAATAGACAGCATGGCTGAGGCAGCATGTGCTTGATACTGTATACCGATAATTCTCTTTCCGATCAGCTGCTGTAGAGCTGTAATTCCACACTCAGATACAGTGATATTAATACTCCGAGTGGTGCAGTGAGAGTAATATGGAAAAAGATGATTTGCTGTGGCAACCCTAACGGGAACAGCTGAAAGAAGAAGGTGCAGTGAGAGTACAACGCTAAAGCAGATATGGTATTTGGAATAGTTTGGCCATTCTGTGGACCATTATATTGTTACAGGTTAATTACAATCAGATGCCTTAAACTAATAAACAATATTAGTCAGGGATGTGCATCTAAAAAGGAAAGGGAAACCACACTTGAACAGAAGCACTGCTTTGACGCTGGGTGCCGCCAGTTTGCAAAACCGAGCGGAGAACTTGCATACGCCAGGGTTTCAGCTAGCGTGAAAATGTGTCTGGCTTTACGGCAAGTATAGGTTTTATATATTGCGATTTGAGTGTGGAAATGGGCTTACGCAACATTTTTGTGCGTACGCACCGTTTATACATGAGGCCCCAGGTCAACAATTTGTCAAAATATATTATAATGACCACAAAATATAAGACAGAGACCCACAAAGGTTCATCAACTCATCTCTTGAATAAATTAAACAGAGCACATAAAGGAACTCCACCTAATTTTGGGCCAGGGGGATACACCTTGGACACAACTAATATGTACTGAGAGAAGTGTCACCTTTTTCTTATCTTCTGTCTTTCCCCTCTGCAATCATATTTTCACTACCTCAAGCATCTGGCTGGCTCCTTGTAGTCTCTTCCTTGACACCCAGATTCTAGTTTCTTTTTCCTATCTTCCAACTCTTCTCCATTCCTCCTCTAATGTCTCGACCACTCTCATCTGCCTATAACACTCCTACTTCAATCATATTAATGTGACATTACAGGCCTCTCCTGATCCTGGAAAAGATCCTTCTAGAAAACTGTGTGAAAAAGCAAAGGTAATCATCACCCCACTCATTTTTGAGGTGTGCCCCCTACTATAATATTTCAAAAATTGTGCACCATCTTAAATAAAACGACTTGAATTTGTTTTCATTATATGAGGGGGAGTCAACCTAAAGTTAAAAAATGGGATTTATCAGGAAATGGAACAAACCTTCACAAAACTGATCATGTCATTTCTCAACGTCGTCTCCACCCTTCTCAATGCACTTGCGTCACCTGCCTGGATTCCAACAGAATAAAAGGTTTTGTCTTGTCCTCGCCACCACTTGTGCACCGCTTTCTTCACGTCATCATCTGTCTTGAATTGACAACCACCCAGATGTTTTTTTAGTGGTCCGAAAAGGTGGAAAACACACGGTGCCAAATCTGATGAATAAGGAGGATGTGGCACTGCCTCAGATTTCAGTTTCTCCAGACAAGCCTTGGTGTTCTTAGCAGTGTGTGTGTCATTATCTTACAGCAAAAGGACTCCTTCAGACAGCAGTCTCCGCCGCTTGGTTCGAAGAGCAGGCTTCACATTGGTCTCCAGCGAGTCACAGTAACTTGCGCTAGTGACTATAGGACCCCTCGGCATGTAGTGTTCGATAAGATAAGTGGCAAGGACAAGACAAAACCTTTTATTCTGCTGGCACTGCCAGGCAGGTGGCGCAAGTGCTTTGAGAAGGTTGGAGACGACATTGAGAAATGACATGATAAGTTTTGTGAAGGTTCATTCCATTTTCTGATAAAATTCTATTTCCTAACTTTGGCTTGACTCCCCTTCGTAACAGGCCACATTAAGTCAGTATTTAAATTTAACTCTGTTAGTGGCTTTGTGGTTTAGCTGTTATGTGTTTAATTGACAGCTGCATGTTTGGCTGTCCTCCATGAGCTGCACTACTTGATCATCATCACTCATTGCGGTTTGCAGTAGATTGAGGTTTTTCCTTTATTGCTGTGTCATGCACTCAAATGCAAGTGATTATTCAATGGGTGTCAAAAGAAAAACACAATAAAAAAATGAATGACTTAAAAAAGGGTCAATTAACAAAAAAAGTAAGTATGGCAAAAAAAGTGAAGCCAGAACTATTGTAGGCAAAGGTTTTAAGTGTGCCACTGTGATCTGTAAAGTTTATTACAAACACATCCTCTTTAATAAAACCCCTGTGTGCGTCCAGTGTCCGTGGGTGTGTGTCTTCTGGTGAGGTGCGCATGCGTGGTGCACGGTGCGACGCTTTCAAAGCAGATGCTTCAAAGGCCGCCTGACGCGTCACACAAGACAGAGAGGGCGGGACCTACAAAATATCGCGCGGCTGATCCAATCGGATTTCGGTAAATGAAGTAAGACCTAAAACATAAAACACGAAAAATCCAATTGGGTACTGAGACGCGGAGACCAGCTTTCCCATTGTTGTGCAAGTGTTCACTCTGAGGATGTCAGATTAGCGATTAAGAAACTTGGCCCGGTAAAGTATAAAGTGTCAGTCGTTGAAGGGGTTTTCCTAAATATACGAATTTTCATGATATTACAATACAATGACTTTTAAAAGTGGATTTATTTTCACTCACATTACATCAGTTGCTGGGGAGAATCTGCTGATTGCCCACTGTTGTGACAGAAAATGAAACGCATATTACGGACAGCAAGCCCAGTATTACTGTCAGAGAAAATTACAGGCATTTTACGTAAAAAAATTAATGAGGTAAAACGTCCCTTGCCATTTAATATAGACTGTTCCTACTAATGTTTATGGACTACTGTTCTAGCGCCAGTTATTGTAACGGGCTTAATGTCTAGTAATTTTATAAAAGAATAACCACACAAACTAGCTGACGAAGTGAAACTGGCCAAAAAGACATGTGAAAGACAACCCAGGCAGGCTGACATTTGCTGAATCCAGAGTGACTAATGGCTACTGTCTGCAGAAGCCATGAGAACAGGGGAAAATGTTACTTGGGCATAGTCCAACAATAACGTAGACAGCTCTGATGGAAGTTGTCCATGCCTGGCAAGTATGGAAATATGTGAGTGTTTATAATGAAGAGGATCCATCGCGAAGTCAGACATCTACCAAATGCTGCTCCCCATCTTGCTGGACCCAAATGGTATAGCTGTCATCATCGCCCACTGAAGACTGGCTGTACGTTCCATTGGCTTCTCTCCAGCCTGGATATATATGATGTTACACACGTGCGAGTAGCAGGCAGCTAAAGGGCTTAAGTAATAGTATAATATCACATCCAACCAGGGGGCGGCGGGGTACACTGACTGTCTTTCTCAGTTCCCTGCAGACCTTTCCCGAAAAATCCTGCTAGGTTCCGGCGCCTCCGAAGACCTCACTTCTACTTACGGCCTCTTTGATGATGTCACTTTCGGTCCAGACAACATCACTTCCAGTTCCCGGGCCTTTGATGATGCCACGTCCGGTCCAGAAGATGTCACTTTCAGTTCCGGCCCCTTTGATGACATCACTTCATGTACAGGCCTTTAAAGCCGCCATCTTACCACCAATGAATCAGTTATGTTTTGGAATCATTCTTGTGAACAACTCTGTTCTTTTCAAAAAGCCTTCTGCAGCCAGGGATATTACACAGGTGGCTGCTCCAAACTTTTTCACGATGTCTGGTCTGTGTTTCTATCACAATGTATAAATGAATTATGCATTGTTTTCCTTGGAGCGGAAATTACATTTTAAAGCAAGTTAAATACATATATCTCTATTTGTACCATATTTCTCTTGTCTGATTATTTCCGCCATGGGTAAGGCTCATGTCTGTTCCGCATCCAGAAAGGACACATTCAGATTCAGAAAGTTTTCAGACCTCTTCGCTTTCTGAAGATTTTACTGTGTTGTAAATTTAATTCTGAATGGACAATATTTTCTATTTGTGCCCATCAATCTACAAACCCTAATGACAAAGTGTTTGCAGATTCATTAAAAATTAAAACGTGAAATCAGTCATTCTTATAAGTATTCAGACCCTGCTGGCTTGGCACTTCACATTGTGCTCAGGTGCATCCTGTTTGCTTTCATTCTCCTCGATGTGTTGTGGCAGACAGCCGGGGCCCTTACCCAGCCGGGACATCCCAACCATGGAAGGACCAGGGGAGAGAGGATTTTTAGGACTGTTTCTCCCCCAGACTGACAGAGGGCAGCCCTCTTGGCTTCCAGTGGGGCCACAGGTCATAAGCACGTAAGCTCAACTTTGCTGGGGACCGTGGCCACTGCATGGGGTGCCTGTACACTTGCAGGGCTCCATATGGCAGTACGTTTGCGACACTCGGAAATGTTGCTAGAAGAAGGTTGTTGGGCACATGAAGTTCTTCCGGGTGCCCTATAAAAGGAGCCAGAGTCGGGAGGATGTGGACAAATCTTGCTGGGATAGGAGTGGAGGTGGAGAAAGAACGAGAAAGAGAAGAAAAGGACTGGGCTTTGAAGCTGTTTATTTGTGTTGTGCTGCTGAAGGGAGCAAGAAATGCATTTCTACATAGGAATAAAGGTGTGTTGTGTGCCAAACTTGTGCCTCTGCCTGTCTGTGTCATAGTTAGGGTGGCTGGAGCACCCCTGGTCTTCACAGCGTCTAGAACTTGAATGGAGTCCACCTGTGGCAAACAGAATTGATTAGACCTTGTTTAGAGTGGCATAAACCTATGGGGTTCCACTATTCACACTGCTTGTCAGGACAAAAAAGAACCAATGAAGTCCAAGGAACTTGATCAAGTTGTGGTAAGGCATAGATCAAGACAATAGGGTCAAACCATTTCTAAAGATTCGGGTGTTCCCAGGATCACAATGGCCTCAATAATGGTGAAATGGAAGAGATGAGGAACCATCAGACTCTCCTTATAATTGGCTTTCTGACCAAAACTGAGTAACCAGGCAAGAATGATCTTGTCAGGGAGGTGGCCATCCAACCAATGGTCATTCTAACAGAGCTTCAGAAGTCTTCTGCTGAGATGGGAGATCCTGACTATTTCAGCAGCACTCCATCAATCCGGCGGTTACGGTATTGTGGCTAAGTCCCATTTGGAGTTTGCCAAGCTGCATTTAAAGTGAGAGCCTGAGGGAAAAAAAGTTCTGATCTGATGAGGAAAAAAGTGTAATTGTCTGGGCAGAACTCCAAGTACAGTACTATGCCTGATGAAGATGAGTCACAGCACATCACCTAATAATACCATCATTATAATAATGCCTGGTGGTGGCAGCATCATTCTATGGAGGTGTTTCTCAGCTTATCATTCTGATGAAAGGTCCCTTCTACCCGGTGATTCCAATGTTCCTTTACTTGACATGACTCTTCCATAGGCAGGCAAACAACTTGGTAGTAGAGCAGTGGCAAAAAGTGCCACCTGAGGATACCAAGAAAAGAAACATACCATCTTTCTGATGTTTGCTGGCTCTGAACTCCAATGGATTCTTGTTGTTTACATCATTATTGTAATGGCGCTGACAAGCTGCATCAGCCCAGGGAGAAGAGTCGCCAACAGCATTCCTTGGCGTTCCATTAGACAAATGAGCAGCTTTACGGCCAAGTCCATTGAAGTTGATAGAAATGGCAAGCTTGCGAAAGTTGCCCTGAGGATTCATCTGTGCAACCACTTCTGGTACCACTTGTCACACTTGGGTCACAAAGTTGCACAGATACACCCAGGAAATTCCAGGGACAAAAACTTTATTCAAACAAACATAAATCTCTTTCAGGAGTGATCCGGACTCCGTGTCAACCCAGAGGGCACAGCTCCATCTCTCAATCAAAAGAACAGAAAATCTTCCTCTTCAAAGGGGCGCCCTTCGGGAGCGGGAGCCCCAACAGGAGCAGAGGATGTATGGTGGGGAAGAGAAACAAGGCAGTGAGACAAAAGGACAGCTGCAGTGCAGGCTGTTAAATGTTCAAAGCCCCACGCGAGATTATGTGGCACGGCAGCAGCAAGCCAGCAACTGATCGAGCAAAGAGGAGATAAAAAACTGTATTTGTTTCCCATTGAAACAGTGTTTAAGAGGGGGTTTCAGAGGGGCAGCCATGTCCCCTTGGGGCTGCGTTCAGTGTGTTCACAATATGAATTCAAACTATTGCAATAATGGAGCTGTCGTGTCATTCTAAGGATAGCAAACTACCTAAAAGAGCCATGGAAAGAGCAAAGAATCCATAGGTGCTCAGTACAGGTGAGCACTGGCGAGCTGCTACAATATTTATAATAGCAAAAAATTACATCTGCAGGTCAACACATTATTTTATTGTAGAAAATTGTCTCTCATTCTAACATTTTTGTAGCATTTTAATGTCAACATGATTGTCATAAGATCAAAATGAACACAAAGAGTGCATGATCAACAAGGGGTTGAATGTGCGCTACCTCCACTGGCTTCCTCAAGCTCATTAGAACATTAGAACACTCTAGACGAGAACAGGTCATTCAGCCCAACAAAGCTCGCCAGTCCTATCCACTTATTTCTTCCAAAAAACATCAAGTCGAGTTTTGAAAGTCCCTAACATCTTACTGTCTACCACACTATTTGGTAGCTTATTCCAAGTGTCTATCGTTCTTTGTGCAAAGAAAAACGTCTTAATGTTTGTATGAAATTTACCCTTAACAAGTTTCCAACTGTGTCCCCGTGTTCTTGATGAACTCATTTTAAAATAACAGTCTCGATCCACTGCACTAATTCCCTTCATAATTTAAACACTTCAATCATGTCACCTCTTAATTTTTTTTTGCTTAAACTGTAACGGCTCAGCTCTTTTAATCTTTCCTCATAATTCAACCCCTGTAGCCCTGGAATCAGCCTACTTGCTCTTATCTGGACCTTTTCTAGTGCTGTTATGTCCTTTTTGTAGCCTGGAGACCCAAACTGCCACCCAGTACTCCAGATGAGGCCTCACCAGTGTGTTATAAAGCTTGAGCTGAACCTCCTGTGACTTGTACTCCACACATCAGGGTGCTATATAACCTGACATTGTGTTAGCCTTCTTAATGGCTTCTCAACACTGTCGGGAAGTCGATAGCTTAAAGTCCACTATGACTCCTAAATCCTTCTCATAAGGTGGACTCTTGATTTTCCAACTGCCCATTGTGTATTCAAACCTCACATTTTTACTTCCTATGTGTAATTCTTTACATTTACTGACATTAAATTTCATCTGCCACAAATCTGCCCAAGCCTGTATGCTGTCCAAGTCCTTCTGTAATGATTTAACGGATTTCAAATTATCTGCTAATCCACCAATCTTGGTATCATCTGCAAACTTAACCAGCTTGTTACTTATAGTCCCATCTAAATCATTTACAGTGCATCCAGAAAGTATTCACAGCGCATCACTTTTTCCACATTTTGTTATGTTACAGCCTTATTCCAAAATGGATTAAACTCATTTTTTTCCTCAGAATTCTACACACAACACCCCATAATGACAACGTGAAAAAAGTTTACTTAAGGTTTTTGCAAATTTATTAAAAATAAAAAAAACTGAGAAAGCACATGTATATAAGTATTCACAGCCTTTGCTCAATACTTTGTCGATGCACCTTTGGCAGCAATTACAGCCTCAAGTCTTTTTGAATATGATGCCACAAGCTTGGCACACCTATCCTTAGCCAGTGTCGCCCATTCCTCTTTGCAGCACCTCTCAAGCTCTATCAGGTTGGATGGGAAGCGTCGGTGCACAGCCATTTTAAGATCTCTCCAGAGATGTTCAATCGGATTCAAGTCTGGGCTCTGGCTGGGCCACTCAAGGACATTCACAGAGTTGTCCTGAAGCCACTCCTTTGATATCTTGGCTGTGTACTTAGGGTCATTGTCCTGCTGAAAGATGAACCGTTGCCCCAGTCTGATGTCAAGAGCGCCCTGGAGCAGGTTTTCATCCAAGGTGTCTCTGTACATTGCTGCAGTCATCTTTCCCTTAATCCTGAATAGTCTCAAAGTCCCTGCCGCTGAAAAACATCCCCACAGCATGATGCTGCCACCACCATGCTTCACTGTAGGGATGGTATTGGCCTGGTGATGAGCGGTGCCTGGTTTCCTCCAAACGTGACGCCTGGCATTCACACCAAAGAGTTCAATCTTTGTCTCATCAGACCAGAGAATTTTCTTTCTCATGGTCTGAGAGTCCTTCAGGTGCCTTTTGGCAAACTCCAGGCGGGCTGCCATGTGCCTTTTACTAAAGTGTGGCTTCCGTCTGGCCACTCTACCATACAGGCCTGATTGGTGGATTGCTGCAGAGATGGTTGTCCTTCTGGAAGGTTCTCCTCTCTCCACAGAGGACCTCTGGAGCTCTGACAGAGTGACCATCGGGTTCTTGGTCACCTCACTGACTAAGGCCCTTCTCCCCCGATCGCTCAGTTTATATGGCCGGCCAGCTCTAGGAAGAGTCCTGGTGGTTTCGAACCTCTTCCACTTACCGATGATGGAGGCCACTGTGATCATTGGGACCTCCAAAGCAGCAGAAATTTTTCTGTAACCTTCCCCAGATTTGTGCCTCGAGCCAATCCTGTCTCGGAGGTCTACAGACAATTCCTTTGACTTCATGCTTGGTTTGTGCTCTGACATGAACTGTCAACTGTGGGACCTTCTATAGACAGGTGTGTGCCTTTCCAAATCATGTCCAGTCAACTGAATTTACCACAGGTGGACTCCAATGAAGCTGCAGAAACATGTCAAGGATGATCAGGGAAAACAGGATGCACCTGAGATCAATTTTGAGCTTCATGGCAAAGGCTGTGAATACTTATGTACATGTGCTTTCTCAATTCTTTTATTTTTAATAAATTTGCAAAAACGTCAAGTAAACTTTTTTTACGTTGTCATTATGGGGAGTTGTGTGTAGAATTCTGAGGAAAAAAATGAATTTAATCCATTTTGGAATAAGGCTGTAACATAACAAAATGTGGAAAAAGTGATGCGCTGTGAATACTTCCCGGATACACTGTATATATAATAAAAATAGCAGCAGCCCCAGCACTGACTCCTGCTAGTCACCACTGTTAACATCGGCCAGTTGTGATGAGGTTCCTCACACCGTCACCCTCTGCTTCCTGTGTCTGAGCCAATTCTGCACCCATCTAAACACATCACCCTGAACTCCCACTTCTTTTAGTTTGATGCCCAACCTCTCATGTGGCACCTTATCAAATGCTTTCTAAAAGTCTATATAATAATATCATCTGCTCCACTCTGGTCGTATCCTTTTGTTGCCTCCTCATAGAATTCCAGCATGTTAGTAAAACACGACCTCCCTCTTCTGACCCCTTGCTGACTGTTCAGTTAAACTCCTGTCCTTGCCAGGTGTTGCTCAATCTTATCCTTAATAATTCCTTCCATTCATTTCCCTGTGATGCATGTTTAGCTTACTGGCCTATAGTTGCTTGAATCTGCCCTGTCACCCTTTTTATATAATGGGATGATATTTGTCATTTTCCAGTCCTTCGGAATCTCTACAGTGCACAGTGACTTCCTAAAAATATGTGTCAAGGGTTTATATATGTACTTTCTAACCTCCTTATGAACTCGTGGATAAATATTATCTCGTCCTGGGGCCTCATGTATAAACGGTGCATACACACAGAAATGTTGCGTACTCCCGTTTCCACGCTCATATTGCGATGTATAAAACCTAAACTTGGCGTAAAGCCACGCACTTTTCTGCGGTAACTCATACCATGGCGTACGCAATTTATCCGCCGGGTTTTGCAGACTGGCGGCACCCAGCGTCAAAGCAGTGCTACTGTTCCTGTGTGCTCATCCTTTCTTTCTTAGCTCCACATTCCTGACGCGGCTTTATAAATACACTGAAATTAACTGCATATTGTTTATTAGTGTAATGCATCTGATTGTAATTAACCTGTAGCAATATAATGGTCCAGGGAATAGCCACAGTATTCCAAATACCATAACTGCTTTAGCGTTGTTACGCTCACTGCATCTTGTTCTTCTTTCAGCTGCTCCCGTTAAAGGTTGCCACTGCGGATCATCTTTTTCCATATTACTCTCACTGCACCACTCGGAGTATTTATATCACTGTATCTGAGTGTGAATCACAGCAGCAGCTGATCGGAAAGAGAATTATCGGTATACAGTTTCAAGTACACACTACCTCAACCACGGCAAAAAGCGTCAAAGCCTTTCCTGTACGGACCTCACGTTTCAGAAACAGTTTCATCCCAAGAACTATAAACGCACTCAATCAGTCCATCAAGTGCTCCTTGTAGAACTGTTTGTACTTATAAGTACAATCACCTTACTGTAAACTTACACTACAGTTATAATATTGCACAACCCGCGCTACTTTATAAAGCGCGTATGATGACAATATCATTTTTAAGATGAAATGCAGCAAAACATGTTGCTTATAGTATACAGATAAAACTTTAACTTCATTTAAATAATCTGTATTGTTAATAATTAAACATGTGAGGACACGGTGCCGCAGCGTATAGCTAGTTCACGGATAGCTCCTGCCTTGCGCTGTATTCTTGCTGGTGCTGACGCGACACTGGAAGGATAGACGAATAGAATAATTAAACATGTACTACGAAGATATTTCAATGTTCCTAAAAAGTTTTGAAGAATCGGCGTTCTAAGCTTACAGATGGCTTAACGTTTATTACAGAGTTGATTGTGTGGCGATTGGAGAAAGAAAAGTATGGACAGGAATTGGAGGTTAATACGTTTGAAAGAGACAGTACTTCTGTAATAAATTATTTCATCGAAGGTCGCACATGGCGCAGCAAGCCTCTTGCGTGAGATATGAACAATCACTGCGCCACCTTGTTCCCAAGTTTAATAACATGCTTTCATTCCTATCATCATGAAAATGATATCACGTATACATCTCAGTATTTTAATTATTCAGAGAGCTGCAATATCACGAATGTAATGGATTCTGTGTCCTGTCGGAGAAAGAGAAAGAACGGAAGCACATAGTGATTCACACACAAAGAGCACATAGAAGATCAAATACAGAACAAAGCATTTAACGTGCTACTTGAGAAACTAGTAAAATAAACGATTTTAAGATGAAGTTTATGATGTTCTACTTTAATGGCAAAATAAACTATGTGATTAAAGTGGAAATTTCGAGATTAAAGTTGACATTTCGTGCTTTTTTTCCCCACTGTGTGCCTATTTGTTTTGTCTGTACCCTAATAAGCTTTCATATGACACTCAGACGGTGGGCTACGACTCGCCTTTTCACGGCGACTTTGATATGTGATTTCTTTTTAATTTCGGGCACTGTGCGACTTTGTGAACTCGATCTTTCAAGTTTCTCCGACACTCGATCAACTTTTTTTTGTTGATTATACCACTGTTTAAACCAACAAATAGTACGTTTTTCCTTTATATTGATTTGCATATTCAAAGAGGCATAATTCTGGAAGGAGTTGGGGCGGGACAGAAAGCGCATGCACGTGCGTTACTTTTCACGCTGATCGGGATTTATGTAGTGGAAGAACGTGAAAGTTTGCGTGCGCACAGATTCCTGCATCTGGATTTTTCTGTGCGTACGCACAATCCTGCTTTTGTGCTTACGCCATGTTATAGTGTGAGTTCTACGCGTGGTGTTATACATGAGGCCCCTGGTTATTTGTTTGATTTAATGACTGTAATGATTTCTGTAAACCACCAGATGTCACTATTTTCGAAGTTGCAAAGCTTCTGATCTTTTCTTGTAATCAGGAAGAAGCCTCAGAAGCTTTATGGAACTTCATCCACCCATCACTAAGAAAAAAAAAAAAATAAACAGGCTGGTCTTCCAGACTCTAAAACTGATAATCCCCAGCAGAAAAATATGATGGTGACCTACAACAGGGGTCTTCAAAATCGGTCCAGATCGAATGCTTAATTAGAAACCAATCCTTGCCAATAACAGAGACAGAAAATAATAATATTTACCTAAGCAAATGTTTAAAAATAAACCAAACGAGCATGCACAAAAAATGAGACTGTCCAAGCTGCACATCATTTCTGAACTTTTTGATTTTGTATTCTTAGCCATCACTTAGAAGGGCATTTGCTTGCTTGTCCAATGTGAATATTTTCTTCTGTGATTTCAAATATTTTTTTTTTATAATGGTAAAGATTTTGATTATTTGTCTTTGATTTACAACATGGCTAAGCATAATTGCTACATTACCACACAACTGAATGAAAGTTATTAATGGAAATTTAAACTTCACTTACTCCTTGGGGCGGGAGTTTCAAGCAACATTATACACCACCACTTCCTCAAAGCTGGCATGTCATTCTTAAGAGGATTGAGCTTAATTGAGTTGTTAAAAGGAGTTTAATCTTTCAAAAATATTTATGCAAACTGCCACAAACATGCATTTAAAATATTATAGATTTTAAAAGGTAGGTGTTTCTGGAACATCAAAACCACTAGGGGTAGTATGCTAATGATAAAAATAATAAAAATAAAATAAACATAGCACAAATACCCAACACAAATTGTAGAAGGTGCCAAAAATAGGAACCCACAACCAGATATAATCCTCCCTCCACAAATGCTACAATGAAAGAAGAGAGTACTGAAGTTGAGATATACCTTGTTAAAATCGAAAGGGGTCTCAAGGACGACATGCAACACATTCAATAGAGAAACCACAAAATGGTAATTTGGAAACCTGGACATTAAATGCACATGTCAATGGCATGTCAGCGCCCACCTTTAATTTTACGAGGGATGTACGAGAGACTTATTTTTTACTTTATAGTACACTTTTTAACTTAATATCTATCCATCCATCCATCCATCCATTTTCCAACCCGCTGAATCCGAACACAGGGTCACGGGGGTCTGCTGGAGCCAATCCCAGCCAACACAGGGCACAAGGCAGGAACCAATCCCAGGCAGGGTGCCAACCCACCGCAGTTAACTTAATATAAACGTGGTTTTTATAAAGTATTTTTTATATATATATATTAGTTAAATTTTGTTAAACCATTAAATAAAATTTGTTTTCGGTACTAATATCAGCTTTCAGACCTCACGATAACAAAGCAGTTCCAAACCAAATAATGAATAACTCCAAAACTCCTCATCTTACTCCAGCCTCCCTTGTGCACCACACAATTGCTCAACTTCTTAGCGTGCCATGCCATCACACCGCACTATACACTACTTCCCTCTTGATAGCCATGAAATCCCAATCATGTCAAAGCAATAAGGAGGTAAGATTGAAAGAAAAGCTAACATTTATTTCCGGTACAGAAAATTCCAAAATGCTGGTGCTGTACTGTTAAAATTTATATTTTCTTTCAAGTCCTAATTTAATCGGAGAAATAAGGAAGGGTCTCCTATGTAGTCCCAATCACGCCAAAGGATGTAGTTTTATTTACCGAAGTCTATGGTGTGAACATTTTCTTATATTTGCAGTGGCATGTGTCGAGGGAAGGGGAAATGAGGGATCGAGAGGAAAGCTGATGTTTAATTCCGGTACCAAAAATCCCAAAATGGTGGTACCTTATCATTTAAAAATATGTGTTTTTCGATATACTTCGATATAGCACTCTCAAGTCTATCCAAAGGCAACATAAAATTATTCTGAGCACCCATGGAAGTTCTTGGATATAAAAAAACCCTAATCCCATTTGGATTTCTGAATAAAAAGTGTATTTCATTCGTTATTATTATTATTATTTCCTTGTTCTTGGATTTAAAAAATTTGTAACCAGATTTGGATTTGTGAAAGAAAAATATATTTTCTGCAGAATAAAAATGTAAAATGTATTGCTCATGATTTATGAACATTTGAATGTACAGTATATTTCCTTGTTTTATCTTAAGTTGGCCAATAAAAAGCAATGAAAATATGCTAAAAAATTGCATGAGGACTATGGTTAATGTTCACAGCACTGGTGAAAAACAGACTTGCAAATGGTTTTGAGAGAAATGTAACAACAACCAAGAAATCTTTCCGCCTGTCAATATGTTGTATGGAAAGAAGTCCTCACAACGTGATTGTCATTACAGACAGTTGTGTCCCAAAGGTCATGTCAACATATAATTCAAGATTTATGGCCTCCTGAAAATGTGCCAAACAACGATGAAAACAACTTATAACAGAATAGAAGAAAATTAAACCTTCTGGCCCATTAGACCCAACCAAACAGGTCCTTTCAGTCAGGCGTGTTGACAGACGCACTTACTGCCATCACCTGTGCCTTCAAATGAACAAATGGCTGACGCTTAGTGCGCAAACTACATGTTGACACAAATCTTTTGTGGTTGCTGCAGGGCGCTTGTTTCATCAGAAAACAGGTTTAGTCCTAAACCAAGCAACCTTGCTGCATTTCTTTTACAATTGCCTTTTGTTTCTGTGTTGATCACCTGTACAGGAGTAACGTCAAGCGCGTGACTGAGGACAATGAAGGGAGTGCGTACTTGCTGAACTGCGTAGGCACAAGCGAGAGGAAACTGCCCAGACTATAATTGCCATTTACCATCATCATCATTGTCTTTGTTTAAAATAAAGTAAACTTATGTAAAACAAAATAGTGAAAACAAAAAGAAATGACAGTGATATTAACATTAGAATTACCAAAGCCTACGAAAAAACGTGTAAACCCGGCCTTCCTTTAATCCATTTGCACCTCTCCATTCAGCGTCTTTTGTGTTGTAAATGTGTCGCTAAACCCAAGAAGCAAGCAGCCTGCTATACCATTCGCCCCCATCCCTAATCGCTGCAGAAATGGCAAAAATCGCTCTCCCAGCTCAAGCCTTGTTTATCACGGAAAGACAAACTGTTTTCATATTTTAGTACTAACAACAAAATTTTGACATGAACTGTATAATGTGTACCTTTATTTATTTAACAGTTGCAGTATCCAGGAGCCATTCCACTAAGATACCTGGCATTAACCATAATGCACCAGACCCTTATGATTTCTCCTGCAGGTGGTGGGCCCACTGGAGGATGACTCCATGTTGTTAATTCGGGCTTTATGAGTAAAGGCCCAAGCACCAGGTTCTTTCCATCGAGTCTTCCCCCAGATCTGGCTTCAGGATGGGGGCCCTGGTTTTCTTTTTCCTGGGGAGGTGAATGGGTCCTTGGTTGATTCTATCTATCTATCTATCTATCTATCTATCTATCTATCTATCTATCTATCTATCTATCTATCTATCTATCTATCTATCTATCTATCTATCTATCTATCTATCTATCTATCTATCTATCTATCTATCTATCTATCTATCTATCTATCTACTTATTCTGGTCCCTCACCTAGCACTAATTTGCCTTAAGAGGATCCTGTCAGAACAACTGCCCCTGACAACGG
This sequence comes from Erpetoichthys calabaricus, assembly GCF_900747795.2. Lineage (NCBI taxonomy): Eukaryota > Metazoa > Chordata > Cladistia > Polypteriformes > Polypteridae > Erpetoichthys > Erpetoichthys calabaricus. The sequence continues at coordinate 16,222,561 of NC_041394.2, read as the reverse complement.
TGCCTAGGATCATTGGGACACACAAATCCTTGCACCAATGCCCAGAATTCAGCCCCCATGACCCGAACCTGGATAAGTGGCAGAAAATGGAGGGATTGATGGATTTGTTTAACAGTAACTAATGATAAGCAATATAAGTAAAACCAGAGCGACAGAAAAAAAGTGAAATTTTTTAACATTGTGAATGATGCAGAAGATGCACAGGCATCCCTGAGGGTGATTCCTTGCCTAGATGGAATGCCATAATAAAAGAAACTGAAAGAACAGGCTCTCTGACTGAAAAAGAACAAGGATCATTACCTGGCAGGGAGGCCATTTTGATGGAAGGACCAGTGGAGACAACAGCATCTGGGTACAGTATCCCCAGATACTCTGGAGGACAGCATCTCTGGGATCCAGATCTCCTTCACATACCCACAGGGCATCATGAGAGTTGGACTTCTGGACTACAGCTCTGTTGGGGGGTTGCTGCAACGGGATATGGTCCCTATTTTGTCGGACTCCCTTCTGATCCAGAAGTGCTTCTGATGGACAATGATTAAATCCTGTACTGCTTACACTTTGATTGTGCTTACCTGTCATTAAGGTAAAAATGTTAATTCAACGGACAATACTTGAACCTGTGACTGTGTTGGGTGATAGATAGATAGATAGATAGATAGATAGATAGATAGATAGATAGATAGATAGATAGATAGATAGATAGATAGATAGATAGATAGATAGATAGATAGATAGATAGATAGATAGATAGATAGATACTTTATTAATCCCAGGGGGAAATTCACATGGGTGTGATTGTGTCTGTGGTTTGAGGCTCAGTGGCCTCCCTTTCTGGTTACATCAGTTTAATAAAACTGTTACATGGGAAGAATGTCAGTCAGTCAGTCATTTTCCAACCTGCCATATCCTAACACAGGGTCACAGGGGTCTGCTGGAGCCAATCCCAGCCAGCACAGGGCGCAAGGCAGAAACAAACCCCGGGAAGAGCACCAGCCCACCACGGTACATGGGAAGAATGCAAATATAAAAATTAATATTAATCACCCTTCAAAAGATTATCAGCAAATATTAAAAGATTTGATCTGATATTATTACGTGACCTCAGGATCATTATTTGATTGAGAAAATTCTCAAGGTGGGCGGCACGGTGGCGCAGTGGTAGTGCTGCTGCCTCGCAGTTAGGAGACCTGGGTTCGCTCCCCGGGTCCTCCCTGCGTGGAGTTTGCATGTTCTCCCCATGTCTGCGTGGGTTTCCTCCGGGCGCTCCAGTTTCCTCCCACAGTCCAAAGACATGCAGGTTAGGTGGATTGGCAATTCTAAATTGGTCCTAGTGTGTGCTTGGTGTGTTTGTGTGTGTCCTGTGGTGGGTTGGCACCCTGCCTGGGATTGGTTTCTGCCTTGTGCCCTGTGTTGGCTGGGATTGGCTCCAGCAGACCCCCGTGACCCTGTGTTTGGATTCAGCGGGTTGGAAAATGGATGGATGGATGAATTCTCAAGATTGAACATCATAAGAAATACTGTCAAAATTAATTTTGTGCTTCTCTTTCCTCATCTTTGAAGGGCTCATGCACACCCACACAAGCAGGGCCAGTTTAGAGTAACCAGTCCACCTAACGTGCACTTGCAGGGGATAAGCAAAGAAAACCAGCATACCGTACTGGTTAAAATCTACAGAACATACAAACTTCTCACGGACAACAGTGTAGCATAAAATTCAACCCAGAGTGCTGGATTCATGATGCTACACTACGCCAGGCCTAACCAGAATCAGTCCAGATTGTTAATTCATCCATTTTTTCTCATAAGATTGGCCTTGCAGCGGACTGCATTAGCAACCTGCTCCATCACTCTGCTCTTGCCAATCCAGTCAGGCCTACTGATTTTGACAATCTTGTTGTGCCCCCCACTAATCTGCACTCTGTGGGTGACAGGGCCTTCGGCTGTATAGCGCCCAGACTTTGGAATGACCTTCCAAAATTAATGAGATCATCTGACTCAATTCATCCTTTTAAAAATCAACTTCAAACTCATTTATTTGGTACTTTTTGGTATTTGGTTCACTGTACTTTTCAGGAAGGCATTGAACATTTAATGCTGTCATTCTGACCTTCTTTCACTTTGCCTTCTTTGTCCAGGTGCTTAGGATGATTTGTATTTGTATCACAAATGATGTAATTTATTCATGTTTTCTTGTAGTGTTTTGCATATTTTGTATTTTAATTCTGGTTTATTGTCTCTTATTATCATTCAAAACTTTGTGTTTCCTGTTTTATTATTATTATTATTTTTTTTTTTTTCTGTAAATTTATGTTATCGCAATCTTGCATTTGTATACATCTATATGTTACTTGTTTTTGTACTTGTTTTTCTATTTTTGTATTAGCTATCCACCTTAATAAAAGGATAAGTGCCTATGTGTCTGTGTATCTAGGCATCTGTTCAGTTACAACGTCACTGTCATTCCAACAGATGGAGCATCACAAACTTGTTTAGTAATAGAATGCATTGCATTTTCCATTCCAACAGCTGGCATATCACAAACAATAGCACGGCTTTTATGAATTCAATACCAAATTGCATTTAATTGCATATAATGCATTGCTTTTGCCATTCCATTTGTATTAATAAAATGCATTGTGTTTTCCATTTCAACAAATGCTGTATCACAAACATCAGCACAGCTTTTACAAATCCCATACCAAATAACCTATAATAGAAACAATTGCATTGCATTCCAGAGGGGACTGGGTGGTCTCGTGGCCTGGAACCCCTACAGATTTTATTTTTTTCTCCAGCCTTCTGGAGTTTTTTTTTGTTTTTTCTGTCCACCCTGGCCATCGGACCTTACTCCTTTCTATGTTAACTAATGTTGTCTTATTTTAATTTCTTATTTTGTCTTTTATTTTTCTTCTCTTCATTATGTAAAGCACTTTGAGCTACTTTTTGTATGAAAATGTGCTATAGAAATAAATGTTGTTGTTGTTGTTGTATTTGTGATTCGAACAGAAGCTTTTATAATTGTAACACACAATGGGAGTTTGAATACACAATAGGAGGTATGAAAATCGAAAATACACCTTATGAAAAGGATTTAGGAGTTGCAGTGAACTCAACACTATCAACTGCCAGACAATGTTCAGAAGCCATTAAGAAGGCAAACAGAATGTCAGGTTATTTAGCGCCTTGATGTGTGGAGTACAAGTCACAGGAGGTTCTCCTCAAGCTTTATAACACACTGGTGAGGCCTCATCTGGAGTACTGCTTGTAGGTTTGGTCTCCAGGCTACAAAAAGGGCATAGCAGCATAAGAAATTCCAAGGCTACAGGGGGTGAGTTATGAGGAAAGATTAAAAGAGCTTAGCCTTTACAGTTTCAGCCAGAGAAGACCTGACTGACATGTTTAAAATTATGAAGGGAATTATTCCAGTGGATCGAGACGGTGACTTTAAAATGAGTTCACCAAGAACATGGGGACATAATTGGAAACTTTTTAAGGGTAAATTTTGCACAAACATTAGGAAGTTTTTCTTTACACAGAGAACCACAGACATATGGAATAAGTGACCAAGTAGTGTGGTAGACAGTAAGACTTTACTGATCTTCAAATCTTGACTTGATGTTTTTTTGGAAGAATTAAGTGAATAGGAACAGAAAGCTTTGTTGGGCTGAACAGCATGTTTTTATCTAGATTGTTCTAATGTTCTAATAAAATGCATTGTGTTTTCCATTCCAACAGTTGGCGTATCACAAACATTAGCACTGCTTTCGCAAATACCATGCCAAATGGCATATACAATACACTACAATACAATTTATTTTTGTATAGCCCAAAATCACACAAGAAGTGCCGCAATGGGCTTTAACAGGTTCTGCCTCTTGACAGCCCCCCAGCATTGACTCTGTAAGAAGACAAGGAAAAACTCCCAAAAACAAAAAAAACTTTGTAGGTAAAAAATGAAAGAAACCTCGGGAAAGGCAGTTCAAAAAGAGACCCCTTTCCAGGTAGGTTTGGGCAGTGGGTGTCAAAAAGAAGGGGGTCAATACAATACAATACAATACAATACAATACAATACACAGAACAGAACAATATAACACAGACATGTGCATTGCATTTGTCACCACAAGCATTTGTAGTAATGCATTTTATTACTACAAATAGTTGTGATGCACCATCTGTTGGAATGACAAATGCAATGCATTTTATTACTACAACTATTATAAAATGCATTCCAATAGGTGGTGCACTGAAAATTTTAATGCTGAGGTCTATGTTGATTTCTTAGCTTCCAACCTGCCTCAGATGGAGAGCACAACAATTTATATTTTAATCCTATAAGCCCTGTAAAGCACCTTGTGATGGTTCATACTAATACTGACACTGTAATAAACAAAGATTAATGTTTCTGTTTCTGCTGACTTGAATTTGCACTGTCGTTATCGAGTGGCTTCAATCTTGTATTTGGTACTTTTTGTATTACACTGTTCAATTTTTTCATTACCTAGTATAGGGTCATCCCTTTAGCCCTATGTAATAGTTCATGCTGTTAGTGGCACTATATAAAACAAAGATTGATTGACTTAAGGGCAGCACGGTGGTGAAGTGTTAGCGCTGCTGCCTCACAGTAAGGAGACCTGGGTTTGCTTCCCGGGTCCTCCCTGTGTGCAGTTTGCATGTTCTCCCTGTGTCTGCGTGGGTTTCTTCCGGGTGCTCCGGTTTCCTCACACAGTCCAAAGACATGCAGGTTAGGTGCATTGGCGATTCTAAATTGTCCCTAGTGTGTGCTTAGTGTGTGGGTGTGTGCCCTGCGGTGGGCTGGCACCCTGCTTGGGGTTTGTTTTCTGCCTTGCGCCCTGTGCTGGCTGGGATTGGCTCCAGCAGACCCCCGTGACCCTGTGTTTGGATATGGTTGGAGAATGACTGACTGACTGTTTGACTTAAGCTGATATGCTGACTTGAATCCTCACTGATGTAACCCTGGGGCTCAGTTTGCTGTTTTCTGTGAAACACATTGGATTTCCTGTCATATTGTAATCGTGTCAGCCCAGTGATGTACCTTGTGATAATGCAGGCTAATGGTGTTAAATAAAATAAAATTAAATAAAGATGATTGATCACTGTTAACATGTTCTCACTTACAATGTTAGCAATCATTTCTCACTGTCACTTCTTTCCTTGGCCTGTGCCAGGCATTCTTCCTTGGCTGCTGTCAATGTGGAGGATGTGGTGCAGACGTGCATTGGCCCAAGAATGTGGAAGAGAGGCAGCCACTATGAATGTCTTATTTATATATTATACTGGGTGTCGACGTCTAGTCAACCTCTAATATGCTGTTTCAAAAGCAGAACAGCTGGGCAGGCTCCTTTTTGCAAATTATGATTTGTCTCCGGCCCTTTTCTCCCCTCTGAATGCGAATGGCCTCACTGGTACATTAATGCTATGTTATTGCCAGGGCACTCTGTTCCAAAAATCTAAACACGTCTTCTGTCAGTTTGATAGCTCACATATATTAATCAGTTCACTCAGCCTTGTGCTTGTAAAGCAGCCACCCCAGCGTAGTCTAGTCGAGTGTAGTGATTCACCCAGCACTGTGCCAGCCTAATTAAGGATGATGGGCGCTAATTGGCTACTATGCCTCCTTCAGTTTGTTTTATGCTTTTTTTGTTACTTTAAAATGCCTAGCAAGCCTTTTTAAAAGTTGCAAATGGCTTCTGGCTTCTGAGGGATTATGCAACTTTACAATTAGCTTTAAAGAAGAAAGGGAAGGGCAGGAAAGAGGACAGACAAGTTTGATTTTTTTTACTAAAGGACTGGTCATTCCCAATAAATACAGTTTTTTTATTACTCAATCAAAATGAATGCTGCCAGGTTGTCTGGAGATCTTAGACTGGCTTGGGTTGTAGATGCACGAGTGTGCCCTGCAATTGACTGGCATCCAGTTAAGAGTGTATGGAGTAGTCTCATGGGGGTCTTAAGCTGTGCATACTGAAGACAAGGGGTCTCCACCCAAGAAGGCCAACAGCCAGAATAAAACTTCAAGAGTAGAAAAGAGGGAAGAAAAATCTTTTCCCCAATATAAATGCTTATTCTAAAATGATATTGATCAGATCCTGCCAGGTTTTATAAAACAGATTTTGACATCTAGGAACTCAGAGTTCCTAGTTTGTTTTTACTTCTGCGTGAGGCATTCCACTTGTTTCTTTCTTTATAAATAGGTGGGTGACATATTTGTGCAATTAATTGACTGTTAGCTTCTCATTTTCAATAATTTCTCCATTTCTGTCCCTAGGGTTTATCCATCCATTATCCAACCTGCTATATCCTAACAACAGGGTCACAGGGGTCTGCTGGAGCCAATCCCAGCCAACACAGGGCGCAAGGCAGGAAACAAACCCTGGGCAGGGCTCCAGTCCACTGCAGGTCACACACACACCCACACACCCAGCACACACTAGGGACAATTTAGAATCACCAATGCACCTAACCTGCATGTCTTTGGACTGTGGGAGGAAACCGGAGCGCCCGGAGGAAACCCACGCAGACACGGGGAGAACATGCAAACTCCACGCAGGGAGGACCCTGGAAGAGAACCCAGGTCTCCTAACTGCGAGGCAGCAGCGCTACCACTGCGGCACTGTGCCGCCCCCCTAAGGTTTATTTTAAATTCTATTTCTTTGTCTTCTTACTGAGGTAGTACTGAAAAAAAATATTCTTACTCTATTCTTTATTATTGACTAGCTGCTAATTAACTTCTTTTGCCTTAATTTTAATTGGCTTGCTCTTTAAATTCTCAGACCCATTAATTATATGTTTTTTCCTTAAGTAGTAACCAAACAATAATAAAATGCAAAATGACATTTTGTACCCAGTGCCCAGGGAAGGTTCCTTTGTCTGATCCATTTGCCATTCCACATGATCATCATGTTCTCTGATATTGTCAAAGTTTTATCATACCAGGTGGCACACAAAAAACAGAAAACATCAACGTATGTTTCTTAGCCCGTACACGAAACGAAAGATATGCAATTCAAAAATCCAATTGCAATTGTTTGAAGGAGCCACGTGCAATAAAATACACGTTATTCCTTGTCGTCGTCCTTCAGTTCTTGGACATAAGTAATTCTGTACGGCTTCAGTTGTAGTGAGTGCAATACACGTTGACAAGACCTGCACGAAACATTCGCTCATTGTGCCAATTTACGTGTCGATTTCCTAGGGCTTCTGGACATCCGTTCCTGAATATCTGCTACGACCCCAGGTGTACGAACGGACAGGGCCCTATTCTTTTTGCAGTTTGCAACTGACCCAGTCTTACGCCACTTCTTCACCAACTCGTGAATACTGCTCTTTGCTGGTAGGTTTACGCCAGTAAACTTCTGTGCGAAAATGTCATGAATTTCTTTAAAAGAACCGGTAGACACATACGCCTCAATTATTCCAACCCTCTGTTGTAGAGAATACATCTTCCGGATCTCTTTCACGCACATCTGTACCCACTGGCTCACAGCTTTCTTACTAATGCACAGTCGGGGCTGCTGACCCCGTCGCAACAACGAGGCTCCGCAATCGCAATGGCACCTGCCTGTATAATAGCTCGAGCCAGCCAGTTGGAGACGGTTCGGTTTTTTCGTGCGCCACCCTGCATTATGTTGTAAACAGATTTTTGTCAATTATGTAAGTTCTTCTTTAAATATAATTTGTATTCTAATGTTGTCTTTGAGCTCTCATTGCTTCCTAAAAACTTAGCACCGCCATGTGTACAGCTACCTATCTGTCTTATTCATATTGTAGCTTTACAGTAGTGGACGCTCCTGCTACGCAAGCGTTGAAGTGTTTATACTTGTGTGCGTACTTTATGTAAATCTGGAGGAATCCACCAGGTGGCAGTGTGAGATATTATCACGGTGAGAACATGTTCGGCTTCTCTGTGTTGTGAATTGCCTAGAACATCCATTAAATTCCGATGACACCTTATCGCAATATCTCTGAAAAGGATATTTATTGATTAAATCCAGGGATGTGTCCATTCCAGCAAGCATTGGGCACGAGTGAGAAACAATCCCTGGACGAGGCCTCGGCTCATCGCAAGGTGAATACAAGCACACACACATATACTTGCGTCATTTTAGTGGCACCAAATCCCCAAATCTGCATATCTTTGGGAGGAAACTGGAGCACACTGAGGAAACCCAGCAGGAAAACATGTAAACTTCAGGCAGGGAATATCGGCGACGTGACTCCCTGCAAGACAGCAGCGCTACTGCTCCGCCACTGTGTCACCCCATGTGTGTAATTATTAACAGTATTCATTATTTAAACTAAATTACCGATTTATCTGTAAAATGTAATATACAGTACATACTTTAATGCTTTTCATCATGAAAGTGATATCAAGTATAAATCTAAGGATTCTAAATGTGCAGAGAGTTGGAATATCATACATGTAATGTGCTCAGTGTGGCGATCTATTGCTGGCGATTCGCTGCTGTCAGGAACAGAGGAAGCCCTAGAAAAAAAGATGCCACAGAAGACGGTATGCGAGAATTTTAAAACGTATTGTGTCATTACGATCGGGAATATGCGACACTTGAATATAAAAGCACCACGAATGCATCTGTATGTCATCATTTTGCTTCACCACATTGAACCATTTATCAAATATCGATGCGCGCACACTGATCTCGTAGGATCTGCATAGCGGCTTTCTGTCACATGTAGATAGTAAACAGAGACTCTGACGTCACATTCCAACTTTTAGCACACTGCGCTCCCAGACTTTTTGCTGGTACTGCAACTCATGCACGAGTCGCTTTAATTTCTGAGGACCTGCTCAGAGGACGCATCAAATGAACTCTCAGAACACGTGGCGGCCATGATGTGGGCGCGTACGCGTTCTGAGCATGAAGTATAAATTAGCCCTTAGATGTCTCCACATACAGTATTCCAGACTCTGTAGCCTTTGTGAGAGTCTCTTCCATTATCAGGAATGGAAAGATGGAATACATAATTTTGATGACCATATTGTTATGAGCAATTCATCTGTGTTTTCAATTCAGGTAATTTACCAATCTACTGTAAATAACAGATTGGGAGGCAGCTAGAGGGCCTAAATAATAGTAGTACCATGGTAGACCAGGGGGTGGTGAGCCACACCAACTTTGTCTCTCCGTCCTCTGCAGACTATCTCCAGGAAATCCCACTAGGTGCTGGCCCCATAGATAACGTCACTTCCGGTTTTGAGCCCATAAATGACGTCGCTTCCGCCCTAGAAGATGTCACTACTGGTTCCTGTCTAGATGGCATCACTTCCTGTCTTGGCCTTTAAAGCCGCCATCTTGTCAAACCAAAATCAGTTCTGTTTTGGACTTCAACCTGTTCAACTTGAACCTTTTGCAGCCAGGGCACAATATATGAGTGGCTGCCCAAAACCTTTTGTGATGTACTCGCGTCTTTCTTATCACACCGTGTTCGCCTAAGTAGATTTAACCAGTAGGAATCAAGTACATAGAAGATTTTTAAAAAATAAATAAAAACCAAAACACATTATAGCTTAGTTTTACAGTATATCCATCCATTTTCCAACCCGCTATATCCTAACTACAGGGTCACGGGGGTCTGCCGGAGCCAATCCCAGACAACACAGGCCACAAGGCAGGAAACAAACCCCGGGCAGGGTGCCAGCCCACCGCATGTTTTACAGTATATTCTGAATGTAATGGCAATACTTACGTGAGTTGGTCACTCACTATTATCACTCAATAATCTGAATTGCCCAACTGGCAATGTACACTAGCCATTATACTTAACTCTTTTAGAGCAGATGTCGACTTTTGTTGAAATTCAGGGGAAGAGGACAGTAATCGGCTGTAAATGGCGACAAAACTCACTGTTATGTTTTAGTTTAACTCTGTTTGCTAGAAGGAAAGATCATTTGGTTGATTTGACCTCGATTACCTGCACATGCATGAGAAGCGAAGAGCAAGCAACTTCTAAAATGGCATCGACGTCTGGCAAGAGACCAAAGCGAACATGCCAAGCAAAATACTCTGTGGATGACATTTTGCATATTGTCCTTGAATCGGACTCTGATTTGCCGGACTTCTGATTTTGATGCAAGTGATCTGGAGATGGAGATTGAAAATGAAAGTGAGGTACCGGCATCAGCTGATCGGACCCCAGCTGATTGTGGTGCTGAATACGCTCGTGCAGCTAAAGCTCCAATGGCAACATTCACCTGGGAGGACCGCCACTTACACTGACAAGAGATACAAACCATATTGCGTCACACTGTGACTGCCACCGCCACGTGAAGGCAGCCAGAAAGCCAGCCTGCCATGGATTCCTGAAACACCGCACATCCAGCAGAAACTGCTTTTCAGAAAACTGAGTTGTTTGGGAAAATATTCAGCCCTCAAAGAGTTAATTAATATAAGACAGAAAATGTAGAAAAATTTGCAATTGTACCTTTATGCATAACTGTAACCTGAATGGTTTATTACAAGTGCACTGCACTTGGATCCACTGGGCCAAAACTAACAGGGCCCATGTAGCTGTTTATTCACATAGAGGGGATGTCCAATGGAATATCAACCCTGGCTGATTTCATAATACAGTATTGTTTTCTTTTTATTATTTTTCTCATAACATTACAATAAAAATATCATCTATGTAAGTTACCATTACATTTTTAATATTATTTCATATATGCTGTCTGTATGTACATTGTGACTGCTGTAGTTTAAAAAGTTTCTGAAATGTAATGAGAAGTCAAGCAGGATGGCACCTTTTATTGGCTATCTAAAAAAGATTACAATATTCACGCTTTCAAGGCAACTCAGGCCCCTTCTTCATGAAAGATGTAATAGAGAGACTGGAATTCCCTGTGCTTATATAAACACTTAGGACAGGTACAACATTGGAAAACGTTTAAGTGAGACATCTTAGATGTAAAAAATTAATAGACGTCTACAGGCTAAGATTCATTTAGTGAGAGAGGAGAACAAAGCATGGTCAAGATCTTTAATAAGTTAACTGTTCAACAAAGTCTTTGGATGTTTTTGATGAGATTTTCCATACAATGTGGATCTGTATTACATCTCTGTCTGAAGAAGGAGCCTGAGTTGCCTCAAAAGCTTGAATATTGTCATCTTTCTAGTTAGCCTATTAAAGGTGTCATTTTGCTTGACTTCTCACTACATTCATAATGGCTGACATGGTATAACACCCTAGTACTACAGACATAAAGTTTCTGAAATATATACAATATCTCACAAAAGTGAGTACACCCCTTACATTTTTGTAAATATTTTATTATATCTTTTCATGGGACAACACTGAAGATCTGACACTTTGCTCCAATGTAAAGTAGTCCGTGTACAGCTTGTATCACAGTGTAAATTTGCTGTCTCCTCAAAATAACTCAACAAACAGCCATGATTACATGTCTAATCCGCTGGCTTCAAAAGTGAGTGCACCCCTAAGTGAAAAATGTCCAAATTGTGCCCAATTAGCCATTTTCCCTCCCTGGTGTCATGTGACTCGTTAGCGTTAACAAGGTCTCAGGTGTGTTAAATTTGGTGTTATCGCTCTCACACTCTCTCATACTGGTCACTGGAAGTTCAACATGGCACCTCATGGCAAAGAACTCTAGGAGGATCTGAAAAAAACATAAGTATAATCTTCACATGTATAAGAAGATTGTCAACACCCTGAAACTGAGCTGCAGCACGGTGGCCAAGACCATACAGCGGTTTAACAGGACAGGTTCCACTCAGAACAGGCCTCCCCATGGTCAACCAAAGAAGTTAAGTGCATGTGCTCAACGTCATATCCAGAGGTTGTCTTTTGAAAATAGACGTATGAGTGCTGCCAGCTTTGCCGTAGAGGTTGGTGGGGGGGGGATTTGGGGCTGGGGCGGGGGTCAGTGCTCTGACCATACGCCTGCCGCACACTGCATCCGCAGTGGAATTACTGGAACCATGTGCTGTGGTTTGATGAGACCAAGATAAACTTATTTGGTTCAGATGGTGTCAAGCGTGTGTGGCAGCAATCAGGTGAAGAGTACAAAGACAAGTGTGTCTTGCCTACAGTCAAGCATGGTGGTGGGAGTGTCATGGTTTGGGGCTGCATGACTGCTGCTGCTACTGGAGAGCTACAGTTCATTGAGGGCACCATGAATGCCCACATGTACTGTGACATACTGAAGCAGAGCTTGATCCCCTCCCTGGGCCGCAGGGCAGTATTAATAATTCATTAATAATAATAATAATAATAATAATAATTCATTACATTTATATAGCACTTTTCTCAGTACTCAAAGCACTATCCACACAGGGAGGAACCGGGAAGCAAACCCACAATCTTCCACAGTCTCCTTACTGCAAAGCAGCAGCACTACCACTGCACCACCTGTGAGGACTCCAAAATGACAACGACCCCAAACACACCTCCAAGACAACCTTGCTAAAGAAACTAACCAAGCATGTCTCCAGACCTAAACCCTATTGAGCATCTGTGGGGCATCCTCAAACAGAAGGTGGAGGAGCGTGAGGTCTCTAACATCCACCAGCTCTGTAATGTCGCCATGGAGGAGTGGAAGAGGATTCCAGTGGCGACCTGTGAAGCTCGTGTGCCCAAGAGAGTTAAGGCAGTGCTGGAAAATAATGGTGGCCGGCCACACAAAATATTGACACTTTGGGCACAATTTGGATATTTTTCACTTAGGGGTGTACTCACTTTTGTTGCCAGTGGATTAGACATTAATGGCTGTGTGTTGAGTTATTTTGAGGGGACAGCAACTTTACAATGTTATACAAGCTGTACACAGACTATTTTACATTGTATCAAAGTGTCATATCTTTAGTGTTGTCCCACGTGGCGGACATGCATCTGTTCCGGGGGAGCAACCAGGGGCAGCTCAATACCTCCCCCGGGACGCTTGGTGGCAGCCTCCCTGGTGGACATTGATTCCCCAACCTGTTGCATGGCTCCATGGGAGATGGAGTCCTCCACAGCCTGGTTGGGGGCTTGGATGGCCGCTAGGGGTAGCTGCATGGAGTCAGCAGCCCAGCTGGACGTATCTTCAGCCCCACCCGGAAGGGCAATTAGAACCAGGTGGTCAAGCACCGGGAACGCTTCCGGGTGGGATACAAAAAGGGCCAGCCACCACCACTCGAGAAGCCAGAGTTGGGATGAAGGAGATGAAGTTTGAGGAGGAGTGGTGGTAAAAAGGAGAAAGGATTGTTGCTATGTTGGGATTGTGCTTACGGGACTGTGTATTGCCTGTGGGTCACGGGGAAGACGTGCACCCACGGGTGAAGAAAAATAAAAGTCTTGTTTGTTTATACGTGCCTCTGTGTTCATCTGTGTCGGGTCGGGCGCCTATATAGTGCCTTTGTTACACCCATGAAAAGACATAATAAAATATTTACAAAAATGTGAGGGGTGTACTCACTTTAGTGAGATACTGTAGATATTCTTGCCTTAGTATCTGAAGATTTTTTTTCCTGACATCCCATGAGTATAATTTCTCTTGTGTGCACTGTGGGCATCATCCTCCTATTGTTATCATGGACTTAAAGAAAAAGGGTGTCTTAAAAATGACTGGTAAGGATTTCCAGACTTTTAAGTAAGTGACATACTGTAAAAGATCCTCCACCAGCTATTCAAGGGCAGGTGGACATGGAAGATTATTGGAAATCCATGGAAAGAGAATATCATGGTAGAGATGTTGTCTTTTATACTTGCCTGAATGTATTTAGAGTAGGTCACTTTTTTCCCTTTAACCAGGCAACCATGATAGTCTTTTTCTCGTAGTGCCAAGTTACCATCCTTGGGCACCCTGGATTGGGCCCCAAACCAGAAAAATTCATATAGTTGCTAACACAGAGTACACTAAAGTACATGTGTCAAATAAATGCCAGCACAGAGGTGGCACTGACATTACAGAGGAGCATGTCACAAATTAAATCATGAATGTGAAGATAAATTGGTATAAACAACAATATTTTTTATTTAGAAGATGCAACTTTCTCACTATTGCCATCTCTAAAGGTTAACATCATCAGGAAACTGTAAACAATGCCAGCTTGATTCTAAGGCCTCAAAAATGCATCCATCCATCCAACCCGCTATATCCTAACTAAAAGATCACGGGGGTCTGCTGGAGCCAATCCCAGCCAACACAGGGCACAAGGCAGGAAACAAACCCCGGGTAGGGCACCAGCCCACTGCAGGGCAAACACACACATTAAGGACAATTTAGGATCACCAATGCACCTTACCTGCATATCTTTGGACTGTGGGAGGACACTAAGAGGAAACCCACGCAGACACGGGCAGAACATGAAAACTCCATGCAGGGAGGACCCGGGAAGCGAACCCAGGTCTCCTTACAGCGAGGCAGCAGTGCTACCACTGTGCCACCATGGCGCCCCTCAATAATATGATACAGTACAATACAATTTATTTTTGTATAGCCCAAACTCACACAAGAAGTGTCGCAATGGGCTTTAACAGGCCCTGCCTCTTGACAACCCTCCAGAATTGACTCTCTAAGAAGACAAAGGAAAATCTCCCAAAAAAAAACACGTGGGCGGCACGGTGGCGCAGTGGGTAGAGCTGCTGCCTCGCAGTTGGGAGACCTGGGGACCCGGTTTCGCTTCCCGGGTCCTCCCTGCGTGGAGTTTGTATGTTCTCCCCGTGTCTGCGTGGGTTTCCTCCGGGTGCTCCGGTTTCCTCCCACAGTCCAAAGACATGCAGGTTAGGTGGATTGGCAATTCTACATTGGCCCTAGTGTGTGCTTGGTGTGTGGGTGTGTTTGTGTGTGTCCTGCGGTGGGTTGGCACCCTGCCCGGGATTGGTTCCCTGCCTTTGTGCCCTGTGTTGGCTGGGTTTGGCTCCAGCAGACCCCCGTGACCCTGTGTTCGGATTCAGCGGGTTGGGAAATGGTTGGATGGATGGAAAAAACACGTCCTGTAGGGAAAAAATGGAAGAAATCTTGGGAAAGGCATTTCAAAGAGAGACCCCTTTCCAGGTAGGTTGGGCCAATATAATACAATACACAGAACAGAACACAAGTGATCCTCAATACAATATAAAAATAAAAATATTACAAGTACAGAGCAGAAATCAACAGTAGATGATATCACATAATAGGATTTGGATTTGTTCAGAGTCCTGGAGACCTCGGCCATCAAGCTGCCTCCCCCTATTGGCCATTCCACAGCTGAGTCAGCGCTGGGCCAGCCAATCCGATGAAAGGACCCCTCTTTCTTACGATTCCTGCGATCCTCCATCAGGGATGACTTTACCTTAGGCAGGCAGAACAACTTGGCAGGTGGGCAGTGGCACCAAGTGCCACATTTGAGTACCGAGAAGAGAAACAGAATAGGTGAGGGTTAGTAACAAAGTCTAACTATAATGAACTATAAAAATGGATCCTGTCATGCGTTTAAGGGCAAAAATGTAAATATGAAGCACATATGACACAGTGTTTCTGAAGGTTTGGGGTGCATCATCTGAGTAGAGGTTTGTTAATGTGCATTGTTTTTGTGGAAAATGCTATTTACTGTATGTCTGATGATTGTATATACAGCAATGCCTAAGTTGATTCTGTTTTATGTTTGGAAAGGAAGCGTGGTAGTGGTCATGTGTCCATGTGTCCAGTCTGTAAAATTCAACATCAGGGCAGAAAGTCCAAGAGACTACACTGACAGGTTGCTGTCATGGACACATATTGCAAATGTGCTTGTTTGTGACTTTGTTAGGTATTTGGGAAACCACTGCAAGTCTAGCCAGAGAGAGACTTTCATTTAATCCAAATGAAAGACGACTAGCAGAGGAAACCTCTGACAACATTGAAATAGCAGTTAAAGAAAATTCAAAAATAAATTTGCCTTGGCTATAAGATATAAAAGTCATACCTGATCCAAATGGTCATCCTGTCACTGGATCTGCTGAGCATTATGCCCTGTATGACACACTCCACCAACACAAAACAAAGGATGAGAAGGATGTGCCGAAGAGAATTTCCTGGATTCCAGAATTGCAAAGGTGGATAAACTCTCAGAGGGCAGATAAGTTTTTTGCCTAGATGTGGAAAAACAATTATTTTCTATCTATCTATCTATCTATCTATCTATCTATCTATCTATCTATCTATCTATCTATCTATCTATCTATCTATCTATCTATCTATCTATCTATCTATCTATCTATCTATCTATCTATCTATCTATCTATCTATCTATCTATCTATCTATCTATCTATCTGCTCTTTGTGGACTTCAGCTCGGCATTTAACACTATCCTCCCACAATGACTGGTGTCCAAACTGGCAGAGCTGGGTTCCCACACCTCCACTGCTCTCAGCCTCAACACCGGGACGCCGCAGGGTTGTGTGCTCAGCCCGCTCCTCTACACTGTCTACACATATGACTGTGTCCCCATTCACCATAGCAAAAAGATCATAAAGTTTGCGGATGACACGACGGTGGTCGGACTCATCTCGGGCAAGTAGGGTGAACTGGCATACAGGGACAAGGTGGAGTGGCTGTCAAAGTGGTGCAGAGTCAATAACCTTCTCCTCAAAATCACAAAAATGAAGGAGCTTATTATTGACTTTAGAAAAAACAAAACTGACATCCAGCCACTCATCACTGGCGGGGCCTGTGTGGAGAGGGTCCGGATGTTCAGGTTTCTGGGCATTGAGCTGGAGGATAACCTGACCTGGAGCGCCAACACCAAGAAGCTGCGGAAGAAGAAGGTGCAGCAGAGAATCCTGAGAATCCTCAGAAAGAACCATCTCCCCAAAAATCTGCTACTTGCCTTTTATCACTGTTCCATCGAGAGTGTGCTCACGTACGGACTGTGTGTGTGGTACGGCAGCTGCACTTCCACAGAAAGGAAAGCACTCCACAGGGTTGTCAGGACAGCGGGGAGAACAATTGGCTGTACCCTCCCCATTCTGGAACAAACACCTCTACATCTCCTGATGCTGCAAAAAAGTGATAGACATTTCACAGGATTCATCACATCCCGGTCATTGCCTCTTCCTGCTTTTGCCATCGGGCAAGACATACAGAGCAATGAAAAACAGGAGAAACCGCCTTAAAAACAGCTTTAATCCAAAAGCAATCATGGCCCTGAACTCAGAATAAAACTGCTCCTTATCATTCTCCCAATGTGCAATATAGACCTTAAGTCAACCAGTGCAATTTGTACATTTAACCAGTGTAATTTTTATATTTTGTAAAGTACTTTTATTACTATTCGAATTGTTATTATGTTCTCTCTTCTTGTCTTTTTAACTCTTACGCCTCACATTGAGTCAACTGCACCTTCAATTTCATTGTTCCTTTGTAAAAGTGACAATGACAATAAAGATCTATCTATCTATCTATCTATCTATCTATCTATCTATCTATCTATCTATCTATCTATCTATCTATCTATCTATCTATCTATCTATCTATCTATCTATCTATCTATCTATCTATCTATCTATCTATCTATCTATTGTGGGATATGGCCGGCCTGTCACCCCGGCCAACACCCCCAGGCCGCCAGATGGAGCTGTCCCTGCGGCATGGAAGTGCCCTGAATACCAGCAGGGAATCATGGACGATGGAGTTTTCCTTTTCAGCCCTGCTGGATACCATATGGGCCAACAGATGACGCTGCAGGGAGGCCCAGAGAGTTGTTTGTGCCCTATAACCCGGAAGTACGTCGTAGGCAAAGCGACAAAGGAAATGACGTGCTTCCGGGATGAAGAAAAGGACTTTTTATCTGACCCGGAAGTGATAAGGAATCACATGGACTGTAGGGTTGGAACCACTTCCGGGTCAGGGAATAAAAAAGGACGATGTGAAATCCCAGACGCTGAGCTGAGCTGGGTGGAAGTGTGGCAACACGTCTGGGAGTGGAGGATTGTATTGATTGTTTATTTGATTATTGATTTACTGGAGTATAGTGGAGTGGAGGGTGCTTTGTGCACATTATTATTATAATAAATATTCATTTTGACTTTTATCTGGTGTCTGATGTCTGCTCTGTGGGTTCAAGGGGTCACGGGAACCCTTTAATCTATCTATCTATCTATCTATCTAAACTGTCAAACTATCTATCTATCTATCTATCTATCTATCTATCTATCTATCTATCTATCTATCTATCTATCTATCTATCTATCTATCTATCTATCTATCTATCTATCTATCTATCTATCTATCTATCTATCTATCTATCTATCCCAACCTTTCAGCTAACCTGCCATCTATGGAGTCATTGAGTTGCCAGCATTTCCTGCTAACATTTACAGAACAATGCAGACATTGTCTGGTTCCACAGGCCCCTAAGTGAAGTACTGAAACAATAAAAACCAGTGATGAATGCTGCAAAATTTATGTCTGTATGATATTTCCTACCCCATTTCCATGTCTCCAGACAATATTTATTTTTAATAGTTGTTGGCCAGTAAGCCTACAATATACAGGACAAAATTATTTTTGCCAACTCTTATCCCTAAGGCATTTGTCTTTTATGTAATAAAGCAAACCATAATTAGATCCTTAAAATGACACAATGAGACTTGTCCCTAATGCTGTAAGTCACCATTATTTACTAAACATGTCAGGATTGTCCTTATAAAATTTGTAAGGCAACAACATATGATGATTGTTACAAAAACTGACATAAAAGACCTCAGCTCTACTTCTTACACTGAAAGATGTTAACTGAAAAGGAGCGCATATTAAAACTGGAATTGTTAACCTACATGAAAACCACTTTAAATGGATTACATTTTCCTTTTACCAATAAAGAAAATTGAATAATTGCAGTACGTTGACAGCATCCGGTCTTTTTATGAGCAACAGAGGAAGAAAACAAATTGCTAAGAAAAAAAAACTTGGCAGATGAACAATGGATTCATTGAAATAAGCTTGTTAGACACTTAAAACAGTCATACATGCTGATAATACAGTAATTTTTAACCAATACTTAAAACTTTTGATTTATTTTACAAGAGTTTATTGTGTTGAATACACTTAAACATAGGAAGACATGCAGCCTGGTATTGTATTCTTGGTGCCTGACTTCACGTAGAGCTGCACTCTTTTGAAAGCTCCAGTACACTTTTGAGATGCCATGTTCGGCAGATGTCTGTCATAGCTAGAAACCGTAATTTGTATAACGGAAGCACCTGACATGGTTACTGACCCTTTTTAGGCAGGGGTCATGACTCTGTAAGTGACGATGAAGGATATGTCAGAGTAATTCTGTGGGGTTAAGGTCATGAGTCAAGGCAAGCCAAGGCAGCGCCTGCACAACAGGACAGCTGTGACCACAGAAGCTGTGTATGTGGCCTGCTGTAGAGTCAAACATCTAAGAGTATGTCACCAGCAGTGGGCGCTTGGTCCCCAGTAATGTGTTCGTTTTTTGAGAATTACAGGACATACGTGAAGTGTACAGTATATATACATGCCATCAGTAACCATGACAGAAATAATCAGACAAGACAAATATTGTACAAAATGACATGTACTTGCTTTAAAATGCACCTTTCACGCCAGTATACATCCATCCATCCATCCATTTTCCAACCCGCTGAATCCGAACACAGGGTCACGGGGGTCTGCTGGAGCCAATCCCAGCCAACACAGGGCGCAAGGCAGGAAACAAACCCCAGGCAGGGCGCCAGCCCACCACAGCACTTCAGAATGATACATTGAAATTTTAGAGCACTTTTTGCAGCCCCAATTGGAAAAAATGGATGTGATGGATGTCTGGTTTCAACAGGATGGAGCAACAGCTCATATGGCGTGGAGATCCATGCAAGTTTTGCCGGAGATGTTTCTGGGGAAGCACGTTCACCCGATCTTGCTCCATGAGATTTCTTCTTGTGGGGCTATCTCAAGTTGAAAGTATACACACACCGACCTCAAAACCTTGAAGCCCTCAAGGATGCTATTTGCCACAAAAAATCACCGCTATTCCCCTTGAAAAGACTGAACAAGTCATGTGAGTGTACAGAAATTGTCTCGAAGAGCTAATGATGGCCACCACCTAGAAGACATCATTGTTAAAACACAGTGAAAAAAATCTATTTTGTATGCCCTTTCTTGTGTTGTAATGAAAGTTATTTTATGTAGTAGCATTTTGGTAGAACAAACGTTTGAAATTTGGTACTTCGTTTTGGCTCACCCAGTATTAATTCATTGAATAAATTACCATATGGATTGCCATATTGAGAAGATTCAAATATTGTCACATTAACCTTTACTACAAATTAGATAGATAGATAGATAGATAGATAGATAGATAGATAGATAGATAGATAGATAGATAGATAGATAGATAGATAGATAGATAGATAGATAGATAGATAGATAGATAGATAGATAGATAGATAGATAGATAGATAGATAGATAGATACTTTATTAATCCCAAGGGGAAATTCAGGTTGGATTGAAAAGCAGCTATGGTATTTGGAATAGTTTGGCCATTCCGTGAACCATTATATTGTTACAGGTTAGTTATAATCAGATGCCTTAAACTAATAAACAATATGCGGTTAATTTCAGTGTATATGATAAAGCCATGTCAGGGATGTGGATCTAAAAAAGAAAGGGAAACCACACTGGAACAGTAGCACTGCTTTGATGCTGGGTGCCATCAGTTTGCAAAACTGAGTGGAGAACTTGTGTAGGCCAAGGTATGAGCTACCGTGGAAATGTGCATGGCTTTACACCAAGTTTAGGTTTTATACATCGCAATTTGAACGTGTAAACATTCGCATGCAACATTTTTGTGCGTACGCGACATTTATACATGAGGCCCCTGGAGTCCTGGGTACAGTTTTGGTCTCCAGGCTACAAAAAGGACATAGCAGTGCTAGAAAAGGTCCAGAGGAAAGTGACTAGGCTGATTCCAGGGTTACAGGGGATGAGTTATGAGGAAAGATTAAATGAGCTGAGCCTTTACAGTTTAAGACAATAGAACATTAAGAGGTGACATGAGTGAAGTGTTTAAAATCATGAAGGGAATTCAAGGGAAATGAGTTCATCATGCATCATCAGTTCACACAAACATTAGGAAGTTTTTCTTCAAACAGAGAACCACAGACACATGGAATAAGTGACCAAGGCGTGTGCTAAACAGTAGGACTCTGTGAACCTTCAAAAATCAACTTGATGTTATTTGGAAGAATTGAGTTGATAGGACTGGTGAGCTTTGTTGGACCAAATGGCCTGTTCTTATTTATTAGATTGTTGTAATGTTCTTATTTTTGGTGATTTTTGACCACATGGGGATGCTGTGATTAGTTCTGCTGTGCCATATCACAGTCCAGAGTTCAAAGCTTGACTCAGTTACTGTGTGGAGATTGTATGTTCTATATATGTCCATGTTCCTTATCCTCCAGGTAGGCCCATTTCCTCCCATGTACAGAAGGTCAATTGGTGTCATCTCTAGTGATGAGAGAAAAAAGCAGGTTTGGTTCACATAGAGTTTCACAAAACTCACACTAAAATTTGTTTTGCAGGCAATTTCACATTTGAGAAATGCAAAACTTTCTAAACAGTTCTTTAGGGGGTTGTTGTGGGGTACAAAATCTGCAAATTTTGGACTATATTTTCATTATATTTTGTTCAAGACAAAACAACAGATGAATTTAATACTTGAATGGACAGTCAAGATCAAAGGCAACCTGTTTTCCTAAATCACAGTACCATTTGTTTGAACTGACCAGCATTTCAGGAAATTCCACAGGCTATTGATTACTTTGAATCCTGAGATCTGGGACAACAAGTTGCTAAAATAATTTACAGCCTAGGGAAAGGAAGACATGCCAGTAGTGCTAAGCAACATCAAAGGTTTTACTGTTTGGGAAAATGGTGTGAATTCATTCATCATATTGACAGCCAGCTAATAAGAATATCTAACAATCACTTCTTGCGAAACCCCCCTGGGAGAATTTTATAATAAATATGCCTTGGCTGAAGAACAACATCAGGAGAGGTAACAAAGACGTCAGGAGACATCAATGTGCGTCAGTTTCCATCAGATAAAGCATCTTCTGAACAACTACGAGTGCTAGAGCAGAAGCCACCTGCAACATTCATGCTTGTCAAGACTAAATATATCCATACTTTGCTAACCACATTTTCTTTTATGCTTTTATCTACTTGTATTATTATTATTCATTTAATAAATACCACGCGGCTTTTAACTTTCTATACTTTTTCTTCATATTTGGAGTGATTGAGGTAATAAGATAAATTTCTTTGAGCACCTGGAGCAACGAGGAAGTGCCATATGATCCAGAGTGCAAGGTTTATCGAGCTGCAGATGAAGAGCACTGTCCAGTAATGAACAGCGCATTAAAGTAAAACATTCACTGGTTGATATATGGCCTATAGCCAGGGATGTTGAGTCTTTGTATGTTTTAATATATTCTTGGAGACCAAAGGTAATATTTAGGTCTGAGATATATCTAAGACATCGCACGTTGTTCAAGCCTATGATAAGTAAGTCTCTTGGAGTACTAGGGAAAGCAGACTGCATGTTTTATTTATATGGTACTTGTGTGGGTTAAAGTGCTAGGGAATAACGTGCATGTCTATACGTCTTTCATACGGTACATTTGTGGTTAGGGTCTGTGTGTACGCGTATATCTATGTATGTGTGTGTTAATCTTAAAGTGCGGCAGTAGACCAACCCGGTAACAAACTTGACGAGTACACTTACAGTACCCCTAGGTAAAGGGTAAGATGAGGGGAATATCATGATAATACAGGGGTTTAAATGTTTTTAAGTGGAAAACAGGGAATTTTATTCCTAAAGCCTTGGTTATGCTTTCATGTTTACCTGTGTTCTTTCCAGCAGCTGCCATGTAATACGTACCCCACCAGTTAAATCAATTCTGCTACCTGTATGCCTTGGTGACACCCTGTGTAGTGGGACTGTGGGCAACAAAGTAAGCACTGGGTGCCCTTTTAGTTCAGAACCAAACAGGACCAGCGGCAGAGATATAAGACACAGATCCACAGACAAAAATGCTGGGGTCAAACACTTTTGTGCAATGTATTTACAAGTGCAGGGATGAAAAGCAAAGCATCATTCGGGCTTTATAACACAATCCAACAGTAATGATCCATACAAATTAATGAAGGAAAAAATGGTAATTATTTACAATAATTACAGTGAAAATCCATCCATCCATCCATCCATTTTCCAACCCGCTGAATCCGAACACAGGGTCACGGGGGTCTGCTGGAGCCAATCCCAGCCAACACAGGGCACAAGGCAGGGAACCAATCCTGGGCAGGGTGCCAACCCACCGCAGGACACACACAAACACACCCACACACCAAGCACACACTAGGGCCAATTTAGAATCGCCAATCCACCTAGCCTGCACGTCTTTGGATTGTGGGAGGAAACCGGAGCGCCCGGAGGAAACCCACGCAGACACGGGGAGAACATGCAAACTCCACGCAGGGAGGACCCGGGAAGCGAACCCGGGACCCCAGGTCTCCCAACTGCGAGGCAGCAGCGCTACCCACTGCGCCACCGTGCCGCCCACACCGTGAAAATCCAAAGTCCCAAAACAAAAAGAGAAATCTATGTACACTACGAAAATAAGGCAATCTGCCTCTATTATGCACGATTCAGGAAGTTGATCCTTGAAACGTAAAAGCAATTCCAAAAATGTCTCATAGATATTTACAAGAAGGAAAAATAAATGTTTGTACAAAATGGACAAAAGGTGCATCTGAAACCCAAATAGAAAATACCTCCACCAAAAAATAGCTATCACTAGGGGAAATCTGTTTCAATACAAGTAAGAATATTTATACAGGAAAGTAGGCACAAGCCACCATTATTTGTTGCACTTCAAAATGTCATATGTCTTTTATTCAAGAGTAGCTTCACTGTAGCCACTCGACCATAAACACCTGATTGATGGAGTGCTGCTGAGATGGCCATCCTTTTTTGACAGGTTCTCCCTTCTCAGCAGAGGACTTTTGCAGCTCTGTTAGAGTAATCATTGGATTCTTGGTTGCCTCCCTGACCAAGACCCTTCTTGCCAGGTTACATTGTTTGGTCGGATGGCCAACTCTAGGAAGAGAACCACCACCTCACTTTGAAATGGTCAAAAGATGACCCCTACAGGTAGGAAGTGACACTTATATACTGGTGCCTTCTGGCCAACCAGTCATACCTCATGTTGTCTTCTTCCACCATTCATGGATGATGCTGAGATGTTCAGTCTATGCAGTGTGTCATGCCTCTGCAAGGCCTCTGTTAATTACACAGTATCACGTGTGACCTCACAAAGTATTTAGCTCAAGAAAACCAAAGTCTTACGACACTATGGTACTTTACTTTTAACCTGGGATCCCTTTGCAAAGAAAATGATGCCGACATTAACCTAAACATTCCACACCTCTTTCTCCACAGCAGCAGGCGCCCACATTGACACCAGTGCTTAGTCTCGGTGACACATAAAGCTACATACGCCTCTGTAAATTTTCCTGAGTGCCAGGACACTCGCATCTCACAGTGCAGACCTGCCAAATCAGCACTAAAACACTAGCAGATGTGCTTCCTCGCACTTCAAAAGTATAAAATGGTAAGTGCCTTTCCTTTAATTATTTTCCACGAAATCTTACACTGTATTTAAAGGTGTTTTTCTTTGCCCAGGTAATGCCTAGCTATGCACATTACCACAACTTGTTTTCACATCACTGCAGAAAATTGCAGTACGTTTATTAAAAATATGATATGCTACATATTTTCCACGTGAACACACAACAAAACACACATTGTACACATTTCTGTGTTTTCTCTAGAGCAGGGATGGGCAAAGTCGTTCCTGCAGGGCTGCAGTGGATGGCGGTTTTTATCGCAAGCCAGTTGCTTAATAAGAAGCCCTTATTGCTCAAATAACACTTCTGCTTCATTTTAGTTGTCTTACTAGTTAAGATTTTGAACCCTTATTGCTTATTTTAGTGTTAAACAGCTCTACTCTCAGTTTTTAATCGCTCCTTATTAGCAATAAGATGTAAATGACAAAAGAAACCAGCATTTCTCCATTTAGTTTATTTCCAATTACACCCGTGTGTATTTATCATGCACTATTTGGTTTAATTAAATACCTGGAAGCAAAGTGAAGAGAAAAAAGTGAAGGTCTGAGAATTAGTCATCCATTTTAGACTTCAAATCATTTGGATGATATCCTTAGAAAGGAAAAAAAATCAAGGAAAGATTTTAAATTAAAGAGTACTAACAAGCCATGAACTGAAATTATTGACAAGGATTGTTTTCTAATTAAGCAGCCACTGCGGCCCTCCAGGAGTGACTTGCCCACCCGTGCTATACAGCAATATGTTGTCTTTACTGGAAGGCCCAGACGTGGAAAAAAGGGTGTGAGGTTTCCAGAACGCTCCACAAAAAGAAGCTTTGTCCAGAAGAGGTCGACCCCGATGCAATTTATTCCAGCTGCTATCTGCTTGTTTCCCATCTAGCAGGCCTCAAAAATGAGAAGCTGGCTTAAAGTTCAAAAAGACTATAAGCGTTCAAAACTTTGAGCATTTGTTTGGAGTTTTTTATGGTTTTTAATGGCATTTTTCAAATATTTTTCAAGTGAAGAAAATGTGTTTCCTCATGCTCTCAGAGGCCTGCAAAAGGTCAAATACCTTTTACTCAAAAGTAGCTTCTGTCTAGACATTCTACCATAAATGTCTGAATGATGGAGTGATGCTGAGATGGTTGTTTATGTTAGACAGACTGCCCACTGGGGTCTGGGTGGTCTTGTGGCCTCAGAACCCCTGCAGATTTGTTTGTTTTATTACCGCGCTTCTTTTAACTTCACCTGTTTGTTGTCTGGTACAAACCTTGTAATCGATATTTAACCCACTTCCTCTTGTCCAAATGACTTGAAATCTTTTCACACTTACTAACTTCCGATGACAAAACATGAATCAATAATCAGTTTCAGTAATTGATCAATTAATCCATGTTAATTAAGAATAGTTCAAGATTTCAGCAATAGATGGCGCTAGTAATGGATAGAAATATTAAAGGAAGTGTTAAAATATTGATTACAAAATTATACTAAAACAAACCCAAGACTAAAAAGTTGAAAATAATATATATACAAAAAAATACTTTTTAAAAACCACGCTTACAGTATGTTAAGTTAAAATGCAAAAAATATGTCTCTCATACATCTCTTGTGAAATAAAAGCGCTTTTATTTTATGATTGATGTATGAGAGACTTATTTTTTACTTTTTAGTACACTTTTTAAATTAATATAAGCGTGGTTTATAAAAAGTATTTATTATATATAAACATTTTTGTTTTTTTCTGTCCTCCTGGCCATTGGACCTTACTTTATTCTTTGTTACTTAGTATTGCCTAATCTTATTTTTATATTTTTCTTTTTTCTTTCTTTATCTTGTAAATCACTTTTAGCTACATCATTTGTATAAAAACGTGCTATAGAAATAAATGTTGTTGTTGTCTTTTTGACAGGTTCTCCCATCTCACTGGAGGACTTTTGAAGCTCTATTAAAGTGACCTTTAAGTTCTTGACTAACTCCTTGACCAAGGCCCTTCTTGGTGTTAAGGATCTGTAATAAATTGTAATAAACAATACTGATTCTCTGTGCAAGAAAGGACAGAGCCGACTATACTTCCTTAGAAGGCTGGTGTCCTTCAACATCTGCAATAAGATGCTTCAGATGTTCTATCAGACGGTTGTGGCGAGCGCCATCTTCTACACGGTGGTGTGCTGGGGAGGCAGAATTAAGAAGAAAGACACCTCACGCCTGGACAAACTGGTGAGGAAGGCAGGCTCTATTGTTGGCATGGAGCTGGACAGTTTAACATCTGTGGTGGAGCGACGGGCGCTCAGCAGGCTCGTATCAATTATGGAAAACCCACGCATCCACTAAACAGGATCATCTCCAGACAGAAGAGCAGCTTCAGCGACAGACTGCTGTTACCGTCCTGCTCCACTGACAGATTGAGGAGATCGTTCTTCCCCCAAACTATGCGACTATTCAATTCCACCCGGGGGGGTAAACGTTAACATTTAACATTATACAAAGTTATTGTCTGTTTTTTACCTGCATTATTATCAATCTTTAATTTAATATTGTTTATTGTATCAGTATGCTGCTGCTGGAGAATGTGAATTTCCCCTTGGGATTAATAAAGTATCTATCTATCTATCTATCTATCTATCTATCTATCTATCTATCTATCTATCTATCTATCTATCTATCTATCTATCTATCTATCTATCTATCTATCTATCTATCTATCTATCTATCTATCTATCTATCTATCTATCTATCTATCTATCTATCTATCTATCTATCTATCTATCTATCTATCTATCTATCTATCTATCTAAACCACCATCTCACTCTCAAATGGTCAAAAGATGACCCCTGCAGGAAGGAACTGCCTTGTACTTTGGTGCCTTCTAACCAACCAGTCATATCTCACATTGTCTCCTTCCACCAATCATGCCTGATGTTGAGACATTCAATCTACGCAGTGTGTCATGCCTCCGAAAGGCCTCTATTAATTATACAGTTTCGTGTGTGAACTCACAAAGTATTTAGCTCAAGAAAACCGGTGTCTTACGACACTGTGGTACGTTTTTACTTTACTTTTAACCAGGAATCTCTTTCCAAAGAAAATGATGCCGACATTAACCTAAACACTCTGCGCCGCTTTCTCCATAGCAGCAGGTGGCCACATTGACACCAATGGTTAATCCGAGCGACACATAAAGCTACGTAGGCATACGTAACCTATCATGAGTGGCTCACCTCACAGCACAGACCCACTAATGCAGCACTAAAACACTAGTGGATGTGCTTCCATGCACTTCAAATGTATAAAATAGTGAGTGTCTGTGATTATTTTACACAAAATCTTACACTGTACTTAAAGATATTTTTTTTTGCTCAGGTAACGCTTAGCTATGCACATTACCACAACCTGTTTTTCACATTAGTGCAGAAAATCGCAGCACATTTATTAAAAATATGATATGCTACATGTTTTCCAATACACAGCAAAACACACATTTTACTAATTTCTGTGTTTTTTCTATGGCAATACGTTGTCATTATTGGCAGGCGCAGATAAGGAAAAAAAGGGTGTCAGGCCTCCAAAATGCTCCACAAAAAGAAGGCCAAGAAATTCATCAGGCCCACGCCGCCACACCGATGCAGTTTACTCCAGCTGCTAACTGCTTCTTTCCCAAATAGCAGGCCTCAAAAATGAGAAACTGGCTTAAAGTTCAAAAAGGCTATAAGCATTGAAAACTTTGAGGATTTGTTTGGAGTTTTTCATGGTTTTTAATGGTATTTTTCAAATATTTTTCAAGTCAACAGAATTGTTTCCTCATGCTCTCAGAATCCTGCAAAATGTCATATGCCTTTTACTCAAAGTAGCTTCTGTCTAGACATTCTACCATGAATGTCTGATTGCTGAAGTGATGCTGAGATGGATGTCCTTCTAACAGGTTCTCCCATCTCATCGGAGGTCTTTTGAAGCTCTATTAAAGAGACCATTGGTTACTTCCTTGACCAAGGCTCGACTTGCCAGGTTACTCTGTTTGACCGGATGGGCCAACTCCTGGTGATTCCAGACTCAGTCCATTTCACAATTCTTGAGTCCACTGTGCTCCTGGGATCACTCGAAGCCTTAAAAATGGTTTTATCCTCGTGCCCTAATCGACGGCTCAACGCAATTTGATCAAGGGGGCCTATGGAAAGTTCCTCGGACTTTACAGCATGTTCAATCAATTCAGTTAGACACAAGTGGATTCCAATCAAGTTCTAGAAACATCTCAATGAGAATTTAAGCAAACAGGATGCATCTAACCACACTTTGGAATGCCACAGCCAAGGGTCTGAATACTTATATGAGTGAGAGATTTTAGTTTTTATTTTTAATAAATTTGCTAATCTTTCTGAAAACATGTTGTTACTTTCTTATTATGAGTTATTGAGTTTGAGAAATGTACCCATATTGTGCAGAAAGTGAAAGGGCCTGAATGCTTTTTAAATCTCCTGTAATTTTCATCTCTTGATCTCCGTCCCTTTGGTTCATTGATCATAAAGAATAAAAGGAATTCACCTCTTAATTTGTCTATTTCTAGCTTCACTTTTCCATTCTTACCTTCTCCACTGTAGTTGTAGCTACATTTTCCCAAAGTTTTCAAAGTTCAGCAGCTCTGACTTAAAAAATGGGATTCAACAAAAGCTTGACGCACAGAAATGATTCCACAGACAAAATATCTTCGTTTTTTAAAAGTTTAGTTAAGTTTCAAAGTAAAACACTTCACACAAAAAATTAAAATAGCAAAAAAATGTAAAAATTTATAATAAGAAAAGTTCAGTTCTAAGATTAATCTTGTTACATCTGTGGAATATGGACGGCCATTCATCCCGGCCAATACCCCCAGGCCGCTATGTGGAGCCCTCCCTGTAGCATGGAAGTGCCCTGAATGCCAGCAGGGAATTATGGACAGTGGACTTTTAATTCACAGCCCTGCTGGATACCATGGGGGCCGCCAGAGGATGCTGCAGGGAGGAGTAAGGACTACTTTCCCTACACCCCGGAAGTATGTCCCAGTCACATAGGCAGAAGAAATGACGTGCTTCCAGGATGAAGAAGAGGATTTTTATCTGACCCGGAAGTGATAGGAGATCACATGGACTGAGGGATTGGAAACACTTCCGGGTCAGGGAATATAAAAGGACTATGGGAAACCCCAGACGATGAGCTGAGTTGGGAGGCAGGGTGGCTAAGCATCTGGGAGAGTGGTGGATTATTTGATTATTGTTTATTGGAGTATTGTGGAGTGGAGGGTGCTTTGTGCCCATTTATTATTATAATAAGTAACATTTTGGACTTTTATCTGGTGTCTGACGTCTGGTCCGAGGGTTCAAGGGGTCGACAGTGCATCTATTTGTCACAATCTTAAATCGTTACTATTCACTTATCATTTCTGAACCATTTCAAAACGGTCAGAAAACTGTATGCTTATCCCATTTCTAAGTTGAAAATGGGTCTTTCAAGTCCCTGTTTACTGGGATCTGTTCTAAACACAACAGAATCTGAAATCACACTGTTTCTCAGTTATAGCAAGAAGATTCTATCTCTTACTAACTTATAGGGGGAAAAGA
Organism: Erpetoichthys calabaricus; assembly: GCF_900747795.2. Classification (NCBI taxonomy): domain Eukaryota; kingdom Metazoa; phylum Chordata; class Cladistia; order Polypteriformes; family Polypteridae; genus Erpetoichthys; species Erpetoichthys calabaricus. The sequence continues at coordinate 16,192,339 of NC_041394.2, read as the reverse complement.
CTATACCATTGTCTATGACTATGGAAGAAATTATATTCTATTCAAATTAGGCAAACATTAATATGAGTTTAACTCAAAACTTTAACTTTCTAAGATTGGCTCTTACAGTAGTGTTGTGCAAGTTCATACCTCACAAGAACTCGCTCAAAGTTCAGTTCGCACAGATTAAAATTAATAAATTCATGTACATAGTTCACCATTTCAATTTTGAACTAGTTCATGTTCAGTTCATTTTGTATTTTTTAAGGAGTGAGAATAAATGACCCATGAGTTTACTTTTGTTCAATTTTGCATGCCTTGCATTAGGCTATTACAGTGTTCTTGAATAAAATACAATAATTAGGAAGAATTTTTTATTTAAATACACTTTATTGAGTTATACCCAGCAACAAACACGTATAATCATATATGCTAATATCCTCCCGGTCAAAAAAGAAATTAAATAGATTTCCAACCGTGTGACACAAGTGGTGACTGTGGAACCAGCGTGTATGTGAACTAACTTATTACACTGCCGGTCAAAATTTGCGTCACATGTTGCATGTCCAATAGGGAAAAATCTAAAGTGGTCTTCGCGAAGTACAACATTTTCCTAAAAGCGAAACCGGAGCTTCAAAATGAGCACAAGCAGGCAGATACAGACAGTGCCTATTTGATTTTACATTATTTTTTCCGAATACAAATAAATAGCAAAAAATTTGTACGAAATAGATATTTGTAAAAATCCACTATTTGTGCTTATCTGAATACCATATTCGGATTCGGCTCCACCCCTACAACACAGGGTAAGGCAAAACGTTTAATCTGGACCTAAACCCGATCCAGAATGTCACATAAAACTGAACTAGCTCACATTCAAGTTCTTCACTTGCAAATATGTTACATTAAGTTCACTGTTTGTAGAAAAATGAGCTTGTTCAATGAATATGCTGTTTTGAACTAGTTCATGCACAACACTGCTCCACTGTAGTGGAAGAACATTTATTGAAATTTCCATCCATCCAGTTTCCCACCCGCTGAATCCGAACACAGGGTCACAGGGGTCTGCTGGAACCAATCCCAGCCAACACAGGGCACAAGGCAGGAACCAATCCTGGACAGGACACACACACACCCACACACTAAGCACACACTAGGGACAATTTAGGATCGCCAATGCACCTAACCTGCATGTCTTTGGACTGTGGGAAGAAACCGGAGCACCCGGAGGAAACCTGAGTTCCCTTATTGCGAGGCAGCAGCGCTACCACAGTGCCACCGTGCTGCCTTATTGAAATTTGAGATAGAAACTAAACAAATAAAACACTATAGCCACTTGACGTAATCACAAATGTTTCATTGGTCTATTGTTTTGGAGGTAGATCTACTGTACTTGACCATCATCTGCACCTTTCCTGCTCTGAATTTCTGCCAATTTTTCAGCACATACCTGGCCCCTCTTCCATCCTCCAGTTATCCACTTGCCAACTCCAAGCTCATGGGACCTTCCACCATAAAGGCCTTTTTGTGGACCACTTCACTGGGTGAGGAATAACTACAGGAGCCCTGGGGTCATCTTGTTAGAAATCCGTCGACAGTTATGAGCTCCAGATCACATTTAAAGGGTACACAGGTACACTTGTCTACTATAACATAGTATGCATAGAATAACTGGCTTCCCTACTCGCACCTATCATATTGTGAGTGTGCTATCTCGATTTCCAGCACCCTTTATTTGTCACCGTGCCCCTGGAGCAACTATTTCTAAGCCAGCAAGATATACTGACCCTTGTGCTCCTTACATTTCACTGGAACCTCAGACATGTGTCATTTCATTATCAGAGCCATAAATGATCGTACCTCTTCACTTGCTCTTCACGTGCTGACCTGGCACCCCACTATAGTAGGTGAAGAACACAGATGAACAGACAGATTGAAATTTATGTGAGAGTGTGCATTAAGAATATGTTTGATTTTGTGGACCAACATATCCCATTGTTTCCTATTCACATGTTCAAAATATCACTGAGATTCCAATTCTCCAAGATGCTACTTTCAGCTCAGCCAACATGGTAACTTACTGTATTCTGTGTATCTATAGTTCTCTTTTGTGAAGTTTCTGTGCAATATTCCCTTATATAGATTCCCCATGGCACCACACATGGTTTTGTTTAACAGTATGAATCTCCTCTACATACTCCATTCATAATCTGCATCTCTTTGCTCATGTCAGCTTTGATCTTCTGCTTGTTAAAAATGGAAACATTCAATTTGCAATGTTTCCTCATAGCTCAGAAACCAAAGCTTTGAAGTGAATTCCGGATGTTTCTCACAAGTGTGTTACAAAGAGGAAGCATAACCTCCCTCAGTGTATATGAAACACAAAGCTGACATCTATTTTAATTACTACTGCCACTGAGGACACTGATAATCCTGCTGTGATTCATACATTTTTACCATAAAGTGTAGGTTTTATGTCCAGACTATCATTGTGTCATTGTGCTGAATAAGTTTACTTTCTACATGTTAAGTGTTCATATTTACAGTGCATTCAGAAATTATTCAGACCCCTTCACTTTTTTTACATATGATGTAATGATAGTGCAGACTTTTACTAAAATCATTAAAACCAGGGGTTCTTAACCTGAGGTCCATGGTCCCCTAGGAGCCCATCGATGGGTTTCAGGGGGTCCGTTAGAGTCAGATAAAAATGAACATTTAAATTCAATACACAGCCCGGTACTGTTGATTTTTCTTGCGTGAATTTTCTCACATGACTTTTTCTCGTGTGTTACGTCTCTCAGTGTTATTTTTCTCACGTATTATTTTTCTTGCAAGTATTTATCTCACCTAAGTCTAATGCATGAGTTACATACTGTCACACACACACACTTAGGAAGCAGCCATCAATTCCTAAGGTAAGTGATATTTTGCAAGATGAGGGTTTGGTTATGTGCACTGATGTATCTCTTTCTTTGTCTGCAGAAATAAAGAAGAAAAACCATAATTCACCTACCTTTCTTCCGGTTCTCACAAAATGGCCACAATCTCACACAACGAAATATCCGTGATGTCACTTCTGGTTCCTGCACAGTGACGTCACTTCTGGCCATCTCCAATGATATCACTTCCGGCTCTGTCATAATGATGTCACTTCTGGCCTTTCCTGATGATGTCACTTCCGGCCATTCTCAATGACGTTTCTTCCATTGTGTCACTTACTTCCGACCATGTTTTTTTATTTTCACTGTATAAACGCCATGATTCTGATTGTATGCGTTGATTGTGAACAATTTTTTTTTTTTTTACCTTATTTTCATCTTTGTCTGTTGGACAATATACGGGGGACATTCCACAACTCTTTTTAAGCATTTTCTTGTGGCTTATTTCACCACAATACTCACGAGAAAAATAGTGCACAACAAGGTTCGATGGCTTTCCAGAGGACAAATTTTGAAGCGACTGGTTAAACTGAGAGCAGATGTTTCACTTTTTTTGAGAGAAAAAGAAAGCCCACTCTCAGAACAATTTGACAGTGAGAAGTTCATTCGTGGCTTGCCCTACTTGGCGGATATCTTTGGCCATATGAATGTGGTAAATCTTTCGAGTCAAGACCATGAAGTCACCATTATGGATGCTGCCTAAAGAATGAAAGCTTTTCTGGCCAAGCTGCTGCTGTAGAAAAGAAGGTTGGAGGCAGACAACTTTCCAGTGTTAGAAGAAGTGCTTCAGCGGGATGGAAGTGAAAGCAACAATACCCTGTCAGCTTCTCTGCAGACAGAATTCTGCATACTCTGCAGAACTCTTTCAAAGGTTACTTTGGCTCAGGTGACCTTAAAGTTGAAACTTGGATTTGTAATCCGTTCCTAGCTGACATAAAATGTATTAGTGATGAAGACCTTGCCAACGATGACCTCATTGACCTGAGGACAAAGGAAATGTTACGAAATGAATTCAACTCGAAGAGTCTTGGAGAATTCTGGTGTGCATTGACACAAGCCCACCCTCGTCTGGTAAAGCGAGCTATGAGTGTTCTGATTCCCTTTGTTACCACATACCTTTGTGAATCAGGTGTGGCACCAGGCCGGGATTCCTACCTGGCCGGGACGGCTGGGGAGACAGGAGGAGTGCTCATGCCTCCTCCAGACCACGAGGGGGCGACAGCCTTGGTTGTATTGGGGGCCACGGGTACAGGGCTTAGAAGCTCAACCCTGTAGGGGCCCGTGGTCACCGCCAGGGGGTGTCCCCGTGCCTGATGGACCCTGGACCCCAGCACTTTTGCCACACCAGGAAGTGCTGGGGGGAAGAAGAGAGGGAACACCCAGAGTGCTATCGGGGAGACAGCCGGCACTTCCGCCACACTGGGGCGTGTTGGGTGGAAGATTGCCGGTGCACACCTGGAACACATCCGGTATGGATAAAAGGGGCCGCCTCCCTTCATTCGAGGCTGGAGTCGGGTGGAAGCAGGACAAGGTCAGAGAAAGAGAGAAGGAGGCGGTCCGAAGAGGCAGAGTGGTTGGCCTGGACTTTGGGGAAGATTGGGGTTTGTGGTGCACTTAGAGACATTGTAAATAGTAGTAGTGTAAATAAACGTGTGGTGGTGCAAAAATAACATGTCTGTCTGTCTGTGTCCGGGGCTCGTTCCACACAGGGTTTTCAGCACTTGTTTTTATCAAAACTAAAAGTCGACATAAATTGGATATCAAAGATGATATGCGTGTCACCTTGTAGAAGACCACTCCACAGTTTCATATTCTTATTCAACCCTGAATACCATGAGGACTGATTGAGGTCATTTATGTAAGGTAGAATGCCTAGAGGGGGCTGGATGGTCTCATGGCCTCTGCAGATTTTATTTTTTCTCCAGCCGTCTGGAGTTTTTTTTTTTGTTTTTTCTGTCCTCTCTGGCCATCAGGCTTTACTTTTATTCTATGTTAATTAGTGTTCTCTTATTTTAATTCTTATTTTGTCTTTTTCTCTCTTTCTTCATCATGTAAAGCACTTTGAGCTACATTATTTGTATGAAAATGTGCTATAGAAATAAATGATGTTGTTGTTGTTCAAGGCGAACAAGAACAACCTTCTCATTGAAATAAAGTAGACAACGAGAGAGTAGATGTAGTAGCAGTAGTAGTAGTAATGGTAGTAGAAAACGTAGTAGTAGTAGTAGATATTTCATAATTATAATGAGTGGCCATTACTTTAAAGTTTAATAATACTTTGTGTATGTCATATATGTATGAGACAATCAAATCTCGATAAATAAAGTATATTATAGTCATTGCATGCAAAGTTGTGTTTATGTGAATATTTTTGGGGAAGAGTGTCCATAGCTTTCTTTAGATTCTTAAAGGGGTCCGTGACTCAAAAAGGTTAACAATCACTGATTTAAACTCATTGTAGCTCTCGTCACAACAACATAGACACAAGTTGGTTCTTTGAAATGGGTGTTTATTGCTTGGGCTTGTCTTACTCACACCATCACGCCTCCATAAATCACAATAGTTTTGTTGGGAATGCAAACCTGTCCACAAAAGCTGATATAAGATGTAATGGTGTCAGTCAGCTCATGAATGTTTTCACAAGCATTTTTAAAAGCGTCCCAATCTGTACAGTCCAGACAATATCGTAATGATTCAACCTACTCACCAGTCCATAAAAAATTAGATTTCTTTACTGGTTTTGTAGTACTAGGGTGTTGTACTGTGTTAGCCATTATGAATGTAGAGAAAAGCCAAGCAAAATGACACCTTTTATTGGCTAACTAAAAAGACTTACTGGTTTTGCTAATTTTAGCCTTTGTTCATAAGTGAGTAGCAGCTGTAGTATAATGTGGTCAGAATTACCCAGAGGCACACAAGGTAAAGATAGATAGATAGATAGATAGATAGATAGATAGATAGATAGATAGATAGATAGATAGATAGATAGATAGATAGATAGATAGATAGATAGATAGATAGATAGATAGATAGATAGATAGATAGATAGATAGATAGATAGATACTTTATTAATCCAAGGGGAAATTCACATTCTCCAGCAGCAGCATACTGATACAAAAAACAATATTAAATTAAAGATTGATAATAATGCAGGTAAAAACAGGGAATTGAAGAGCTTTGTATGCGTCCTTTACAGCACAGTAGCAGTGATCCAAAATCTTCCCGTCCCTGGTGAGGCCATTTAACAAGCGGTTTGTACCTGGGAAGCTCGATGGTGAGTTTGCATGACTTTTCTCCAAACTAGCATTGTAGTCTGCTTCTGCACTTGATTCACGTTAGGTGGAATGTATTCTCCAACAAGAATTATTGAAGGAAATTCTCAAGGTGAATAGAATGACTTACAGTTAGTAGCAAATGGAGCAGTGCTTCGATGATAAGGAAATGTCAGTACACCAATTTTTATTAATGTAGAAGCAGCCTCCACCGCCTTTTGACTTGTTGCAATGATCAGCATCTCTGTCTGCACTGTAAAGCAGAAACCCCGACAGTTCTAATGCTGAATTGGGAACTGATGCACCTTTTACACCCTGAGGGCATTTTTTTTAGCAATGAACACCATAATAAAGCTTTATTATGCAACAAATAAAGACAGGACAGTTATTTTTTTCACTAAAACTTGACATATAACTTCTCAAATGTGATAGAAACATGTTTTTGTCAAATTTAAACATTTCTTTACTCAAAGACTGATGCCAAAATAGCAAAAAAACATAGGCAGACACTGTTATTTTTCCAAAATTTTGTTATAAAACACAGTAAATGTCCATCCATCCATCCATTATCCAACCCGCTATATCCTACCTACAGGGTCACGGGGGTCTGCTGGAGCCAATCACAGTAAATGTCAGGTTCAAGTAAAGCCAGCTCAACTGTTTCACCTCTGAGGTGTTCCCAGACAAGGCAACTGTTCCTGTGAAAAGTTTCATGTTAACACAAACAAATACATTGTTACAGCATTTGGCACCATGGGCATCCCTCCCACCTCCAGAACCTTTCCCAGCTGGTATGCCCAAAGTATAAATATAAATATAAATAATTTATCACATATATACACACACACACACACACATATTCATTGTATATGCATGCATCCCCAAGCACCAAAATCACACACGTTTGTTTATTTTGTTCACCTTTAGCACATTTCTTTTTCAAACATGGCCATGTTATATATCATTGGAAACATCTCGATTCTAGCTACAAAAATGGTATAAAGCTTTCGATGGCACGACCCACTGAGCCAGAGCGACCCAACTGGAAATACCAGCTGCATCTTGCCGGGCTCTTTTATGTCGAATATCTAGCGAACGCTTCATCCTACAGTGAAGTCACACAGTTGGGCTAGTGTTATTCAACAGAACCTGTCTATACTCGCTATTGACTATATTCACTTCTGCTTTGTGAAATTATATGCAACAACACACAAAGATTTCCCACGTGGGCATAAGAGCTTGATTTGCATGTCAGAGCAGCAGCTTTTGTTCAAATATGGCTGTATTGGGTGTCGTTGGAAACATCACAGTCTCAGCTATCCAATGGTGTGAAATCTGAGTATGGAATAACCCACTGAGCAAGAGCCAACCCCGTCAGAAATGCTAGATGGTAAGTACCAACCACTTTCTCCAAGTCATTGAATTATGTCAGGTTACTCTGCATTCTTTGAACACAGACACATGTGCAAGGGATTGTTTTAATAAGCAGAACCTGCTGTAAGTACTGATATCCATCCATCCATCCATTTTCCAACCCGCTGAATCCAAACACAGGGTCACGGGGGGTCTGCTGGAGCCAATCCCAGCCAACACAGGGCACAAGGCAGGAACCAATCCTGGGAAGGGTGCCAACCCACCGCAGAAGTACTGATAAGTTACTTGAATATTTTTGCTGCTGTTTTGTGGAGTTATATGCGCAAACACTTCAGACTAACAGTTTGCCATTTTTTTTCCAATTTTTGGCCCGTAGTGGTGGTGTGTTCATTTGAGGCGACTGTTGAGGGCACCTTTTGAAATATACCGGATGAGACCTTTTGATTGATGTATAATATAACACAGGTATTTCTTGTTTAGAATAATTAGTAGGCTGGTTTTAACTTTTGTTGGTGATGATGTATAACGCGACATATTTCATGGCAATTTAAATGTCAAGTGTACATGGTATATCTGTGTGATCATTATGAGTGTGTAGTAGACACCTGTGGCTTTCAAACATGGTATTGTTTGTGTAATTATGACGTTAAAGTGATATTAAACTAATTAAGGAAATAGGTCCCCATGCTAATAAAAGCTGGCTTGGAGTCTTCCACGCATTTACAGTAGTATACTTATACTATATATGATTATCCATCCATTTTCCAACCCGCTGAATCCGAACACAGGGTCACGGGGGTCTGCTGGAGCCAATCCCAGCCAACACAGGGCACAAGGCAGGGAACCAATCCCGGGCAGGGTGCCAACCCACCGCAGCTATATATGATTATATGCAACATATTGGCATTCTAGCAACATCGATTCATGGAAAATAAAGGAACACACGAGTACCACTTGGCATGACTTGAAGTACCACCAGTGGTACCCGTACCACAGTTTGAAAACCGTGGGCATAGATCATCTGTATGATGCATCTCCTGAACCGCATGTGAGACCCTGCGTGCTTCCCCCTTCATTACTTCAGGTGCAATTTACCTGGGTGGGAGTCCAAGTATGTAGTCAGAGGGTTCATAAGTGGTAAATTTGTATATAAGTGCCCTTGATCGATTGAGGATGAATAGTCCATTCATTGTCCGCATATTGATTTGGCGAAATTTTATACCGGATGCCCTTCCTGACATAACCCTCCCCATTTATCCGGGCTTGGGACTGGCACAAAGAAACACACTGGTTTGTGCATCCCCTGTGGCTGGGTTAGCTGATCTCATGTGTATGTAATCCTGATTTTATTATGTCACATACAAGCACTTGGGAGACAGCCAACAAGCCCTAAGGTGAGTGAATTCTCGCGAGATAAAGGGTTATCGAGCATTAATGCCTCTCTCCTTCTTTTACCAGACTTACAGAAGAAAAATAATGAAATTCCTCACTTACCACCTTCATTTCCGGATCCACAAAATGGCAGTCTAACCAAGGCATCACTTCCGCTTCCGACTCCCCAAGATGACGTCATTTCTGGTCCCCAGCATGATGACGTCACTTCCGGCTGATACTGATGACATGACTTCTGGTCCCTTCGGGATGATGTCACTTCCGGGTCAGCCTGATCACGTCACTTCTGGTCCCCCGCATGATGACATCACTTCCAGTCTCAGCCTGATGACATCACTTCCACTTTTCACTTATGATGTCATTTCCAGCCATACTTCCTTCCGGCCGCCATTTTATATAAAAACCACCATCTTATTGCTATCTGTTGCCAAAATTTTTCTTATTTTATCCAACTTTTCTTCATTTTTTGCTGGTCCACTGGATATTACATGGGGCAGTTTACCCAACTCTTTGCAAGTGTGTCGAGTCTCTTCATTTTTTACCACAATTACAAACGGCAAAGTTGACAGACAAAAACAACACACACATAAGCAGTGACCAAACAACTGTGACCCTGATCGTGCCATCATTCAACAACAACAAGTATTCAGATTTAAGCTGAAGTCCCTTTTGGCAGCGATTCCAGCCTGAAGTCTTCTTGGTTTTAATGTGTCAAGCTTCACACACCTGGATTTGGGGATTTTCTGCCATTCTTCTCTGAAGACCCTCACAAGCTTTGTCAGGTTGGATGTAGACCACTGGTAGACATCTATTTCAGGTCTATCCAGAGATGTTCAATTGGGTTCAACTCAAGAACATTCACAGAGTTGACCCTATGCTGCTCCTGTGTTGTCCATGCTTTGTCCTTAGGGTCCTGTTGGTAGGTGAACCTTTGGCCCAGTTTGACTTCCAGAGCACTCTGGAGGAGGTTTTCATTAAGGGTTTCTTTGCTCTATTCACCTTTCCCTCAGCCATGACTAGTCTCCCAGTCTCTGCCACTGAAGAACAACCCCACAGCATGATGAAGTCACTACAATGCTTCATGGTATTGCAGAGGTTATTACAAGTGCCTGCTTTCCTTACAATATGATACAAATCTTGGTTTTTTCAGACTAGAGAATCTTGTTTCTCACAGTCTGAGAGTCCTTTTGGTGACTTTTTGTAAACTCCAAGTGGACATCCATGTGTCTTACAATAAGGAGAAACTTCTGTCTGGCCAGTCTATCATAAAGAATAGAACAATGAAGTTTTGGAGTGACAGTTTTCCTCTATGAAACTTTTCCCTGCTCCACACAGGTTCTCTCAAGATCAGCCAGAAAGACCTTCAGATTTTTGGTGACCTCTCTTACTGTGGCCTCACTTCCACAATTGCTCAATTTTACTGGGAGGTCAGCTATAAGAAGAATTGTGGTTGTTCTAAGCTTATTTCATTTAAGAATTATGAGGGCAACTGTGCTGTTGGGAATGTTTAGTGCTGCCTTCTTCTGTTCTGCGCCTCAACACAATCCTGTGTCTAAGCTTTGTCAATGTCAATGTCATTTTATTTATAGAGCACATTTAAACCAATATCAGTAATTTTGTAGCCAAAGTGCTTTACTTTAAAACATACAATGAAATAGAGGTAAAGTGCAATAAAATTAAATACAGCCAGCGGTGAGTTAAAGAAAAGAATGAAGATGACTAAAAGTAGGGCAACCATCAGTATCAGTGAAGGTCGATGAAAGCAAGAGAATAGAAATGAGTCTTCAATCTCACTTTGAAAAGTTCAATTGAAGGTGACTCCTTAATGTAATGAGATGAAGAGTTGAATAGAGTCAATAAGCAGTTCCTTGGTTTTGCTAATGTTAAGTTGCAGATGATTCTTTCTGCACCAAGAAACACATTTCTCCCCAAGACTCCTCTCCTTTGTCACATCCTCCTTATCAACACACCTCATTAGTGTTAAGTCATTTCAGAAATTCTGCAAGTGACATGGTCTACTGTTATATTTCTAGTCTGAGGTGTGCATAGTGAAGATAACAGCAGATAGGTCTGGTCCTTGTGGTGCTCCAGTGTTACTCACAGAGTTCTTGAGTCTCACAGATCTGCCTGACAGATAGTCCATTATCCAAGATGCCATTGGGTCATCCACCTGTATATCCCTGAGCTGATCCCTTAACTTTGAACACTGGAAGATATTGAACATCCTGGTACTAAATTTTATCTGAACAATTTCAAATATCTCCAATGTACACAGGTATTTCACACACTATATTGCATATTTTAATATCTAAATTTGAATGTCAATCAACAAAGAAGGTTCAAAGTGGAGCTTACGATCAAAGTGGAGCTTATGATATTATTTATCTGGACTTTCAGAAAGCATTTGATAAGGTGCCACATGAGAGGATGGGCATCAAATTAAAAGAGGTGGGAGTTCAGGGTGATGTTTGTATATGGGTGCAGAATTGGCTCAGACAAAGGAAGCAGAGGGTGATGGTGCGAGGAACCTCATCAGAACTGGCCAATGTTAAGAGTGGTGACCAGCAGGGGTCAGTGCTAGGGCCGCTGCTATTTTTAATATATATAAATGATTTAGATAGGAATATAAGTAACAAGCTGGTTAAGTTTGCAGATGATACCAAGATAGGTGGATTAGCAGATAATTTGGAATCCATTATATCATTACAGAATATACTTGGATAGCATACAGGCTTGGGAAGATTTGTGGCAGATGAAATTTAATGTCAGTAAATGTAAAGAATTACACATTGGAAGTAAAATGTTAGGTTTGAATACACAATGGGCGGTCGGAAAATCGAGAGTACACCTTATGAGAAGGATGTAGGAGTCATAGTGGACTCTAAGCTATCGACTTCCCGACAGTGTTCAGAAGCCATTAAGAAGGCTAACAGAATGTTAGGATATATAGCACGAAATGTGGAGTACAAGTCCAAGGAGGTTCTGCTCAACCTTTATAACACACTGGTGAGGCCTCATCTTGAGTACTGTGTGCAGTTTTGGTCTCCAGGCTACAAAAAGGACATAGCAGCACTAGAAAAGGTCCAGAGAAGAACGACTAGGCTGATTCCAGGGCTACAGGGGATGAGTTATGAGGAAAGATTAAAAGAGCTGAGCCTTTACAGTTTAAGCAAACGAAGATTAAGAGGTGACATGATTGAAGTGTTTAAAATTATGAAGGGAATTAGTGCAGTGGATCGAGACTGTTATTTTAAAATGAGTTCATCAAGAACACGGGGACACAGTTGGAAACTTGTTAAGGGTAAATTTCGCACAAACATTAGGAAGTTTTTCTTTACACAAACAACGATAGAAACTTGGAATAAGCTACCAAGTAGTGTGGTAGACAGTAAGATGTTAGGGTCTTTCAAAACTCGACTTGATGTTTTCTTGGAAGAAATAAGTGGATAGTACTGGCGAGCTTTGTTGGGCTGAATGGCCTGTTCTCGTCTAGAGTGTTCTAATGTTCTAGTGTTCAGAATATAAGATTTTGTTTGGACACTCTACTCTACCATGTCTCTCTGAAAGATTGCTTTCTTTCCCCAGTAACATACTTTTTGTATATAAAATGAGTTCCACACAATTTCCAAATCAGACAGTTTTGATTAGAATAGGCTGATTTAGCTGTTACAGAGCTCTCTGCTCCTTCAGCAGCATAAAGGCATATCTGAAAGAGGGAGGTCACCACTGTGGCTGGAGTTAACTGAGCTTAACAACGTCCCTTGTGGCTTAGTGGAAAGAGACCTCATTCACTTCAAAAGCCTTTTAATTACCAGCTGTTCTTTGAAAGTGAATCTATAGTACATCAAAGAGTCTTTTCTAATACGTTCACAATTGACCACCATGCCTTCCATACAACTGTAACATGTACTTATGACCTTATTTCTTTCCATTATGATCATATCATGTATAAGGCAAGTTTTAATGCTCTCAAATGGTGAATAGTAACACTTCAAAAGTTCAATTTGACCAAAATGAATGAATTAAACATTTTTTTGGAAAAGTTATAGAATTGAGCATATTTTTCTCTGGCCACATCTATATGCTTCTGTTTCTTTTTGTTAAATATTTTTCTCTTTTAATGTTGTTAAAACGACAAAACTTATTTACTACTAGCCAAAGTATCTGCTGTTGCCTGGGTATCTCTTTATTATAAAAAAAAATCTTGGCAGGGAGTCCAGGAAGACGAGATGTGATCTTCTCGGAAGACAATTTGACATCCCACGAGAGACAGATTATTGTCCCGCGAGACAGAAGGACAGCTGCTGTACAGGCTTTTAAATGATCGACGCGCAGCTCGACAAGCAGAACATGCACCTCGGCAGAAGGAGAACAAAGCCAGTAGCTGATCTGTCCACATCTCCTTAGCGTGCGTTCAGCTCCCCCCTTCACAACGTGAGCGGGAGAGACATGAAGTGGCAGGAGCGTAGCGTGCCTCTTGGGGGGCTAAGCGAAGCGAACAAGACCTGATTATCTCAGGGAGACACTTTGACGACACGCAAGACAAAACATTACAACCTTAGGAAGAAAAACCCGTGAGACGGTGACTTTTGCACGTCATGCCCTACTTACAAACAATTTAAAACAAGTTCACAGACATCTAACCTCGCAGTTGTTGGAATTCTTTGGGCAGACACACTCCAGGTGCTCCCAGCTCTTAAAACAACAACAAGCGACAAGCAGAACATGCAGCTCACCTGCAGCAGCTGCAGCAAGCCAGCAGATGATCCGAGCGCATCTCCTTAGCGTGTGTTCATCCCCCCCTTCACAACGTGAGCGGCAGAGACGCGAAAGGACAGCTGCTGAACAGGCTTTTAAATGATCGACACAAAGCACGACAAGCAGAACACGCAGCTTGCCAGCAGCAGCAGAAAGCCAGCAGTTGATCCGTCTGCATCTTCTTTGTGTGTGTTCAGCCCCCCCCTTTACAATGCGAGCAGTGTTATACGTCCTGCAAAAAAGAGATTTAACCATGCCCGGGGCAGGAAATAAAGGACAAATATTATTTTGACAAACGTTTTAAAGTGAAAGTGAAAAAAATGCATATGTAACAATTCCCATGAAAATAACAATCTCTTTAAATTGTTTATCTGGTAAAACAAACCCGGGGGTGGACAAGCGGAGTGAGCAGGGGGCAAAGCCCAGTAGTCTTATATATAAATGTCTACATGTTGTAGCGTGCGGCAAGGGCTCTTGCCCGGCTAGGACGCCTCCAAACTGGGAGGACCAGGGGAGCAAGCGTGGCCAGAGCATTACCTCCCCAAGGACGCTAGATGGCAGCCCCCCTGGGCTGCAGTGGTGCCTTGGATTCCCGCAGGGAGTTTGGCGCAGCCCTGTTGTGATCTGCAGGCGCCACCAGGGGGTGCTGAGCAGGAACTGATCAGCCCTTCTGGCAGCCACTACTCTTGGAGCCAGAGTCGGGAGGAGGAGCGACGAAGCTTGACCCAAGGAGTGAAGGAGGAGAAGAAAAAAAGTGAAGAAAGAGACTGGTTATTGTGCTGTGCTTGTGCTGGGACTGTGTTATACTTGTGGGGAAAGGGGAAGGCGTTTCCCACAAGGGAAAAAGAAAAAATAAACCTTGTGCGCTTTGAACTTGTGTCCCACGCGTGTCTGTGTTGGGTTCAGCTGGCGGTGCCAGCCTGGTGGGCCACAGCGGGGAAGTGTGTCTGTCTGTCTGTTCGGCCCGGAAGTGAGAGGTGGAGTCGACGTAAGGACTCCACCTCTGGGGATACACAAGCGAGGCCAGCATGTCACCAAAGCAAAACATCCAAAGAAAGAGTCACTCACTTATCCACTAATACAGAAGCGAGGCGAGCACATCGGCAAAATGAAACCACTGAAGAAAGACAAAGTCCCTTAGCTGCTAATGCACAAGCGATGTGAGCACGTCGGCTAAATGAATCCTCCTAGGAGAGAGACGCCCAGAGAAGTTCCTTTCAATTACCTGACATCTCTGCATTTCAATTTTTTTTTTGTGACGATTTCAATAGTTTCTAGGACCTCATGCTGTTTACAGCAAGGGCTTACACAGCTAGTATTTGTACAATAGGTTAAGGTAAGAAAACAAATATTAATGTATCATTTTAAAGTTTCCCCTTTTGTCCTTATTGGCTGAAGTGTGGGTGTCCCATCTTTCACCTCCACTACCTCTTTAACATTTTGTCTGCTGTCACGAGTTGAGAATTTGTTCTTTTGTGTCTGATTGGATTCCATAATTGCAGTAACTCCCTGCTGGGTTGGAACCACCAATGCGATTTTTTTGTATTTCCCGGTTTGCTGTGTTTTCACAAATAGATGCTAAATCATGCATTAGTATACCGGATGGCTTGTCGAGTAAATGCATCATTAGTACAGCAAAGTTGGCAAAAACTACTGTCTTTTATGTTATATATATATATATATATATATATATATATATTGTCGCAGTAGAGGCGTGGAGCCACCTCTAACACCCTCAGGTACCACTCGAGACATGAGGTAAAAGTATACCTAGTATTTATTTTGTTATTACACAGTGCACCAAGCACCCTCCACTCCACACTCATAAATCACTATTCTCTCTCAATAAACCAATCCTCCTCGTCTAGACACGTCGCCACCCTACCTCCCAGCTCAGCTTCAGTGTCTGGGCTTTCCCACAATCCTTTTAAACACCCTGACCCGGAGGTTTTCCTGCCCAATCAGTCCACAGTTCCTTTTCCCTTCCGGGTCCCGGTAAACAGTTAATTTCTTCACCCCGGGAGCACGTCGTTCCTTCCTGTCACATGACCGTGACGTACTCCCGGGTTGTAGGGCATATAAGAGCCTACTAGCCCCCCTACAGCAACTCCCGGTGGCCCCCAAGGTATCCAGCAGGGCTATGTATACAAACTACAAAGTCCATGAGGCCCTGCTGCAACTCGGGGCACGATCATGCTGGCCGGAGGGCTCCTCCTGGCGGCCTGGGGGTGAGGGCCAGAGTAAATTGCCGGCAATCCACCACAATATATATATATATATATATATATATATATATATATATATATATATATATATATATATATATATATATATATAATGTCTTTAAAATTTAGTGAATTTCCCCTTGGAATTAATAAAGTATCTATCTATCTATCTATCTATCTATCTATCTATCTATCTATCTATCTATCTATCTATCTATCTATCTATCTATCTATCTATCTATCTATCTATCTATCTATCTATCTATCTATCTATCTATCTATCTAATTCCCTATTGTGACTACTAGGGGCCATATCCGGGCAGCATACCTACGACACAACCACATAGGCAACAGTCTCAAGTTCAAATAAGTAGCTTTATTATACAAATGTCCTTTCCACAATTACAGTCATGATTCCAACTCTCCATTCATCTCCAGTAAGCGTTGTCCACCTCAACCTCTTTTATGCCCAACCCGGGAGTACTTCTGGTGCAACCACATTGTCCCTAGGAAGCATTGCTGGATCAGTGCGAATCTCCATGAAGAAGGGAAAATCCTCTCTTAACCCTTGCTGACACCCAGGGACACACAGCTACCCTCCTGAACTAGGAGTCCAAAGAAAACCTTCAAGTGTTCAAACTATAGGGCAATGCCAGAGAAGCACTGGCACCTATCATGATAGGGGATGAACAGTCCTTGGCTGTTCACCCAGTCCACCCATTATTTCTGCCCAACTGGGAAAGGAAGTAAGAACCATCTTGGCCAGGGTGCACCTCCATCTCCATTATCCTTCCATGTTGGCGGTTTAAGATGCTTCGGCTCAGCCCAGTCAGAACAGCAGGCCATGCATTATCACTCTCACGATATACTGAACTCCTATTCATGTTGGAACTTTTGGAGCTCCATAAACTTGACATGTTTGGTTGAGTTAACTGTAATATGGATACAAGATTTCATAAACTTCAACTTAGCTATTTTTGAGCAATGTGTGGTTTTCTACTTAGTGTTGGAGGAAGTTACTCAAACAATTTACTTAAGTACAAGTAGAAATAACAAGCAAAAGTACCCCATTGACATTTCTACTTAAGTAAGAATAAGAAAGTACATGCTTAACAATATACATCAAGTATTAAAGTAAAAGTACCTGTCAAATGTGTTCTTGTAGGCTCATTTATATATGGCTGCCACACATTCCCAGTGTTCATTTGATGCGTATTCTGAGTACGTCCTCTTATTCAACAGTATAGTAAGGTGTTAGGTGTACCGACTAAATGCATATTGTGTTATATACAAAAATAATACAGGTTGTGTCATTTTAATTAAGAATGATGCTGATTTTGCTACTGACCGTGACCATGGGCCCCAGGGTGTAAATTTCAAAAGATCTCTCCCCCAATACCACCGCCTCTCACTACCCCCATCATGAACATCACATATGTCAAGAATAAATCAGGTATAGGCATAAAAGAAAAATAAGGAACTCCAAAACTTTATTTTGGGTCAATTTGACTTTCTTTTTCTGTTCTTTACAAATGTCAGTTCCCTCCATAAGGTTTGAGACAAAGACACATGTTTCCTCAATGTACCCCACTGCTCCACTGTTTAAAGTTACAAATCAAACAATTCAGACATCGTGATTAAAGTGCACATTACAGACTCATTTAAGAGTATTTGAGGACATTTCAGTCACACCATGTAGAAATGACAACACCTTTTATTTGGCAAATTTGCGAACTCGCAAATGGAAATGGAGAAATGTTTTGTGTCTTCAGCTAAGAATGAGTTTACTGTTTCAATTTCAGGTGGACAGCAGTTGCTTGAATTTTTATATGTTGTACTGCTTGTGATGTGCTGCGTGATCTGCATGTTGCGCTGCGCGACGATCATTTCAAAGCCTGTACAGCAGCTGTCTTTTTGTCTTACTTCTTTGTCTCGCAGGACGTTAAATTGTCTCCGAGAAATTGTTTTTAAGTAGGGTGTGATGTGCAAGTAGTCTCGTGGGACTTCAAAGTGTCTTCCGAGAAGAACCGAGAAGACCTGCTGTGCATGTGTACCGCGCCAACATTTTTGAATTCTTTATGACGTTCTACTTTGTCATCTACTCTCTGTCCTTTATTTCCGGCCCCAGGTGTGGTTAAATGTCTTTCTCACGGGATGTATAACGCTGCTCATGTTGTGAAGGGGAGGGGTGAACGCACGCTAAGGTGTTGCGGTCGGATCAGCTGCTGTCTTGCTGCTGCTGCTGCTGGTGAGCTGTGTGTTCTGCTTGTCGCGCTGCATGTCTGTTTTGTCTTGTTAGAGTAATATATTGCTCTTCTTTCTTCTATTGTATTATTAATATGTAGCCTTTGTCAGAATGCCTCAGATCTCACAGACTTACCACTGTTTATAAGGTATTATAGTATATAACTTTTCCCCACCTTCCCTTCTACATCTATAACCTCAGGCAATTAGGTTAAGTAAAAGACAAGCAGGAGTTAAGTTACAATTTGAACAATGTATTATTGATAATATTTATAATTAATAACAATATGCAAAGTGCATTTGTATATTGGCAACCATACAACTTGTTGATGTGTAGTTTCAGGCGGCACACAGACTTGTTAGCTACTTAAAAATGTCTCTAGTTCATTTGTGGTCAGCTTTCTTCAGAACAGGCCGCTTGCCTGTCTCAATATGGCTGCCGAGCTGTGCTCTTCATTGTGTTGTTCTTGTCAGTTCATGGTGTGAGATGCTTCTTCATCTGATGTTAGTAAGAGAGAGAGCGTGAGGTTAAGCAAGTAAATTTATAGATGTTCTGTCCAACCCCTAGAGCCAATAGGACGTCATGGTACTTAAAGGATTCGTATACAAGCCAGTTCTAAACAGCCATATTTCAGACCAATGGGGGAACAGAACACCTCCACACCTGCCCCCAAAACCATATGTTGAGCTAAAGTTTGCCAGCCTGGATTTCTTGTGGGGGGGTTGAGAGAGATTTTAGCAGAGAAACACTTGCCAAACTGGTTTAAGGCATTTCTCCCAAATCCTGTCGTAAAATTCAAAGAGACTCAGTCCTAAAGGAGAAGGGTAAACATGAATGCTTCTCACTAATGTAGCACTAAATTACATTACTTTGCCTAAATTACAAATAAAGACATACAAAATATTTATCAAGTTATATGCAAAATCTCACATCAGAACAGCGTCTATCATTTAAAAGCCTGTACAGCAGCTGTCCTTTTGTCTCACTGCCTTATCTTGCGTGACGTCAAAGTGTCTTCCGAGAAGTTCACGTCTCGTCTCCCTTCCAAGATTTTTTTTTATAATAGAGAGACATTTTCCCCTTTTACTTCTCTGACTGCCTCCTGAATGCCCAATGCATGTGAATCAAACACCGGGCAGCGTGTGGGCACAAACAGCAGCACCTCCTCCTGGTACTATAATTAAGTTAACTAACAGACCTAACAAAAAATCACTTCTCCAGAAATAAATGAAAGGGAAAATTAATATATTAATCATTGTCATGCGTGTGTACATCGGAGATAGTGTAAGGGCTTTGGTGATGGTTGTTCTCCACCAATCCATGTGTTGGTGCTGTGTGATAATGTAATTTCTTTTCCTGCTTCTGCAGACAGGAAGATTGACAACTTTCCTTCTCTGTCGCCCACCTGGACCAGTGTCGTGATTCCGAAGTCCCAAAAGAACAAAAGTCCCAAAATACCTTGAAAGTTTGCCCTCTACGTGGGAAAATACAGTCAAAACCCCGACCAGATACAAAAAAAGGCCTTGAATAATCTCTATTAAATAAAGGCAAAGCCATCCACAGCTACCAAAGTCCAAATATAGAGGCAAAGTCAAAAACAGGTTAAAAAAATCCAGTAAATCACAGATAAAAAGAGCAGTAAACACACAAAAAACTCCAATCCATAGCGATTTCTAAATGGTACATCATGAACTATGGAAGGGGGCAGGGCAGTTCCTGGCAGTGATTGGCAGGTAGCCCCACCTCTTGGGGAACCACCCACAAAACACATGGGACATAATCAAATAAACACAAAGAATAATATACATAATAAACATTAATACAAATAAATGATCCAAAATTAGATAAAACACACAACTTTGAACCGCAGTCAGGTGTGAAATGCTGGCTGAAACATGACAACCTGCCTCTTCCTGCCTATTTGCCTTATAACCAGAAATACTGCCATCTTGGGCAGTCTGGATCTGAAAAGAGTTTTTTACATTTTATACACATTTTCTTTACAGTTTTGCCTTTATCTCTGACACTCTAATAATTTCTGTCTTGTTTTTACAGCATATATAAGACTGAATTGATTAAATAAAATTATCTGCAGATTATTATCGTAAATAACCACTATATTACAGGCATCAAAAAATAATGCAACTCCTTATTTTGTTACTGCATTGCCACCTGGAACCAAATGGGGGTATCGTCAGGACCAACGAGTTCCAGTGCCGCTTCTTGCTCCAGATTCATTAGCACATGACACCTGCAGCTTTTTCAAACCTCCACTGCCATTTCTCGCAGTGCCTTGTCAAATAATTGTGCCAGTGCCTACAGCAGACACAGATGACACGTAGTCCTTGCCCAGCTTGTGCCTCTCACAACCAAAAGTGTCACCTTTCTTGAGCCCATATTCTCCAGGTGGATATTATATTTTGTTTCCCCTTCTTATTTTTTATTTAAATAATATCCCACTCCTGACACCATTCATTGTGTGCTTGAGTGAAATTGTCAGGTGACAGAATGTTTATTCAGTAATTCCTGTTCCTTATTGTACAAAATAAACTGTAACAATGTAGATAAACCACCAACTATCACTATCATGGTTGTGGTTGTGGTGCTTTAGCCCTAAGAACAGAGCATATATGCACTGTAAAAAGGAGACACAACAAAAATGAAAGAGTTGGGGCACCACCTTGGTGACCCTGTATAACCTGAAGGAATGCAAAATAACACAGCATGCAGTAGTTTGCAAACGTGATTTCAGAACAGAATTGAGAACAAGATGGCTGGTTCCTGGGTTATATAGTCACTCGGCAGGACAGGAGGGAACAATGGAAGTGACGGTAGCAGTTGAGTGGCTGTCATTATTTTTTTCTACAGAGGGAGGAAGTGAGTGCACAACCCCTGGTTTGGCAGATAACTACCATCACCAAAGCCCTTTATCTGTCTCATATGCACAACAGCATTACACAATGTGGCTGTACTCAAAGCTTTCAAGCAACCACTTGCCATCCCAAGCAATGCCACCTGAAAACTTACAAAATGTGCACCCCATACATTGCATTCATTACATTACTTTTCTTAGTGTTTAAAAAGCTCAAAATTATGCTGAGAGTTACTAGGATGTATTCCAGTTGTTGCTAGGTCTGCTGTTATTTTTAATATTTATAAATGATTTAGATAGGAATATAAGTAACAAGCTGGTTAAGTTAACAGATGATACCAAGATAGGTGGATCAGCAGATAATTTGGAATCCGTTATATCATTACAGAAGGACTTGAATATTTGACTGGCTTGGGCACATTTGTGGCAGATGAAATTTAATGTCAGTAAATGTAAAGAATTACACATAGGAAGTAAAAATGTTAGGTTTGGAAACACAATGGATGGTCAGAAAATCGAGAGGACACCTTATGAGAAGGACTTAGGAGTCGTAGTGGACTCTAAGCTATCAAATGCCAGACAGTGTTCAGAAGCCATTAAGAAGGCTAACAGAATGTCAGGTTATATAGCACCTTGATGTGTGGAGTACAAGTCACAGGAGGTTCTGCTCAAGCTTTATTACACACTGGTGAGGCCTCATCTGGAGTATTGGGTACAGTTTGAGTTTCCAGGCTACAAAAGGACATAGCAGCACAAGAAAAGGTCCAGAGAAGAGCAACTAGGCTGATTCCAGGGCTACAGGGGATGAGTTATGAGGAAAGATTAAAAGAGCTGAGCCTTTACAGTTTAAGCAAAAGAAGATTAAGAGAAGACCTGAGTGAAGTGTTTAAAATTATAAACGGATTGAGTGTATTGAGGCGGTTACTTTAAAATGAGTTAAGAATACGGGGACACAGTTGGAAACTGTGTAAATTTCATACGAACATTAGGAAGCTTTTATTTACGCAAAGAACAATAGACTCTTGGAATAAGCTACCAAGTAGTGTGGTAGACAGTAAGACTTTGGGCACTTTCAAAACTCGGCTTGATGTTTTTTTTGGTAGAAATAAGTGGATAGGACTGGCGAGCTTTGTTGGGCTGAATGGCCTGTTCTCATCTGGATTGTTCTAAAACATCCGCTCTTCAAGAAGGACACAGAGCAGAGAAGAAGGATGGGTAATTCTCAGAAATGTTACAAAGTTTTTCTTCACACTCAGAACAACATACACACAGAATACAGTAAGTTACCAAACATTGAAATCACAGTCTAGTCTTTTTTAATTGTTATGTGTTTAGAGAATTATAAGTTAGGTTGGGTCTTTCTGACTGTAAACCATGCAAAATTTGAACACTGCATGGCAAGCTGCATGCATTCTTTTAGAATGACAGATAAACCAAAACCAACAATTCTGTCACCATGGAAAGACTGTTCAAAATCCACACAAACAGATATGGAGCCTGGAACTGAACCTCATCAACTGTTCTGTTGTAGGCTAAACCACAGCTTTGAATTGAACAGTTTGGTTTTAAGTGAGACTCTAATCTTACACCCTTTATAACAAGGCTTAATTAAGCATCACGTTATTCTTTGGTTTACATGACTAGCACATACTGTACATTTCGTAAACTGCAGTTTATATTCACGGTTAATATATGTGGGAATGTTCTACTTGCGGCTTATGCTAAATGATGGGCTGTAACCAACTTGGAAAAAAACTTAAACTCAATTATGGCACAAAATATGCATTGAGAATTACAATCTAAGAATTATTTATTTTTTCTCTACTCAACCACATTTATTCTTATGAAGAGTATTATTATAATGATTGACTCATAATACAAATGTATATAAAAACAATACAAACCACAAAGGCGGAATGTTTTTTTTATACTTTAATAAAAGACAATTCAGTCCCTGCCTCTGGCTTACTGTGTGGCCCTGACTGAATCATTCATCTGTGTTACACTCCAAATGCAAGACACACATATATATAGCAAGTGCAATGGAGGATTGACGTGCAGGTTGACTGGGATGGAGACTGAGTACTTGCCTGGCTGGAGGCCATAATGGAAGTACTGTGGGAGTGGAGACACAACCCAGCCGAAGCACCTTATAAGATTCATCCTAGCTGGGATCAAGGAATAACGGATGGACTGGGTGAAGGTGGATACTGGGAGCAGTTCATACCCCACATAGAAGGTGGCAGTATTCCTCTAGGTTGATCCAATTTGGACACCTGCAGGGTTGCATGGGAATTGGAGTGGGGAAATGGAGCCCTCTCTGGGTCCTTGGGTGTCGTCAGAGGGTGCCGCCGGGGGAGGACACCACTTGTTTCCATGTGACCCGGAAGTGCTTCCAACATGCAGTGCGGTGACGCCAGAAGCATTCCCAGGTCTGACTTGAAAAGGACCTTGCCATCTCATATCACAGAGCCAGAGTCAGGAGGCAGCGTGCAAAACTCACCAGGGAGACTGCAAGGAGTGGAAGACATTTACTTAGTGAAACTGTGGTGTTAGTGGCCCTGTGTGCTGGAAAAATAGATTGGTGAAAATAGAAATCTGCTATTTTAAACCCGGAGTTGGGTTGGGTGATATTTTGTCTGAGGTTCAAGTCTCAGTGGTGCTCCCCTGTGATTACTCTCTAAATATATTTACAGTATGTATGTAGTCACACATGCATGTTGAAGGATCTCCTTACTTTCTATGCCGAGGTATGTAATGACACCATTTTGCCGAAATTTCATTGCAGCAACTCCAAATCATGCTCAGTAGTTTGCATCTCCCCCACCCTCAACGTGCTTGTATGCATGCCTGACAATGAGATGATGGATGGTGTCCTGGGGATCTCCTTTCAGATCTGGACCAGGGCATCACTGAGCTCCTGGACAGTCTGAGGTGCAACCTGGCGGCGTTGGATGGACCGAAACATAATGTCCCACCCAGAAGTGTTCTATTGGATTGAGGTCAGGGAAGTGTCGGGACCATTCAATAGTATCAATTCCTTCATCCTCAAGGAACTTCCTGCATGCTCTCTACACATGAGGCCAGGCATTGTTGAGCACCAGGAGGAACCCAGGAGCCACTGCACCAGCATAGGGTCTGGCAGTGGGTCCAAGGATTTCATCCCGATACCTAATGGCAGTCAAGGTGCCATTGTCTGGCCTGTAGAGGTCTGTGCGTCCCTCCATGGATATGCCTCCCCAGACCATCACTGACCCACCAGTCATGCTAAACGATGTTGCAGGCAGCATAACATTCTCTGTGGCTTCTCCAGACCCTTTCACGTCTGTCACATGTGTTAGGGTGAACCTGCTCTCATCTTTGAAAAGCACAGGGCACCAGTGGTGGACCTGCTGATTCTGGTATTCTATGGCAAATGCCAATCGAGCTCCATGGTGCCAGGTGGGCAGTGAGCACAGGGCCCACTAGAGGACATCAGACCCTCAGGCCATCCTCATGAAGTCTGTTTCTGATTGTTTAGTCAGAGACATTCACACCAGTGGCCTGCCTGCTGGAGGTCATTTTGTAGGCTCTGCCAGTGCTCATCCTGTTCCTCCTTGCCCAAAGAAGAACAGAAGAACTTGCCTGTTAGAAGACACTGATTTTATAACTGAAGAAGTTATACATTCCCTTAAAAGTCTCTGCACCATCCCGAAGAAGCTCCCTCTGGGATATTTGATGGACACTCACTGATCTCCCTAGGGTTTCTCTCAGGGATGGGGGAAATATGCAAAATGACTTTCTGAAACCTGGTCTTTGAAACCTAAAAAATTTTGAGCCGCTCTTCCTTGGAAAGCCAAGTTCCACAAACTCTACTCTTTGTGAACCAGAAACTGAGACCCAGTCTGTCAAGTCAAAACTGTGTGGAAGTAGTCTAATGAGACTGGGAAGCCATTACTTCAGGAAGGGAACATCAGCATCTAAACTCTTGGGCCAGAATGTGTCATGGCTTTTCTCTATATGAAGTGGCAAAATACAGCAGAAGGCAAACTGAGGAAGCAGCAGTGCAGCACTGACAAGAATCATGCAATAAAGGGAAAGACTACAATTTAACGCATGAAGAATCCTCCACTTAAACACAGATCAACAACAAAGCAACAGCTCCACACAACATCGGACATCGTCCATAAGCAATTGGTATCACAAAACTATCTATTTGTGTCAAGATAAAGTAGAACTCTAAATACCAGCTAACTGCTAGCCTCAATGTTATCCGTTTGTCTGTCTAGTCTGTCTGCGTCCAGTCTTCTACGTCAATGTATATATGCAGTTATCATACTTTTATAATCCTTGTGTTTATCAAAAAGTTGTATTGATGTGAATCTAAAACAAGTTTGCTTCAGTTACCTTGATATCTATATTACTAAACGAAGGTTGTATATATGCACAGATGCCAGAGGCCAGAAGCACCGAAAGTGCACGCGCACTGTGCAACAGCGCCCCAGAGTCAAACCCAGCAGCTTCCCAGAATCAGTAGGTGGTGCCCAAACAACACAACACAACCTGTAAACTAAACTTCAGGTCACAATACAACCGCTGTCCGAATGAGAACGCGCACACCACTGCATATACAACCTTCATTTAGTAATGTTTGAATATATGCAAGGATTGCAGAGGCCAGAAGCACCGAAAGCGCACGCGCACTGCGCCTCAGCGTCCCAGAGTCAAACCCAGCGGCTTCCCAGAGTCAGTAGGTGGCGCCCAAACAACACAACACAACCTGTAAACTAAACTTCAGGTCACAATACAACCGCCGCCCGAACGCGAACACGCACAACACCGCATATACAACCTTCGTTTAGTAATGTTTGTATATATTGTGATGGACGGCCGGTTACAGACTCCGGTCGCCACCCCCAGGCCGCCAGAAGGAGCCCTCCGGACAGCATGATCATGCCCTGAGTTCCAGCAGGGTCTCATGGACTTTGTAGTTTGTATACACAGCCCTGCTGGATACCTTGGGGGCCACCGGGAGTCACCGGGAGTCGCTGTAGGGGGGCTAGTGGGCTCTTATACAATACAATACAATACAGTTTATTTTTGTATAGCCCAAAATCACACAGGAAGTGCCGCAATGGGCTTTAACAGGCCCTGCCTCTTAACAGCCCCCCAGCCTCGACTCTCTAAGAAGACATGGAAAAACTCCCAAAAAAACCTAGTAGGGAAAAATGGAAGAAACCTTGGGAAAGGCAGTTCAAAGAGAGACGCCTTTCCAGGTAGGTTGGGCGTGCAGTGGGTGTCAAAAGAAGGGGGTCAATACAATACAATACAATACAATGCAGTACACAGAACAGAACAATTTCTCAATATAGTAAGAAATAAAAAATATAAATTTTAGAAGTACAGAGCAGAATTTAACAGTAGATGATATATCCCATAATAAGATTTGTATTTGTATAGAGTCCTGGAGACCTCATCCTTCAAGCTGCCTCCCCCATTTGGCCATTCCACGGCTGAAACAGTGCTGTGCCAGCCAATCTGATGAAAGGACCCCTCTTTCCCACGATTCCTGCGATCCTCCATCTGGGATGACTTTTCCTTAGGCAGGCAAAACAACTTGGCAGGTGGGCAGTGGCACCAAGTGCCACATTTGAGTACCGAGAAGAAAAACAGAATAAGTGAGAGTTAGTATACAATTATAACTGTCATGTTACTTATGTTTAAGTGCTAATGACTAACAACAGAGATGCAGTCTGTACAGTTAACCAGCAGCTCTAGTCAGGATATGCTAAACTGAAGTAGTGAGTCTTCAGCCGGGATTTAAAAGCTGAGACCGAAGGGGCATCTCTTATAGTAGCAGGCAGACCATTCCACAGTTTAGGGGCCCTGTAACTAAAAGCTCGACCTCCCACTGTTATTTTATTAATCCTTGGAATCATAAGCAGACCGGCATCTTGAGATCTTAATGTGCGCTCAGGTTTGTAAGTCATGATAAGTTCAGACAAGTAAGCCGGACCTCGACCATTTAATGCTTTATATGTTAAAAGAAGGATTTTGAAATCTGCCCTAAACTTAACCGGGAGCCAGTATAAGGATTTAAGAACTGGAGTTATGTGTTCGTATTTTCTTGTTCTTGTAATAATTCTCGCAGCCGCATTTTGGATTAACTGGAGGCTGTATAAAGAACAGTTTGAACATCCAGTGAACACCGCATTGCAGTAGTCAATCCTACTAGAGACAAATGCATGAATTAGTTTCTCAGAATCCTGTTTATTTAAAAAGCGCCTTAATTTCCTAACATTTTTAAGATGGAAGAAACATGTTTTGGACAACTTTGTAATATGCGCTTTAAATGACATGCTAGAGTCAAAGATAACTCCTAGATTGCGGGCTGATTCAGTAAAATTGACTGGGATTCCCACTGAGTTAAATGACGACAAAATATTGTTGTGATCAGCATCATTCCCTCCAACAATTAACATCTCTGTTTTATCTGTATTTAAAGACAAGTAGTTCTTATTCATCCACTCCTTTAATTCACTAACACAACTAATTAAAGACAACATTGGAGAAACTTCATTTGATTTAAATGAAAGGTATAACTGGGTGTCATCTGCATACGAGTGAAAATTAACATTATGTTTCCTAATGAGAGATCCCAGTGGAAGCATGTAAAGTGAAAACAGTAAAGGTCCCAGTACTGAGCCCTGCGGGACACCATATTGAACTTCTGTGTATAATAATGGAGTACTGTCAGCACATTTCTGTACATATTGTAATCGATTTGATAAGTAAGAACTAAACCAAGTGAGCACAGTGCCTGTAAGCCCAACATCATTTTCTAGCCTGTGCAGTAAAATAGAATGGGCGATGGTGTCAAATGCTGCACTTAAGTCCAACAACATAATTACAGATGAGTTTCCTTCATCAGAGGATATCAGAATGTCATTTACAACCCGTGTTAGTGCCGTTTCTGTACTGTGACCAGTGCGAAAACCAGACTGTAATTTCTCAAATAAATTGTAATGCATAAGGTGTGTCTGAAGCTGACTGGTGACTACTTTTTCTAGTATTTTAGAGAGAAACGGTAAATTTGAAATAGGCCTATAATTATTTAGTATATGTGGGTCAAGGTCTGACTTTTTAAGTAATGGTTTAATGACTGACACTTTTAGTGCATCAGGTACTGTGCCATGCAATAATGAACTATTGATAATGTTTAGGATAGGCGCTGCAAGAACATCCATTGCACTTTTTACTAGTTTTGTTGGCACTGGATCTAGGGAACAAGTAGTGGGCTTCATTTTAGAAATTAAACTTAAGACTTCCTGCTCAGTTACAGGATTAAAATTACTAAAGTGCTGAGTGCAATGTGAGGCCGGGTCTGCTAAGGTAGTATGTGGTTTGTAGTGTGATGCAGAGATCTGGGATCTTATATTTTTAATTTTCTCATTGAAGAAGTTCATAAAGTCTGTACTGCTAATGTCTGTTGGTATTTTGCACTGTTGATCTGAATTTCCATTTGTTAATTTAGCCACTGTTCTAAACAGTGCCCGAGGATTTTTATTATTGCTATCTATTAATGTAGAATAATATTCTGACCGAGCTTTAAAGAGGGCTTTTTTATATTTATTAACACTCTCTGTCCATGCAATTTGAAAGACATGTAGCTTTGTTGTTCTCCATCTGCGCTCCAGTTTTCGACACTCTAATTTAAGAGCTCGAGTGTTTTCATTAAACCAGAGAGAGTTTCTATGTGCTTTGATCACTTTTGTTTTAAGGGGTGCCACTGTGTCCAGAGCATCTCTCAAGGTCACATTATAATGTGATGTTAGCTCATCTAAATTGTTTTCCGTGTTTACATTTGATGTTAACTGATCTGAATGGTTTTCCACAATTACACTCGACTTACTCAAAGTATCTATAAATTTTGAAGCAGAATTACAATCTAGATGTCGCACTGTCTTTGTTTTAATCTGGGAGTGCGCTGGCAAGGGCAGGACTAAATCAAATGTAATTAAGTAGTGATCAGAAATAACTTCATTTAATGGAGTAATAATTAAATTTTGAATTTCAACTTTGTAAGTTATAATTAAATCTAATGTGTGGTTATGATTATGAGTTGGACCTTTGACATTCTGACAAAATCCTACTGAATTTAACAAATAAGTAAAACATTTGCTAAAAGTGTCAGTTTCCACATCAATGTGTACATTAAAATCTCCCATCAGTACTACGTGATCATAATTTATAGCCAAGTCAGATAAAAGGTTGCTAAATTCAGACATGAACAATGAATACGGCCCTGGTGGTCTATAGACTAGCACTATAATTGTGTTGGAATCTGTTTTAATATTTAAAATGAATGCTTCAAAGGATGTAAAGTTGCCTAAATTTTTAGAAGTGATTTGCATTTTGTTACAATGAATTATTCCAAGGCCTCCTCCTCGACCTGAATCTCTAGACTTATGAAAGAACGAGTAGCCATCTGGTGACGCCTCAGCTATGGGGACAGTGTCACATTTACTAAGCCAGGTTTCGGTGAGAAGACACAGATCAGATTTTGTACTTAATATAATATCATTTACCAAAACAGCTTTAGTGCCAAGAGAGCGAATGTTCAATAAGCAGCATTTAAAACTGTATGCTTCTTTCTGAATTGGTGATATACTTTTTGTTTTAATTTGTAGTAAATTTCTATTACAGATGCCCCTGGTGGAGGGTCTGGTTTTATCCCTTGGTCTAATTATACACCTTATTTTTTGGTTATCAATTAATTTAAGGTTTGTATCAAGACTAAATTTACTGGATGCCCCAAGACAAGGATTATGGGTAACAGCTTCAGGAAAGTATGTGCCCTTTAACCCGGGAGTGCGTCATCATCACGGACAGGACAGGAAGGAACGATGTGCTCCCGGGCTAAAGAAAAGGACTGTTTACCCTGACCCGGAGGGAATAAGGACTTGTGGGTTTGGATGGGAACCACTTCCGGGTCAGGGGACATAAAAGGACTCTGGGAAGCCCAGTACACTGAGCTGAGCTGGGAGGTAGGAGGGCGAAGTGTCTGGGCGAGGAGGATTGGTATTTGTATTTAGAGAATAGTGATTTATGAGTGTGGAGTGGAGGGTGCTTTGTGCACAGTGTAACAGTAAAATAAATAATAGTTATACTTTCATCTGGTGTTCAGAGTGGTACCTGAGGGTTCAAGAGGTGGACAAAGCCTCTATCTGCTACAATATGCAAGGAAGAAGCACCGAAAGCGCACGTGCAGTGCACCTCAGCGCCCCAGAGTCAAACCCAGCGGCTTCCCAGAGTCAGTAGGTGGCGCCCAAACAACACAACACAACCTGTAAACTAAACTTGAGGTAAAGCGTGCACGCCAGGTTGTATATATGCACAGATGCCAGAGGCCACAAGCAAGCCGTACACAGTACAACTGCCGCCCGAACGCAACCGCGCACACCATCGCATATACCACCTTCGTTTAGTAATGTAGCCCTCCAAGCCTGGATTCACCGACATTGTCACTTAAGCACGCGAATCTGCCACCGTCAGCAAACGACTTCTAGCTAACGACACAACCATAGAAAAACAAAAATGAGACCGCATGGATAAAAACAATGAACGCAGGCGCCTACAACGCGCTTCTGAAACACCAGAACCAGATGAGTCATGGCTCCAAAAAGAAACCGCTTTAATACAAATATATTTATTTAATTAAATGAAAACTTTCCCAGGACACAACCACCCTACATGATTTTTCTTCCCTCCAAAGATCGGAGGGAACAGAAAGTGATTGCCATTCTTGTATTTGCGATTCTTTCAAGAATCTCGGGTTTGTTGGTATATGTCTAAAGGCCGGTAACCCTCTTCTGCAAGACACAAGGTAAGGTAAATGAAGAAGGAGCCTTGCTGAATTATTTGAGTAACTAGCAAATCGTGCTTGCGAAAATTTCACAAGAATAAAAGTGTTAAAGAAATAATGATGAGGGAGAGAAGAACATCAAACGTTACAGTAAGAAAGGAGATTATTTTAATAAGTAGTGACTTGTGAGAGGACTCAAAATTAGAATAGTCACATGATTAGTATGGTATGTTATTATAGTCACTTATAGCAATACAAAGTGGAATATTAACAGGTTAACAGAACATATTGGATAAGAAGGGAAATGCAGGGCACATGTATTCAGTGTGTGTGAAGTGTGGCCGTCAGGTAATGTAGTATACCGACGTCTATAATAATTATCAGAAAACGCAATTTGTTGCAAAAACGTTATTGTCAGCGAAAATATTCTCCTGTGTGTAACCCGTTTAATGTGGGTTTCGTTGTAACTCTGGAAAATGTAGTGTACAACTGGCCATGGGTAAAAACAGGGCCTGGCAAATAAACTACAACGTTATTAAATATTTGTCACTGTGACTTGCTGAAAGTCATACAATATGCTAAATGAACAGGGAATTGCATACGCCGTAACATAAAAGAAATATCTTGTTTTGAGTTGTCATTGTTATGGAATCCCTCTAGTTTTTCCGTCGTGATGTTTCTTGTTGTCTGGCAGTTTGCCGCTGCTCTTCAGAAAGGTTTTGTGTGTGATTCGTTTTTCGTTCACTGTCCAAGTGCCAGAACTGCTTCAGATCTTCGGAATTATGTTGGTCTGTGGTTTGTCATATGTTTGTTGTTTTAGGGTAGGGGTCGCCAACTCCAGTCCTTTCATTCTAACTCTTTCCTGACTGAATGACCTGTTTTTGCTGCTAATTAACTTCTTTTGAACTAATTTTAATTGACTTGCTCTTGAAGACTCAGACCCCTTAATTGTTTCATTTTCCTTAATTAGCAGCCAAACAATAATGAGATACAAAATGAGCCAAAACAACTGGTGTCCATCATACAATATCTGAAAATAAAGAAAGATGAAGGTCTCAGGAATAGTTAATCTGCTCAGGTCCTCAAAACATTTTATCAGTGCTCTAAGAAAGAGAAAATCAACAATTTCACAAATGCCTGTTAATGCACCACGAGATCAGCAACAAACCATGAAATTAAAGAACGAGTTTAATGAATGACAGGAATTGGCACCTCATTAAGCAGCTGGTTGGAGTGAAATTGGTTGGAGTTTGAGGCCCTGATTTACTTGGTGTTCTGTCAGCTCCCTCACTTCACATTTAACTTCTGTTTGGGTGCCGTTTAAGGAAAGAAATAAAGCAAATCAGAGGAAAGATGAAAAAATTCAAGGGTACAAATCTTAAAAAAGCAATTCAATTAAAATGAATTCACAAGAAGTTAATTAACAGCACAAACAGGGCACTCATTAAAAAGGGTTAGAATGAAAACCTGTAGCCACGGTGGTCCTCCAGGACCGGACTTGGCGACCCCTGTTCTAAGGCATCTTGTCTTTGCTGGTTGGTCTGGCGTAATGTAGATGTTTCTGCTTCTGTACATTGATGTGAGTATGGAGGCCGGCAAGACCGTTTCTGTTGGTCGCAGCTAGGCTGTATGTGCCTTTCCATTTTAAGGCTTACATTGAAGTGAAGGAAAAAGGAGGTGTAAAATGGTAGTGTCATAAAGCAATATTGGTCAGTAGCAAAGTATGTACCAAATAAACAGTCAAATACCACAGTCGATAACTGGTCACATTGAAGAATTGAAGACTTGAAAGTAAGCCTAAGACCAAAACTCTGCCAGGAACACGGATTCCTCGCTATTGTTGTGGAGGGATATAGTAGTTGTGGCAACCGTTGTTTATATCGAGCATGGACGGACACAAGCAAAATAATATAAAGATTTCCAGTATTGCCAAAAAAAAGACTGATGATTAATTAACCAACTTAAAGTGCTTACTCAGTTCTTACATTTTAAATTGACTGTACCTGGGTGGGCAAGTTCAAATTTCTTTATCAAATCCAGCAACGTCATAGAAGAAATGCAGTAAATAAGATTTTTAGACTGGTAAGAGGACTGTTGTTTAATATTGAATTTATAAGAGGGGCAAGATATGAGGGTATTGTTGGTGACAAATTTTCCATGACATAGCAGCTCCTGTTAGAGCTCAAGGTGCCAGGAGAAGAATGTGCTTCGCAACTCACTTCATAAAGAAAAGCCACATTCCTTACCAGGCACTTCGAGCTGTGGATAGAAATCTGAACAAATTGTGACTCTTCACCTGATGAAGGTGTCGCAGTAGAAGCATGGAGCCACCTCTAACACCCTCAGGTACCACTCTGAACACGAGGTAAAAGTATAAATACTATTTATTTTATAATTATACTGTGCACAAAGCACCCTCCACTCCACACTCATAAATCACAACAATTCTCTCTCACAATAAAATCCTCCTCGCCCAGACATTTCGCCACCCTACCTCCCAGCTCAGCTCAGTGTCTGGGCTTTCCCACAGTCCTTTTATATGCCCTGACCCGGAAGTGGCTCCTGTCCAAACCCACCAGTCCTCATTCCCTCCGGGTCAGGGTAAACAGTCCTTTCTTCAGCCCGGGAGCACGTCGTTCCTTCCTGTCACATGATGATGACGCACTCCCGGGTTATAGGGCACATAAGAGCCCACTAGCCCCCCTACAGCGACTTCCGGTGGCCCCCAAGGTATCCAGCAGGGCTGTGCATACAAACTACAAAGTCCATGAGGCCCTGCTGGAACTCGGGGCACCATCATGCTGTCTGGAGGGCTCCTCCTGGCGGCCTGGGGGTGGCGACCGGAGTCTGTAGCCGGTCGTCCATCACAAAGGCTATACAGCTGAAACGTTGTGCGTCCTTCACCTTTTTACCTTTGCAGATGCATGTTAATGCCACCTTAGACTAACTCCATATTTACACTATATACACACACAGCTCTTTCTTCTTAAGAATTCCAGGAATCTACTAGTAACTCCGTCACTTGGCAGTATATGTGTGCACAGCGCCAAGAATCCCAGAAATGTTAACTTTAAGTATATATTAAGTATAATTTCCACATGGGTTCAGATTCTACAAAGTCTTAATAAAGGCAAAAAATTGCTGGGTAGAACATAAGTGTGTTCATTGCATTAGCTATTTCTAAAGTGTCTGGTAACTGCAGAGACTCCATTGTTGTTTGATCTACGAAGAAGTTGTAACCTCCACATGCACCAACAAATGCAGCAGTGTGCCATCACTTTACAAATTTGTTAAGCAAGAAGTTCACATAAACACACTTGTGCAGATGAAAAGTAAAGGATTAAAGTGTAATTAAAACATGCACAGGAATCAGAGAGAGTTCTGAGAAACACTCCAGGAAACCAAAAACAAAAATTGAAATGACATCAATATGTGGCCTCAAAACTTGTTATCAGCAATACTCACACCCAGCCTGAGGGCAGTCTTAATCTTAAAAAACAATTTGTGCTGACTTTATGACATCGTTCCTAGGGGCGCAGGGGGTTCTTTCTTGTAAAACCTTCTGTCACATTTTACATTTTACCGTTTTTTTCCATCTATCATTCTATTGTGAAGAGGTGCCTGTAGGGTAAAAGGTAGCAATGTTTAATGGCGCCACCCAGTTGGCATAAGGTCAGGTAAAGTTTTCAGTAAGCCTTTAAGTAGAGAGAAAACCACACTGGCAGGGAGACAGCATGACAGCATGCTGGGTATGGTGCCTTGGAGGAGTAAATAGTAGGTGCATTGGGTTGAAACAGACTAGGTTCAATATACAAAATAATAAATTTAAAACAAAATCCATAGCCATGCAACATATGTTAACATGAGCAAACCTCTCTGTTTAGAGAGACAGACAACTTAGCCAATGCCAGACAGTTAATAACCCTTGCTGAGACTGATTTGATTGCTTTATAAATAAAAAAAATCAGTTAATCATTTAGATAAAACTTTACTTTTAAAAGTGAGACTTTTATTGTCACACATGCGCACTGAGAAAGCAGCCATCAAGTCCTAAGGTACGTGATATTTTGCGAGATGAGGGGTTTTGTGCACTGATGTCTCTCTTTGACTGCAGAAATAAAGAAGTAAAATCATAATTCACCTACCTTGTTTCCGTGACGTCATGTCTGGTTACTGAACAGTGACATCACTTCCGACCATCTCCGATGACATCACTTACGGCTCTGGCATAATGACGTCACTCCCGACCATTTCCGATGACGTCACTTCTGGCCAATCCCTGATGATGTCACTTCCAGCCGTTCCTTATGACCTCTCTTCCATTATGTCACTTCCTTCCACCATGTTTTTTGATCGCTTTATAAGTGCCATGAAAATGGCTGTATGTGTCGATTGTGATCATTTTTTTTATTTATTTTGATCATATTCTCATCTTTGTGCGTCAGACTATATATACGAGGTCATTCCCCAACTCCTTTTGAGTATTTTCTTTTGACTTATTTCACCACATTATATATGTATATATATATATATGGTTGAAATAGTTTTTACTGTCAAATAATGCAAAGAGTACGCGACAAGTGTTTCGCCCTAATTCTGGGCTCATCAGGCCTACACACTCTACTGCACCCCCTCTCGGGGAATCAAACCTCAGACATCAGCACTAGAGGCGAAGCATCTAACGTTGCACCACCGCGTGTGGTTCGTTCATTTGACAGCATGTAGATCGGGGTAATTACATTTATAGCATTCGTAGTCTGAATCACAATCTGATTGCATGGGTGGTTACCTACCAGGTAACGCTTGTGGTTGGTCAGCAAGTCGGCTAACATCTGCCACGGTGCACTCTTTCAGTTGCGAAACACGTGTCGCGTACTCTTTGCATTATTTGACGGTAAAAACTATTTCAACCATTCTATGATCTGCTTCTTGCCAACAAACACAGATACCAGAACGGAGCACAATATGACCCTTTATAAGGTTGCTCCAATGATGTCTCACAAGCATGCTTCCATAGGCTTCTGGGAAGTTGTTGCAGCAACTGCCAAGGTGAAAGCCCCAAAATAGTTCCGCCAATCAATGTTGAAAATAGCACTTGCTTAACAAATCAAGATAGGATGAAATAAATGTTGAGATCACATTCCCCAAGCTCAAAACTCCTCAAATGGCCACCAAAAAAACCCAGAAACTCCTCAGGAAAGCACAAAAAATTAATAAAGAACACCAATCACAACAAACACATTTGCAATGGCAAACACCTACACTGTGGGCTGATTCAGTAAAACTAATTGTGATCAGCATTATTCTCTCCAATAATTAACAGTTATTGTCAAATATTTTTGTTCATCCACTACTTTAACTCACTAACACGTCTAATTAAGGACAATGTTATTCTGTCTAAAAGAAAGGCATAATTGGGTATCATCTGCATACAAGTGAAAGTTAATGTGATGTTTTCTAACGATCGCTCCCAGTGGAAGCATATAAAGTGAAAACAGTAAAGGTCCCAGTACTGAACCCTGCGGGACACCATATTGAACTTCCATGTAAAATGATGGAGTCCTGTCAGCACATTTCTGTACGTATTGGAATTGATTTGTTAAATAAGGACAGTGCCTGACAGACCAATGTCATTTTCCCAGCATGTCTAGTAAAATAGAGTGGCCACTGGTGTCAAACCCTGTAATGTGTGAAACAACAGACATTAAAACATGAAGATGAGCACACCAAGACAAAATGTGATAGTGTTACAGACTTTCAGAGAGGAGAAAGGTAACTAGCAAGAAAGAAAAGAGGATGATAAGTTAAAAAAGATGTAACACTATGACACTATGTGTTATAAGTGCTGAAAGAAGCTGCAAATAGTAGAAAAAAAAGTGGAAGAAGGATGGTCAATGCAAGAATGAAGGTTTAGGAATGATCTGAAGCCAGGATTGCCATCTCACTTACATCATTCTGTGTCCAAATTAAAATACCTGTACTTCACGAAAAAATAACTATATTTTACTTCTAATGCCTTTCTGTTAATTATACTGTTGTGTTGTTATTTTTGTGCTGAGCATTAGCTCACCACACTTGACGTGCTTGAAGGCAGTGTAATTGTGTAATTACAAGTTTGAGAAAACAGAAGAAACAGCCTATTGTACAACAGAAGAGAAATGAAGGCCTCAGGAAATATGAAATGGTTACATCACACTTGTATCTCCTTGTTGACAGACTATAATTATTTTAGAGTTAAACTGTTATTTCAAAAATGAAAAGGGAAAAAAAAGAGAGAGTAATAAAGCAAACCACAAACTAAATACTGTTGGAGTTACAGAAGCAATCTCTGACATCAGTGTATATACAGTAGGCATTGTGTGGAACGGAGTACTGTACGCATGTTGGAATTAACTAAGGTGTGTCACTCTTGACAGCTGGAGCCACTGGCTTTCTTTCTTTCTTTCTTTCTTTCTTTCTTTCTTTCTTTCTTTCTTTCTTTCTTTTTGGTATCACTTCATACTGTTCACATTTTCCTGACACCTCCTATATTATTATTATTTTTTTTATTTATTGAGAAGTTACTGTAGCATCATCATGATGAAAAGCAACATTGAGTCTGCTGTGGCACCTGAATGTCTTCTGTTGTACTTGGTGGGCTCAGTGGGTGACTGATCTTGTGATAAACACTGTTTAGAAGGGAAAAAGCAATGTCGACATTTTGTTGACCTTTCTGGAAACTGCTAGGTTCCAGCTTATGGATGGTATTTTCCTGCAATGTACAGTTTTTCTGTCTTCTTGTTTGCATCACTATTGCAAAAGACACTGCATCAAAGCCCTTCTGAACCCCACTCCCCCGCCAAATTTTTTTTGCCAACTGGGTTTATCTCATCTGGGATCCCAACACTTTTATGTATCTTTGTCTGCTTACTTTACAAAAAACTGTTGTGACCAGTAGTGAGGGTTGCAGCAACCCAAGCCCTAGACATAAGCACCACAACACAAGTCCCAATACAATAAAAAGGTTTATTTTCACAAACACCTTACAAAATGCTTTGAAAATCACAAATAAAACACAATTCTTCTCCTTCTCTTTATCTCTTACCTTCTACTTATCCACTTGAGCTTTGTCCTTCTTCCACCCGACTCTAACTCGCCTGGATGAGGTCAAGTGGCTTCTTTTATCTTGGACCTGGGAATACTTCTGGTGCTAGGACATAGCCCAATGGAAGTGCTATCAGGTCAAATGTAAGTCTAAAAAGTAGGGATGTTGGATCCCTGCAGAACCCCCTGGCAGCACCCATGGAACCCAACAAGGCTGCTCTATGGGAGTACAGTTCTCAGCATGTCTTGTGGGTGTATTCACAGGTAGTGTCACCCATGGAGACTGACACCTAATGTGTTGGGGAGGCATGTATCAATACCAGGATGTCTCCCCCTATCCTTTTGTATCCAGCAGGGGACGTTAGCTCCCTGGGAATAAGTTTGTTTGTAATTGTGGTGTGTTACATAACCCGAAACTATATAACTATGATATAAAAAGGCGATACCCCTCCCTTAGTCTGTCATTTAATGATGGCTTACGCTGCATAACAGACAAAGGAAGCCAATGGCAAGAACCCAGTTCAGGAGTGGGAGCCCAATGTGTAGAGTCTGCCATTTTCGCCGTTGCATTGGAAGGATTTTCAGGATCGGATGACGTTATCTCCCATCCATCCGTCAGCTTCAAAGGTGTGCAGGGCAATGTTCCAAGGCTTTATACTAAGGTTTAATATATTAAGGTCAACACTTAGGTGAATCATGCAATTGCAAACAAGGAAAAGAGGACCCTGTAGTTAGGATATAGCGGGTTGGATAATGGATGGATGGATGGATAACGTTTCATGCTGACTTTGACAGACAAAAATAGTATACAACAGTCCTCAGTCTGACTTCCCGTTTCCCAGTTGTGTCTATCTGTCTTGTCTTATATTATAATGCTTGCCTAGCAGTTCTATATGGTGAACCCCTGTGCTAAATCTGGCTCTGTGTCAACTGTGCATATGAGTAGAAAAAGGCAGATTTATAAGATATATTTGCACAGAGTACAGTGACAGATTAAACTTATGCTTATTACACTTTCCCCCACACTGGATTTCCTTTTGGGTACTGTTCCTAAGTCCAACCCTGTCAGGATTCCAGCGTACCCATTTCCTCACTGGCATCTTTTTGCTTGTCTCCTGACTGAGGCAGTATCATCTTCACCCTCTTTCTTGAGCTTTTGGCTGCTCCTTCATCCAGGTATGGAACCTTGCCCAATCCTGGTCAGGATGCCATCCCATGTGGCCATCCGTTACTGATGAAATTGTGTTGTGTAGAACCAGAAAAGAGGAAATGTAAAGGAAGTTGGAAGAACGAAGAAGGGCTTTGGAAGATAGAGGACTGAAAATAAATAGGAAGAAGAAGACAGAATATAGGAGGTTTAATGATGATCAGGATTCAGAGGTTAGTCTGAAAGGAGAGCCATTGAGAAGAGTGCAAACATTTAAAGATCTAGAATCAGCGGTAGCCCGAGATAGAGAATGAGATGCAGAGATAACTCATAAAGTGCAGTGTGGATGAAACAATTGCATGAAGAAAACAGGAATATTGTGTGATTTAAGAATTAAGTTGAAGGTTAACAGTAAGGCTTTTGAGACAGCAATGGTGTATGGAGCTGAAGCACAGGCAGTACAGGGAGTGCAGGAGAAGAAGTTTGATGTGGCAGAAATGAGAATGTGGAGATGGATGCATGGAGTTGCAAAAAAAGGACAGAATAAGAAATGAGACAATCAGAGATACAAGAAAAGTGGGACAGATATCTAAGAACATGCAGGAAAGTGGTATGGAGATGCGATGAGGACAGACAATAAAGATGTCAGCAAAAAGATTGATGGAAATGGAAGTACAGGGGAAGAGGAAGTGAGGGAAGTCAAAGCGGAGGTGGATGAATAAAGTAAAAGAAGATCTGAAGTGGGGGGAGAAGAAGAAGAAGAAGAAGAAGAAGAAGAAGAAGAAGAAGAAGAAGAAGAAGAAGAAGAAGAAGATTTCTTCTTTCTCTTTTACATGTACATACATGATATAGACAAGAATATAATCAACAAGCTGGTCAATTTTGCTGAAAATTCCAAACTAGGTGGAAGGGCAGAGGATCAGCTAAATTGTTCCAGAGGTCCTTGAACAGCATACCAGCTTGGGCAGATTTGTGTCAGATAAAATGTAAAGTAAATAAATGTAAAGTATTACACACAGGAAGTAAAAATGTTAATTTTGAATATACAATGGGAGATACGAAACGTGAAAGTACATCTTATGAGTAAGACCTAAGAGTTATTGTGGACTCCTTACTATCTACATGAAGACACTGGACAGACACAAACAAGAAGACTAATAGGATGTTAGGTTATACAAGGAGGGACCCAAAAATCCCCCAAATTGTTGTCTCACTGCATCTTCCATTCCTTGTAACATCTTCTGTAATCATCTTTTGTTACCATGTCTATGACTGTGGTGTTATGGGTCCACAGCT
Organism: Erpetoichthys calabaricus; assembly: GCF_900747795.2. Lineage (NCBI taxonomy): Eukaryota > Metazoa > Chordata > Cladistia > Polypteriformes > Polypteridae > Erpetoichthys > Erpetoichthys calabaricus. Next base: position 16,151,909 of record NC_041394.2, on the reverse strand, counting down.
CTCCCAGCAAAGGCCAGTTAAATAAATAATCACCGCGCTCGCGGCTTAGCGAGGGGGCGTGGTGGCTGTAGCGAGCCGCAGGGCGATCTGTGGTGTGGGCGTTTCTCACCTAAGTGCACAGGTAAGGGACTGCCCATATCCATGATTGTTCCTGTGGCTAATGTGCTGCAGCTGCCATGTCCTCTCTGCATATATAGAGAAGCCTGAGACGGTTAGGGGGAGAAGAAGTAAAAAAAAAAAGAATAAAAAGAGAACGAGGGGAAAAAGAAAAGAAAAGAAAAGAAAGGAAAGAGAATGGGAGGTGGCGGAAGAAAACAGGCAGCTGGGAGGAGAGCCCACGAGGGAAGTGTTTGGCCGACACTCAGTGGAGCTGAGAAAGTAGTCACTCCAGCTGTGCGATTTAGGAGCTGGAGTGACCAGTGGAGGAATCGACTTGGCCGTTGATAGGAGCGGGAGTCGAGAAGCCTTTGGACTGGTTTAGCCTCAGTGTGAGTGCCTTGGCCGCTGGGGAATTGACCAAAGTCTCGGCCCGGTTGGGAGCCCGACGTAGCCAAGGATCGGAGGGCTACCGGACCTGAGTGAAAGGCAGCTGTTCCTGCAGGTAGGCAACTCCCCTGTAGAGCAGCCCAGATGGGTGTAGTAGGGGAGCCGCCATCGTAAAGGAAGACACCGGGCTTTTTGTTTTAACGTATTACTTCCTGTGACATTTTACCTCGTTGTTTTTAGAAGATGTTTCTATTTGTTTTTAACCTCCACATTTTCACAAATGTTTTTATGGGTTATTTATTTAATGAAGACTTCTGAATTGCACAGCACTTTATTAGAACACTGTTTTGGATTGTTGTAAATAAAAGCACTTTGCACTTTGTTACACCATTCTCTTGCTCAATTGTTATTGCCTCACTGTCTAGCTCATCGGTGACATTACCAACGGTGTTGGGTTCAAGGGCTCCCTAACAGAAGATGGGAGCATGGAGCCGAACCCGCATCGTCACAATGGCCTCTTGCATTTTTATTTTTTCACTTTGGTCTTAATTTTAATTTTCAGAAGAAAAACAAATCACCTGGAGCTAGATCTGTGGAATATGGGGAGTGTGACATAACAACCACATTGTTTTTGGACAAAAACTGTTTGACAACATGGAGCATGCAGGTGTATTGTCATGGTGCAAATTGAAGATTTGTGTTTGAAACTTCTTTGGAGATTTGCTTTTTTTTCCGGATGCTTTCTTCCTCATCAGTTCACTGTAATGTTACTAAATAACAGTTGGTTCATGAACAGTCCATCAATGTTGAAAAACACAATCACATTGTCTTTCAAAAGTCTGCCATGGTTGCTTGGAGGAAGAAAATAAATGGCATAAACATATTCTTGGTGAACTTGTTGTAGAATAAATTAAAGAAATATGTATTTGAGTGGCTCATCACAATGCGATTCAGCAGACATGTAGGCATACGATATCTAGCAGTATATGTAATACTTATACTCTACCCTCATGTTATTGACGGATACTGGGAATTATTGGATTTCCCCGCAATTATCACAAGGTGTGTAGTACAAGTCAAGGGGGTATATTCTTAAGTTATATAATGCACTGGGGAGGCCTCACCTGGATTCAGTTTTAGTCATCTTATAACAAAAAAGACAAAGCAGCACTAGAGAAAGTCCAAAAGAAAGGGAGAACCTGATTCCGAGACTGAGTGGTATGAGATATGAGGAGAGATTGAAGGAGTTGAACCTTTTCAGTTGAAGTAAACATAGGTAAAGAGCGGACAGGACTGAAGTGTTTAAAATTCTGAAGGGAGCTAGTACAGTGGATCCCAGGTGTTACTTTAAAATAAAAACATAGGAACATAGTGTTATGATTCCACGTTGTATTATTTTTTTCTTAGTCTTCATTCAGTGGTTTTTCAGAACTTTATATACTGTGACCAGCAGACGGGAGCCAGTGAGTCCCCAAACCCTGAGTCACAACTACACGGTACAGTCCTGAGTTCAAACACAAGACATTTTTCATTTTACAATACCTCCAAATCCTCTACAATAAAAGTACAATGCATTGATATGTTGTCTTTCCTCTTCCATACCCTCCATGTAGTCTCATGGACCCAGGAGCACATCTAATGCCACGGCATTGCACATTGGAAGTTCTTCTGGATCATGCGGAAGTCACTCAAAGAAGGGGCCATGCTCCCTAGTAGCACACCTGGCAGCACCCTGGATCCCCGACTGGGGTAAAATTCCCAACCTGACCTGCAGGTATTTTCATTTTAATTACCCCATTGGGATTCTGCCACCATGTGTCTCCCAAGAAACACATAATTCAAGTAGTAGTCCCATCCTGGTAAAGAATCAGAACCCATTCCAGCCAGTATGCCATTCCATCCATGACCTTCAATTATGGCCTCCCGTCCCAGTAACGAAGCAACATTCATCCCAATTGGCACATCAGTCCATCTCTGTCCCTTACATTACAACCTTCCCCCTAGGTAAGTAGCCATCATCCATCTGAGTCGGGGCCCAAATCCATTACATATAGTACATACAATACCTTTTATGGTTTTTTTGACAAAGACTCAAAATATCTGGTTTATTTAGGTATAAAAAGGTCATTTAACTTTGTTAAAAATATTTGGTTCCATGTCGTTTTCTTCACACAGAGAACCATGGATTAAGTTACCAAATGATGTGGCAGAGAGTAGGACTTTAAATACCTTTAAATCTTGACATGACATTGTTTTGAAGGAATTAGGTGGAGAGGATTGATGTAGTTTGTTCTTGTTAAAATTTTTCTAATGTTTTAACATTCTGTGTCACCAAAAACCATAATTAAATAACCTGAGATTCTACCACAAGATTAGGTACAGTGTGTAATGCTGTCACTTTGAGGGGCCAAGTGCATACGTTTTTTAGCTACTTGCTCTTTATCTGGCATGTGTGTTTTTAAAGAACGAGTTTTTGTATGTCTAATTATATCAGCAAGGGATTTGCTTGGCAGTGGCACCACTAAATGTGGGTGTAAGAGCCAATCTCAGAAAGATAATTTGAATAGAATACAATTCTCTTTCCTAGCTATAGAATAAGGTATAGACTTTACCCCTTGTAAGTTAATATGAGATAGAACTTTTTTAGCTATATTTGTAATACAGTGTGTTAATTAAGTCACTGTGTGTGTTTTGGAATAGTCTCATTGCTAGAATGGACTAATAGACGCATTTGCAGTTTGTAAATGGGATAGGCATAGAATTTTCTAATTGTTTAGAAATAGTTCAACTCTATGAGAAAACTTAAAGAAACAAAACAAGATATATAAGTAATAAAAAGAACTTTTCTTAAACAAAAACTTTTCTTTTCTTTGCTATATCAATTTTTGTGTGAACTGCTTTACCTTGAATTTTTACTAAAGCTTTTAAAAATGAAGATGTTTTGTCTGTGGAATCATTACAAACATGTCAAGCTACTGACAGAATCCCATGAAGCATACATACTTAGGCTGCAGGACTTTGGTAATTTTGGATAAACGCAGCACAAGGCCCTCAACCTGCAATTGCTTTGAGTAGTGAGAAAAGTGCTATATACTGTAAATGCAAAGAAATATTATTAAGTGGGACTTCAAATGTGGAAAAATATTGTCTGTTTTTCACCTGCATTATTATCAATCTTTAATTTGATATTGTTTATTGTATCGGTATGCTGCTGCTGGAGAATTTCCCATTGGGATTAATAAAGTATCTATCTATCTATCTATCTATCTATCTATCTATCTATCTATCTATCTATCTATCTATCTATCTATCTATCTATCTATCTATCTATCTATCTAATAAGGTTATATAATAATAATAAAACATTTTATTTAATAGGCACCTTTCTTAACACTCAAGGTCACCTTATAATGAAAGTAAACATCCATCCATCCATCCATTTTCCAACCCGCTGAATCCGAACACAGGGTCACGGGGGTCTGCTGGAGCCAATCCCAGCCAACACAGGGCACAAGGCAGGAAACAATCCTGGGCAGGGTGCCAACCCACCGCAGGACACACACAAACACACCCACGGGCCAATTTAAAATCTCCAATCCACCTAACCTGCATGTCTTTGGACTGTGGGAGGAAACCGGAGCGCCCGGAGGAAACCCACGCAGACACGGGGAGAACATACAAACTCCACGCAGGGAGGACCCGGGAATCGAACCCAGGTCCCCAGATCTCCCAACTGCGAGGCAGCAGCGCTACCCACTGCGCCACTGTGCCGCCCTGAAAGTAAACAACATTAGTAAAATAAAAATAAAGATAATGATAAATCAAAAAGCAATAATTAGTAAACAAACAAACAATGATAACAGGCAGTAACCGTGCAAAATTCACAATTGGTATGCCAGTTTGAAAAGATAAGTTTTGAGGACAGCTTTAAACTGTATTATTGAATCGAGTTGATGAATATGAGAGGGATGAGAATTCCAGAGATAAGGAGCACCATGAGAGGACGCTCGAGCTCCCATAGAACAGAGTCTGATGTGTGGTACAGAAAGTCGAGCTGCAGATGAGGATCTGAGTGAGCAAGAGGGAGTGCAAGTCTGTAGGAGATCATTGAGGTAGGCTGTGGAGAGCTTGAAATGTTAAGAGCGGTATTTAGTACTGTATTCGGTAGTTAACAGGGAGCCAGTGAAGTTGACAGAGAATAGGTCTAAGATGTTCAGTGGATTTAGAACAGGTTATTATCCTGGTAGCAGAATTTTGAATAAGTTGTAAGTGATGGATACGTTTTTGTGGGATGCCAGATAGAATAGCATTACAGTAATCTGTACGTGAAGTGACTAGGGCAATAACCAATACTTCAGATATATTGTTCATATTGTTCATTAACCAATACTCCACTATAGATGGTTTTGCAGTTATGGACCAACTATGTCATTTCTTTACTTCCTCCTAATTGTTTGGTGAAATGAGGAATAAAATGAACTTACCTGCATCCTCACTGTAACTTTTTGGCAATTTGTAGGATTTTTAAACACTTCATTGCCAAGTCAGAAGAAGAACATAGTTACGACTTTGCAGGTGAGCACACTTTAGTTATGGTGTAGCACTGTTAATTTCTATTTTGAACTTCATTCATCAAACTTTACAATAAACTCAGTCAAAGGCAATTGTAAGGACCAATGTTCAGGAAGAGATGAGAACTTTGATGCATATGCTCCTCAGCTTCCTATCCTTTGTGGTGAACCTGAATCTTGTTTTCATGAATTTTGGAGCTGTGAGGGAAACATTTTATTTTTTCATCTCCTTTTGCTATTAAGGTGGAAAATGCACAGCGTGTCATTATTTGGCAGTACATTCAGTTGCAAGGAGGACATTTCACAAATGAAAATTAGTCAGTCAGTCAGTCATCGTCCAACCCACTATATCCTAACATAGGGTCACGGGAGTCTGCTGGAGCCCAAATGAAAATTACTGCAGCCAAATATATCATAGAAGAGTATATAGAGGAATAAATCCATCCATTCATCCATTATCCAACCCGCTATATCCTAACTCAGGGTCACGGAATAAATCTTTGCAATTAATTATTTGTTGTGACACCCAACATCCCAGTTGATATTAATAATTTGTGCATATTCAAGCTGATTCACGTTCATCACTAGATCAGTATCATTGCAAAATCGTTTTACCAACAGGGGGCACACCAGAGCACCAGAATCCAGAGACAAGTGCACGTAGATAGCCAAAGGGCTCAAATAAAGTTAATTTTATTATGCACAAATAACTTTTTGAGATCCTTTCTTCAAAACAAGCACTCACAATCACAACTGTCATATTAATTCTCCTCTACTCTCCTCCAGGCCAGCCTTGTCCAGCACCACCCGACTCCAACTCACCTGGATGAAGTTGAGCTTTTTTATGTCAGCACTGGGAGGGCTTCCGGTGCCACATGATTAAATCCTAGAAACATTTAAAATTTTTGAGTCCCCTCCCCACAACTCCCACCGGAGGCACCCATGAACCCTGAAACGGCTGTTCATTAAGACTACAATTCCCAAGATTCCTTGCGTTCATACAAATAAGAGCTCTATCTGAGGTGTGCTGCCACCTGACATACTGGAGGACTAAATGGCTCCAAGAAACAGTCTTTCAATGTCCTTCCAATATCTCTTCCAGGCCTGGAAAAGTAACAATTTTAATAAATTATGGAAAGTCCCGGAACATGCAGACTCACATCAGGTACAGCTGCACGTGCTGCTCCAGGTTTTGTTTGGGTGCTTGGCTGATTTCACGTACAAATGTGAGCGTGTCAGTCAAGTGGTTCATTCACACCTCGGAGAAGAGGAAGGGACGTACCTGCACCCAATTGTCATTATAAAGGGAGCCTGAACAGTAGAGGGGAGGAGAATAAAAAACAGTAGTGAGTGAAGAGACAAAAGAGGAATAGAGGTTAGTGAAAGTAAGAGAAAGAATCGAGGAGTTTATGTGATGGATGGAAGCAAGTGGTCGGGAAAACTGACCCTATAGTAGTGAACGGCCAACACTTGAAGAGTAGCGATTCTGAGGAGCATGAGCGATCGAGTACTCCATTGGGGCTCCAAAATAAGATTGAAGAGTGGAAGTGGGAGAAGCAAAGCTCGGTACATCACCCTGCTGAGGAACCTAGTGCTGACAATGGGGACCCAAATCATGTTAAGATTGACTGTGCCTGTTAGTGGATGCCTCCTTGGACTGATGAGCTTCCATTTGGGGTAAGTGGAAGAGATGTCAGTTATTAGGAAGGAGGCACCGGGGCTCATGAATTTTATAAAGGATAGATACTGCCTGGGATTTTAACCTAACTTTTATGAAATATATTTATTGGATATTTTTTAGCCTCCACTTGGAACTGTGTCTTTATGTATCATTTATTTATTGAAAGTATTGCATTGCACTTTTGAAACACTGTTTGTCATTTTAAATACAAGCACTTCTCCACTTTGCACCAATCCCTCAGGTACATTATTGAATGTTCTGGATTTCAGAGGTTCTTGAGAAGCAACTAGGGAGTGTGGCTCCTACCCAGACCATCACTGTACCCACAACCAACCTGGGTTAGGGATTACACTCCGTCCTGTTCGGGTTGCCAGTGCATCCACCTTGGCATCAACAACTTTAAAATGACTCTTTTATTAATTTATTATTAATTTCAGCATTGCTTTTAATAGCTTTTAATTAACACTTTTATAGTTAAATCATTTCACGGCGCAGCTATTTTTAAAATTAATGGCTATCATAGCAATTTAGTTATATTGCCTGGGTTCATAGGCACGCCTAGATTTTTTACAACATACTGCCATGAGTGACATATTGGCCCAGCACCAAAACCGTTTGTCACACCAGCTTATGCCTTTTTTTGTTTCTTAAAAGTTGTTATTATGAGGTTTCCAACTGAGGATTCCACCTCCTTGTTTGTGCAAGAGCAGAGATAATTCATTACAGGTTGAAGCATGCAATTCAATCCCTTGTCAGCAGGTCATCTACACGGTGCTGCCTCACATTTAATTTATTTATAAATGGATATTTCTATATTTATATGTATGGGTAGGTGGCACACAGGTTGGCACTGCAACTCCATGCACCTGGGTTTAAATTATACCCTGAACACAGTCTGTGTGGAGTTTGTAACTTCTTACCATTTCCACCTGGGTCATTCTCTGGGTACTTCTGCCTGATATAAAAGAAGGAACCGCATGAGTGAACCTGTGGACTGTCCAGTGCTAGTTCCTTCATTGAATCTGTCCCTCCTGCACTAGATTACAAGCATTCAAAGAATAGTTGGATATTTGTATTTGTTTTTCCTTTTGCTATCTTAAAAGCATAACCTCACCAAAATGAATGGACAACTAAGGCCAAAGCTCTAATAATCTATATATATAATTCACTAAGCCGGGAGACAAGTAGCCACCCATGGAAAGCATGCCGGAAGGGGCGTGGATTCACTAAACCGCCGACAAGTAAGATGCCAATGGCGCACGCAGGAAGGAGCCACGCCCACCAACTCTTAGACCATTGGATACGCCGAAAAAATCACAGAGCCACGCCCACCAACTCGGACGCGACGCCTCGGAAAACATGCCGTCATTTCTGTTTGTCTGTGCCACAGTCCACTTGCAGCTCTGAGCCACGTTGACTTTTCATTAGTCAACCTCAGTGGAACTTTGGTTCACACACAGGCAGCGCCAGAGAGACAGAGCCGCACACACACACAGAGGCAGCACCAGAGAGAGACAGAGGCACACACAGGCAGTGCGAGAGAGAGAGCCGCACACACACAGGCAGCGCCAGAGAGAGACAGAGGCACACATATGCAGCACGAGAGAGAGAGCCGCGCACACACACAGAGGCAGCGCCACAGAGAGACAGAGGCACACACAGGCAGCACGCAAGAGAGAGCCGCGCACACACACAGAGGCAGCGCCACAGAGAGACAGAGGCACACACAGGCACCGCAAGAGAGAGCCGCGCAATCCTTTAAAACTGAAGTTAAAACACAATGAAGGAAGCAGTCTTTAAAAACCAATAAGCCCTTGTGGTGCCCGGCGGGTGTCCATGCCCGGCCGGGACGCCTAGGAGGAGTGGAGGAGGGCTTGTGCCTCCTCCAGGACACGAGGGGGCGTCCTCCCTGGTGGCTTTGGGGACCACGGGTACGGAGCTTAGAAGCTCAACCCTGTAGGGGCCCGTGGTCACCGCCAGGGGGCGCCCCGATGCCTTGGGAACATTGTCCCTCAGTACTTCCGCCACACCGGGAAGTGCTGGGGGGAAGAAACTTGAGGGCACCCGGTGGACTTCCGGCTTCTCCTTGGGAGCTTCCGCCACACAGGGGTGTGGCTACGGAGGTCCTGAGGATGCACCTGGAGCCCATCCGGGGCACATAAAAGGGGCCGCCTCCCTCCAGTCAGGGCGAGAGTCGGGAGGAAGAAGACAAAGTGTGTTGGAGAGGAGTGGAGGCGGACCAGGAAGAGAAAAGGCATTGTGTTGTGGCCAGGACTGTTAAGGGGTGATTGGTGCTTTGGCACTGGATTGTGCACTGTTTACTGTAAATAGAATGCATAATAAACGTGTGGTGGACTATAATATGGTGTCCGTCTGTGTGTGTCCGGGCTGCGTATCACACCCTGTGCCTCTTTTTCATTAGCGTCTCACCTACTTCAGGCCCTGCCACAGTCGAGACGCTCTCTTTGCAGCTGACCTTCTCTGTGCCTGACTCCACTACTGTCAGTTGCCTGATTAAAAATGGCCTTTTGAATGTGAGCTATGGACCCGCTATACCACAGGAACACATTGCCTTCGAGCCTGCTCTCGCTCACTCTAACGTACTGGCTTTCTCTCTCTCCTCACTCGCTCACACACTGCACAGGGGAGAAATGCCCGCATCACGAGTCTACCCGGAAACCGTTTCAGCCACACTTCCACGCCCCTCGCTACACTGTGAGTGTGATGATTATTTATTTAAAAATGGGCTTTTGAAGGGGAGCTGTGGACCCGCTATACCACAGGATCACCTGTGACATTGCCTTCACATTGTTTTCCTTTTATTTATGATCCTGTTGAGCAGATCAGACACCCAGGCAAACAACACTGAATAATCAATAGCTCCAACTACTTTGCCCGCCCCCACTCCTCACCTGAGTCGGTTTCGTCTCTGTTCAGCAGTGTTTGCCAAACTCGGTCCTGGTGAACCCCTGTGGCTGCAGGGTTTTGTTCCAACCAGATTCCTAATCATTAGTGCCGGTGAAACTCATCCGGGATAAGTCAGTTTTTCAAACGCAGTCGTGTAGCAGATTAGTCTAGCAAGATGTAATAATCTGAGATGAATGCGCACCCTCGTGCTGAGTGAAAAGCCAATATATATTGAGTCTACAAAACATGATCAGCAAGTCTTTGATAGGCTGCAACAAAATGATGAAAGAACAGGCGCATTTTTTTCACACAAGCTGGGTGGGTGGGTGTTAGTTAAATTAGTTACTCGAAGGATTTCAAGATTTAATATACACAAGCGGTAACACTGTAAAAGTGGCCCAAACCAGAAAAGACGGCTAGCAAAAAGTGGCTGACAAATTAAACGCGTGTGCATTGTACTTACTGAAAGCAGCATTACGGATTTTGCAAATGTTCATTTTTTTCCCTCTGCTTAAAAAACATTAAAAAAGCAGCGTGATTATGCGGTGTATACTACGCCGCGAGTTGGTATGCAGTGTGTAAAACAGTTTGTCGAGGATAATTTGCCTTTTACTTTAAGATGAAGACAATTTCCTGTTAGACTTGCCTTTGCGATGACAATTAATAAGGCACAGGGCCAAACTTTCAAAAACATGGCTAGCGGCTCATACGCTCGCACTGATTATGCCCCTGCCCTTTGTACGCCCCCCCTCGGTACTACCATGGTCTAATGACTTGGTGGATTATATATAGAAAAGCAGCCAAAACCGCAAACAACAATGAAAAGTCTACGTGACTCACACGTGCATATGAACTGTGCAAAGAGGAAAATGACTCAGGTGACGAGTTGGGGGTGGGCACATGAAATGTTATTACATTTATTACATTTCCGATTTTTCAAATGTTAATTTTCTCCCTGTGCTTAAAAATCATTAAAAAAGCGGCCTGATTATGCGGCATATAGTACGCCGCGGGTTGGCTAGTAATAATAATAATAATAATAATAATAATAATAATAATAATACATTTTATTTATATAGCACCTTTCCCATGCTCAAGGCACTTACAGAATATAAGAAGAACGGCAGGGTATACAGTATATAGCGTTGTACAAACCATATAAATAAATAAAGAAGAGTACAACAGTGAATTCAGAGAAAAAAGCCTAACAGACAACATAATTGATGGTCTCACACACACACACACACGCACACACGCACACACACACACACAGGTTACATGAGCAACTTGACAGAGAAGTAAACTGAGAGAAGGGTGATAAAGTCAAGTAGAGCTAAAAGCCTTCCTGAACAGATGAGTTTTGAGTTGTTTTTTAAAAGAATTCATGCAGTCAGCTGACCTGATTAATGTCGGTAGGTCATTCCAGAGTCTGGGCGCTATACAGCCTGCTGTCACCCATGGAGTGTAGATTAGTGTGGGGCACAACAAGATTCCCAGAATCAGAGGACCTTAGTGGGCGGACAGGCACATAGTGATGGAGAAGGTCACTGATGTAGTTTGGCGCAAGGTCGTTTAAGGCTTTGTAGGTTATTAGTAGGATTTTATATTCGATTCTGTAAGACACAGGGAGCCAGTGAAGACGGAGCAGGATGGGTGTGATGTGCTCACTGCTGCTGGTTCGAGTAAGGACTCTTGCAGATGAGTTTTGAATAAGCTGAGTTTTGCAAAAAATCAAGCCAAGTGTATTTATACAACATGTTTAAAACAAAAGCAAATTACCAAAGTGCTTTACAACAATAAGAACAACAACAGATTAGACACAGAGAGTACAAACGTGTTAAGCTAGAATAAAGAGGTAAAAAACTGAAACAATTACAGTCAGTCCACCTTATCCATGGGTTTGGCATCTGCAGTTTAAACCCCCGGATTACCAAATTATTAAAAAAGAATCCTGAACATTCTTGCTAAAGAACATTTGAAATTCCTGCATGCAGAACTGCCCTCTAAATATGCCCAAGAAACAACACATGCAGGCTGATGCTGCCAAGTCATGGCATAGTCAAGGCCAGCCAAACCTCAGTCCAGCTGTATCAGCCCTTCAGTTTGCTTTGTGCATGCAATCGTCTTTTTGCTTTTGCATAAATCCCAAGCATCTGTGGTTTTGTACATCCAGCAGGACTCCTGGAACCATACACCAGCGGATAAGGCAGGCCAACCTGCCTTATAACATATAACAAAGAGAAATGTCTGTCAATTTACAACCATAAAACTAAATAAGCAATCAGAGAGTAAAACAACAAAGTTAAAATGACCCAATCAATGCAAGCTAAAATATCTATCTATCTATCTATCTATCTATCTATCTATCTATCTATCTATCTATCTATCTATCTATCTATCTATCTATCTATCTATCTATCTATCTATCTATCTATCTATCTATCTATCTATCTATCTATCTATCTATCTATCTATCTATCTATCTAAAAGGCAATCAGTTGTATTTGCCTTTTTTAAAAAAACCTGATTTTATTAAAACATATAAACATAAAACACTTCTCCTGTGAAACGTCATGCTATGTAACCACAGGAAAAGCACAGGTAAGCTGCAATTCCACTGTATTTCAGTAGATGCTGCTCCACAGATGACAGGAATTGATAATCATTGGTAACCACCAATTGTGGGGCAGTGATCAATTATAATCCAGCCAAGTGCTGTCTTCTTCAGCCTTTTATAATATAGTATACAGCAGGCACTCACTTTTGTTCACTGCAGACCCTATTTCATTTAGGAGCGATTCCTGCAAAATTGGTCCTAGCCTTTAATTATCTTCTTAATTAATCTTTTCATAAGTTTTATATTATATTATATTATATTATATTATATTATATTATATTATATTATATTATATTATATTATATTTATTATATTATATTATATTATATTATATTATATGGGCGGCACGGTGGCGCAGTGGGTAGCGCTGCTGCCTCGTAGTTGGGAGATCTGGGGACCTGGGTTCGCTTCCTGGGTCCTCCCTGTGTGGAGTTTGCATGTTCTCCCCGTGTCTGCGTGGGTTTCCTCCGGGCGCTCCGGTTTCCTCCCACAGTCCAAAGACATGCAGGTTAGGTGGATTGGCGATTCTAAATTGGGCTTGGTGTGTGGGTGTGTCTGTGTGTGTCCTGCGGTGGGTTGGCACCCTGCCCAGGATTGGTTCCCTGCCTTGTGCCCTGTGTTGGCTGGGATTCGCTCCAGCAGACCCCCGTGACCCTGTGTTCGGATTCAGCGGGTTGGAAAATGGATGGATGGATGGATTATATTATATTATATTATATTATATTATATTATATTATATTATATTATATTATATTATATTATATTATATTATACTGTGGTGGGTTGGCACCCTGCCCGGGATTGGTTCCTGCCTTGTGCCCTGTGTTGGCTGGGATTGGCTCCAGCAGACCCCCGTGACCCTGTGTTCGGATTCAGCGGGTTGGAAAATGGATGGATGGATGGATGGATAGATTAGATTAGATTAGATTAGATTAGATTAGATTAGATTAGATAAACTTCAGTAATCCCAAGGGATAATTTTAAAGCATACAGAAGCAGAATCATAAAGATACAGGCTCACTGGGCAAAAAATACAAACTATCACTAGATAGAAAGATGAACTACAAACACAGAAATATAATATAATATAATATAATATAATATAATATAATATAATATAATATAATATAATATAATATAATATAATATAATATAATATAATATAATACTTAACCGTGGCAGTTCATTTGTCTATCCAGGATTTTAAATCACCTGTAGCTCGCAAACCGTTTGACCTACTGACCTGAAATTTGGTACACATATACTACATGACGTCTACTATACATGATTGACCTCTAAGGTTATTCCTCTTTTTATTTTTATTTTATTGTAGAATCAACTCTCGGCAGCAACCAGCAGGGTGGCCGTGGGGCACATGTGTATGGACACAGTTCTCATTCCCTACCACCTTCGTTGTCTCTTCCTCTACCTTTTCATATCTTAAATCATTCTTGAAGCAGATTGAAGACTTAAGTGCCAGCTTAAGTGAAAAATGAAAGAAAACATACTAAGTAACTGCAACACAAACACCAACTTAATAAGTTTTAATGTGAAAAGATGCCAACGAAAGAAGAGAAGAAGCAGGCGGCTAGGGTGTAGAAAAGAAGAGCCGCTCAGGAAGCAGCAAGCACATCAACCTCTGAGCAACGAATGCTAAACGAACAGAAGGAGAAAGAGAAAGAGAATGAAAAATATAGAACTTTTCGCATATGAAAAAGTTTGGGACCCCCTCTCAGCCTGCATAATAATTTACTCTACTTTCAACAAAAAAGATAACAGTGGTATGTCTTTCATTTCCATCTGAACATCTTAGTGCTGCGGTGTTTTACGAACAAAGATTTTTAGTGACGCAGTATTTGGTTGTATGAAATTAAATCAAATGTGAAAAACTGGTTGTGCAAAAATGTGAGTCCCCTTGTCATTGTGCTGGTTTGAATGCCTGTCACTCCTCAATACTGATTACTTTCAACACCAAATTGGTGTGATGAGCTCACTGCCCACCTGCCAAGTTGTTTTGCCTGCCTAAGGAAAAGTCATCCCAGATGGAGGATCGCAGGAATCGTGGGAAAGAGGGGTCCTTTCATCGGATTGGCTGGCCCAGCACTGTTTCAGCCGTGGAATGGCCAAACGGGGGAGGCAGCTTGAAGGATGAGGTCTCCAGGACTCTACACAAATCCAAATCTTATTATGGGATATATCATCTACTGTTAAATTCTGCTCTGTACTTCTAAAATGTATATTTTTTATTTCTTACTATATTGAGAAATTGTTCTGTTCTGTGTACTGCATTGTATTGTATTGACCCCCTTCTTTTGACACCCACTGCACGCCCAACCTACCTGGAAAGGGGACTCTCTTTGAACTGCCTTTCCCAAGGTTTCTTCCATTTTTTCCCTATAAGGTTTTTTTGGGAGTTTTTCCTTGTCTTCTTAGAGAGTCAAGGCTGGGGGGCTGTCAAGAGGCAGGGCCTGTTAAAGCCCATTGCGGCACTTCCTGTGTGATTTTGGGCTATACAAAAATAAACTGTATTGTATTAAGCCTTGAACTTCATAGACAGTTGTGTCCCATCATGAGATATAAAGGTATTTAAGGTGGTCAATTACAAGTTGTGCTTCCTTCCCTTTGACTCTCCTCTGAAGAGTGACAGCATGGGATCCTCAAAGCAACTCTCCAAAGATCTGAAAACAAGGATTGTTGAGTCTCCTGGTTTAGGGGAAGGCTACAAAAAGCCATCTCAGAGGTTTAAACTGTCAGTTTCAACTGTAAAGAATGGAATCAGGAAATGGAAGGCCACAGGCACAGTTGCTGTTAAACCCAGCAGGTCTGGCAGGCCAAGAAAAATACAGGAGCGGCATATGAGCAGGATTGTGAGAATGGTTACAGACAACCCACAGATCACCTCCAAAGACCTGCAAGAACATCTTGCTGCAGATGGTGTATCTGTACATCGTTCTACAATTCAGTGCAATTTGCACAAAGAACATTTGTATGGCAGGGTGATGAGAAAGAAGCCCTTTCTGCACTCACGCCACAAACAGAGTCGCTTGTTGTATGCCAATGCTCATTTAGACAAGCCAGATTCATTTTGGAACAAAGTGCTTTGGACTGATAAGACAAAAATGGAGTTATTTGGTCAGAACAAAAAGCACTTTGCATGGCGGAAGAAGAACACCGCATTCCAAGAAAAACACCTGCTACCTCCTGTCAAATTTGGTGGAGGTTCCATCATGCTGTGGGGCTGTGTGGCTAGTTCAAATGACTGGAGCCCTTGTTAATGAATTCATGTTGATGAATTCAACCCAATATCAGCAAATTCTTCAGGATAATGTTCAAGCATCAGTCACAAAGTTGAAGTTACGCAGGAGCTGGATATTCCAACAAGACAATGACCCAAAACACAGTTGGAAATCTACAAAGGCATTCATGCAGAGGGAGAATGGCCGTCACAGTCCCTGACTTGAATGTCATCAAAAATCTTTGGGATGATTTGAAGCAGGCTATCCATGCTCGGCAGCCATCAAATTGAACTGAACTGGAGAGATTTTGTATGAAGAATGGTCAACAATACCTCCATCCAGAATCCAGACACTCATCACAGGCTATAGGAGGACAGTGTCTAGAGGCTGTTAGATTTGAAAAAGGAGGCTCAACTAAGTATTGATGTCATATCTCTGTTGGGTGCCCAAATTTATGCACCTGTCTAATTTTGTTACGATGCATATTGCATATTTTCTGTTCATCCAATAAACTTAATGTCACTGCTAAAATACTTCTGTTTCCATAAGGCATGTCAGATATTCAAAGGAAGTTGCTACTTTGAAAGCTCAGCCAATGATAAACAAAAATCTAAAGAATTAAGAGGGGTTCCCAAACTTTTTCATATGACTGTAAGTACAGAAATTCTAAAATCAATTTAAAGAGATTAAGCATTTAATTTGTAGCATTGGAAAGAAGCATTGAATTAGAACATTAGAACAATCTAGACGAGAACATCTCTACAAAGCTCACCAGTCTATTCAGCTATTATTTTTTCTAACCCATTTAGTGATGAACAGGCTTTTGGGGGGTGCTGGAGCCTATTCCAGCTAGCATAGGGCATCAGGCACTTAATTTTTCCAAATAACATCAACTCAAGTTTTAAAAGTCCTTAAAGTCCTACTGTGTACCACACTACTTGGTCTCTTATTCCAATTGGCTGTGGTTCTCTGTGTAAAGAAAAACTTTCTAATGTTTGTGGAAAATTTACCCTTAACAAGTCTCCCACTGTGTTTCTTTGTTCTTGATGAACTCATTTTAAAGTCACAGTCTCGATCCACTGAACTAATTCCATTCATAATTTTAAACACTTCAATCAGGTCTCCTCTTAATCTTCTTTGCCTGATAGCAGCAGGCAGAAAAACTCCCCTGAGGCACTTCTCACTACACCATGGAGGAATGAGCCTGTGGCTACAAGTGCTCCATGAGAGTGCCTCCTGGATGGGATGGAATGGATTTTTTCATGATGGTAATTTTGCCACCACCCTCTTTTAGCAGTGCAGATCAGCAGTTCTCCTGACTCTGATATACAGGGTAGGATTCAAAAGTAATGAGCCTCATTTTGTTCTGACGCGAACGTACCTCGCCGCGCGCCCCACTTGCCAGCGATGGCGACGGTGGGTGTTGGCTTCACAACGCAACGGAGCTCCTACCGCTCTGAGCTTTCGGAGCGGTAGGATCGGCCTTGACGGGAACCCCTGTGCGGTAGTGTGTTACACGGCGGAATGGAAGGTTCGTTAGAGAAACGGTTGAAGACGAAGACCATGCTCATTGCCTTCTTTGGAGTGAAGGGGATCATCCACTACGAGTTTGTCCCGCAAGGACAGACCGTGAATGCTGCTTACTACTTGGAAGTCCTGAACAGGCTGAAAAGAAGCGTCGCGCACAAGCGAAGGGACATCAAGGACAGCTGGAAGCTTCACCACGATAACGCACCCAGCCATATCGCCTTCATCGTGAGCGCCTACCTGGCCCGGGTGAACGTTCTGGTGGTCCCCCAGCCTCCCTACAGTCCGGACGTGTCGCCTTCTGACTTCTTCTTGTTTCCGCGCTTAAAATCAGCGCTGAAAGGAAAATGCTTCGACTCGATTGAGGATATCCAAGCAAATGTCAAGGCAGCCCTTGCAGCCATCCCGGAACAGGCCTACGTGGACGCCTTCGAGTCATGGAAAAGCAGGAGGTGCCTATTTTGAAGACTATTAATTAGTTGTACCGATTTGCTCAATAAATTTGTCTTTTTGAACAAAGGCTCATTACTTTTGAATCCTACCCTGTATATAGTAAGATGGTAGGCCCCTGTGTGCTTTGTTAGGAACTGGCTGGCTGATGGTCACATTAACATTTCCAGTCTTGATCCTTATTGTGCTTTGTCTGCTTTTTAAATTCACGGCTTCCTGTATCTGCTGTGCCTCTTCCCATGGTTTGCATATGCATTAAGGATTTTCATCCTTGTGTTGTGATTCTTTCCCAGGCTCATGTTATCCTTATTTTTATCTTGTGTTTATTTTTTTTTAAATTTTATTTTCATATGTATATTAATCATTTTGGAAGTTTAATGGTTTACCATTTGTTTACTTCCAGACGCGGCTATTTTGTTAGGCAGCAGTTGTTTCACATCTATTGCCTGAATATTTTGTAAATGATATCATGAGAACAAAGATCGTTGCAACAAAACCATAACTCTCTCAGTTTGATGTAATTCTAAATAAAACTTTGCTCACTTTCTTTCTTAAAAATACATTCTAATATCTAATGATACTTTGTTTTACATTTTTCTACTACATTTTTGGAGCTTTGATCTTGGTTTCATAATCTCTATAATGCCTTCTTTTTACAATGTCTCACCTGTTGCACAGCTCTTCTGCTGGTCATCTCGTTAATTTTGGTTGGATTTTGTTCTTTACCTTAATACTAAGGATCTATTTTAGTGGGCAGTTTGGGTGGTATGAGGGGAGAATCACTTTTATCTCTCACCATTTTTGACTCTGATACTGATTGTCATGGCTAATGACTCTTACTTAAATTCAATAAAAATAAAAAACATTTTATTGATGGCTTGCACTCATGTAAATAGTGTTGCACTAGACAAGGGATTCTTGAATTATTTAACTGAGGACTAAAATGAGTAAATCACTATCATACTGTGACCCAAGAAGAGGATTATTACCTTAACGACAGCAGGGCTATTCACAGACAAACAATAATGGCCATTTAATAAAAATAGTAAAGGTTTATTTCCATTCAAGTATATTTCTCAGATGAATATTATTAAAAGAGAAAAGGTGAGATGCAAACATGTTAATTAATAATTATCATTCAACACATGGACGTAAATTCTAAGTGTAAGGTTTAGTGAAGCTAAGAGAAATAAATTCTTTACATGGTGTGCATGTGTGAGGATATGAAGATTTTTTAAAGAATAATATGGATTGTCGCTTAACTTAGTCACTTAACTCAAGGTGTAGCTGCTGAAGCGTAAGATGAGATCAAGCATGGGTAAAACGCGTGTCAAAAAAAATTTCTCAGTCCAAAAGTTTGTTTTAAAATTATTTAATGAAAGTTAAGAGCAAATAATCCACACGAAAATAAAAAAAAAAAATAGTTACACACGTAGAATAAAAGGCAAAAAAAGGAAAAAGGTATCTTCTCTAAACTTAGCTTTTCTTGAGAAACTTTAGTTATTTCTGTACTTAAAAGTTCTTTACTTCTTCTTTATATACTTAAAGGTTCTTAATTTCTTCTTCTGTATGCCTTAAGCGTACGGTACAGTATTTAAATAAACACTGTTTTCTTAGAGTTATTTCACACACTTGAAAGGCCCGTGGCCCTCAGGCACGGTCATGGTTTAAAACCATATGCCTCTACACCTTACACATGCAAAGGCTGTCACTAACTGAAGAATAATGTTTACCCAAAGCTGTTAGAAATGGCAAGAATATACCAATTCAATTCTACTTATGGGGGTTATAGGAACCTCCCATAGATTATGCATTGTCATCTAGTAAAATATTTATGAATCTTATATATAACTAGGAAAATGGCTCTTACACAAGGAATAAAGTAGAAAAAAAATGAGCGGACACCATTTACTATGGAAAATAATGGGGGGGGGG
The DNA here is from genome assembly GCF_900747795.2 of Erpetoichthys calabaricus. NCBI lineage: Eukaryota > Metazoa > Chordata > Cladistia > Polypteriformes > Polypteridae > Erpetoichthys > Erpetoichthys calabaricus. The sequence continues at coordinate 16,132,499 of NC_041394.2, read as the reverse complement.
GGGGGAGTATTTTCTTTGTAATCATGACTTATTATCCATAGTATGAGTTAACATTCTCATAATCATGACTTAAGATAAGATCTTCTAAATATTTGATAAGATCTCATAAATATGAAATCCTTTCTTGTAATTATAAGGTCTTATAACATCACATATATGTCCACAACCCATCAAGATTTAGGATTGAGCTGTATTCCAAAAATTTTAATTAATTCATGAATTCTCAAACAGGAAGACTGAGCAAATGAGGAGTGGACCTATTTAAAAGCCCTTGGCTCTGAGCCATACAGATGGAGCAGGTGGTGGACTGGTGGACAATGTGATGTGGTGTTGCACAGATAAGTCATTTGACTGCTGTCTGTTTTTCTTTGGCCTTTTTAGAAACACTGGATTTGGTGCTGTGGTAGAAATTAAATTTGGAGATATATCGTATATACTCATATATTAGTCGGGTCTTGAAACCTGAAAAATCGACATTAAAATCATCAAAAATGCAACAATTTTTTTTTTTTTTACATCTTCTTGCCTCCTCTAATCTCGGATTAGTTTCACAGATGCATTGAATTTTGTTGCAGCACCACAGTTACCAATTCCTTTCGCTATTTCAACGATGTTTAATTTTAAACCAGCTTCATATTTTCTTCTGATCGAACGCTCCATTGTAGATAAAGGATGCTCTTATGATAATGGTGTATGATACAAAAAAACACAAATCAGTGAAGACATTGTTTTGGAATAGTTTGGGTATTACCGTGTGGTCACTTAGGCACAATACATAGAAAAAAAAAGGCAGTGTGCTCAGTGGTTACTCTCTCAGGTGGGCGTTAGCATATCATAATCTCTTGGACCAATAGCATGAGTTTTCTGCATTTGACTTATACGACCAACATTATAAAATACCAGAAATACAGTACAGTAATACCTCCTCCATCGCGGGGGATGCATTCCAGAGCCACCCGCAAAATAAGAAAATCCGCGAAGTAGAAACCATATGTTTATATGGTTATTTTTATATTGTCATGCTTGGGTCACAGATTTGCGCAGAAACACAGGAGATTGTAGAGAGACAGGAACGTTATTCAAACACTGCAAACAAACATTTGTCTCTTTTTCAAAAGTTTAAACTGTGCTCCATGACAAGACAGATGACAGTTCCGTCTCACAATTAAAAGAATGCAAACATATCTTCCTCTTCAAAGGAGTGCGCGTCAGGAGCAGTGACTGTCACAGAGATAGAGAAAAGCAAACAAATCAATAGGGCTGTTTGGCTTTTAAGTATGCGAAGCACCGCGGCACAAAGCTGTTGAAGGCGGCAGCTCACACCCCCTCCGTCAGGAGCAGGGAGAGACAGAGAGAGAGAGAGATAGAGAGAGACAGAGTTTGTTTTTCAATCAAAAATCAATACGTGCCCTTCGAGCTTTTAAGTATGCGAAGCACCGCGGCACAAAGCTGTTGAAGGCGGCAGCTCACACCCCCTCCGTCAGGAGCAGAGAAAGAGAGAGAGAGAGAGAGATAGAGAGAGACAGAGTTTGTTTTTCAATCAAAAATCAATACGTGCCCTTCGAGCTTTTAAGTATGCGAAGCACCGTGCAGCATGTCGTTTCAGGAAGCAGCTGCACAAAAGATAGCAACGTGAAGATAATCTTTCAGCATTTTTAGACGAGCGTCCGTATCGTCTAGGTGTGCGAACAGCCCCCCTGCTCAATCCCCCTATGTCAGGATCAGAGAAAGTCAGCGCAAGAGAGAGAGAAAAGTAAGCTGGGTAGCTTCTCAGCCATCTGCCAATAGCGTCCCTTGTATGAAATCAACTGGGCAAACCAACTGAGGAAGCATGTACCAGAAATTAAAAGACTCATTGTCCGCAGAAATCCGCGAACCAGCAAAAAATCCGCGATATATATTTAAATATGCTTACATATAAAATCCGCGATAGAGTGAAGCCGCAAAAGGCGAAGCGCGATATAGCGAGGGATTACTGTAAAATCAAGTTCCGACTTATCTGCGGGAGAACTTATCTGATATATTAAAAAGGAATTAAATTGGAAATATATCGAAGAACCCCTCCTCGAACCGCCACCTTACCGTGGTGGAGGGGTTTGCGTGTCCCAATGATCCTAGGAGCTCTGTTGTCCGGGGCTTTATGCCCCTGGTAGGGCCACCCAAGGCAAACTGGTCCTAGGTGAGGGATGAGACAAAGAGCGGTTATACAAACCTCCTATGACGAATAAAAAATTTGGACAGCGTTTTCCCTTGCCCGGACGCGGGTCACCGGGGCCCCACTCTGGAGCCAGGCCTGGAGGTGGGGCTCGATGGCGAGCGCCTGGTGGCCGGGCTTGCACCCATGGGGCTCGGCCGGGCACAGCCCGAAGAGGCAACGTGGGTCCCCCTTCCCATGGGCTCACCACCTATGGGAGGGGCCAAAGAGGTCGGGTGCAGTGTGAGTTGGGTGGTGGCCGAAGGCGGGGACCTTGGCGGTCCGATCCTCGGCTACAGAAGCTGGCTCTTGGGACGTGGAATGTCACCTCTCTGAGGGGGAAGGAGCCTGAGCTTGTGCGTGAGATTGAGAGGTTCCGGCTAGATATAGTCGGGCTCACCTCGACGCACAGCTTGGACTCTGGAACCAATCTCCTTGAGAGGGGCTGGACTCTCTATCACTCTGGAGTTGCCCCCGGTGAGAGACGCTGAGCGGGTGTGGGTATACTTATTGCCCCCCGACTTGGAGCCTGTTCATTGGGGTTTACCCCGGTAGACGAGAGGGTAGCCTCCCTCCGCCTTTGGGTGGGGGGACAGGTCCTAACTGTTGTTTGTGCGTATGCGCCAAACAGCAGTTCGGAGTACCCACCCTTTTTGGAGTCCCTAGAGGGGGTGCTAGAGGGCATACCATCTGGGGACTCCCTCGTACTGCTGGGAGACTTCAATGCTCACGTGGGGAATGACAGTGAGACCTGGAAAGGCGTGATTGGGAGGAATGCCCCCCCCCGATCTGAACCTGAGTGGTGTTTTGTTATTGGACTTCTGTGCTCGTCACGGATTGTCCATAACGAACACCATATTCAAGCATAGGGGTGTTCATATGTGCACTTGGCACCAGGACACCCTAGGCCTCAGTTCGATGATCGACTTTGTGATCATGTCATTGGACTTGCGGTCACATGTCTTGGACACTCGGGTGAAGAGAGGGGCGGAGCTATCAACTGATCACCACCTGGTGGTGAGTTGGCTTCGATGGTGGGGGAGGATGCCGGTCAGGCCTAGTAGGCCCAAACGTGTTGTGAGGGTCTGCTGGGAACGTCTGGCAGAGCCCCCTGTCAGAAGTAGCTTCAACTCCCACCTCCGGCAGAACTTCGACCACATCCTGAGGGAGGTGGGGGACATTGAGTCCGAATGGGCCATGTTCCGTGCCTTTATTGTTGAGGCAGCTGACCGGAGCTGTGGCCGTAAGGTGGTCGGTGCCTGTCGTGGCGGCAATCCCCGAACCCGTTGGTGGACACCGGCGGTGAGGGATGCTGTCAAGCTGAAGAAGGAGTTCTACCGGTCCCTTTTGTCCTGTGGGACTCTGGAGGCAGCTAATAGGCCAAGCGGAATGCGGCTTTGGTGGTTGCTGAAGCAAAAACTCGGGCGTGGGAGGAGTTTGGGGAGGCCATAGAGAACGACTTTCGGACGGCTTCAAGGAGATTCTGGTCTACCGTCAGGCGTCTCAGGAGGAGGAAGCAGTGCAGTGTCAACACTGTATATGGTGGGGATGGTGCGCTGCTGACCTCGACTCGGGACGTTGTGGGTCGGTTAGGGGAGTACTTCGAAGACCTTCTCAATCCCAATAACATGCCTTCCAATGAGGAAGCAGAGCCTGGGGACTCGGAGGTGGGCTCCCCCATCTCTGGGACTGAGGTCACCGAGGTGGTCAAAAAACTTTTTGGTGGCAGGGCCCCGGGGGTGGATGAGATACGCCCGGAGTTCCTCAAGGCTCTGGATGTTGTAGGGTTGTCTTGGTTGACACGTCTCTGCAACATCGCATGGACATCAGGGACTGTGCCTCTTTATTGGCAGACCGGGGTGGTGGTCCACCTCTTTAAGAAGGGGGACTGGAGGGTGTGTTCCAACTACAGAGGGATCACACTCCTCAGCCTCCCTGGAAAAGTCTATTCAGGGGTTCTGGAGAGGAGGGTCCGTCGGATAGTCGAACCGTGGATTCAGGAGGAACAGTGTGGTTTTCGTCCTGGTCGCGGAACAGTGGACCAGCTCTACACCCTTAGCAGAGTCCTGGAGGGTGCATGGGAGTTCGCCCAACCAGTCTACATGTGTTTTGTGGACTTGGAAAAGGCGTTCGACCGTGTTCCTCGGGGAATCCTATGGGGGGTGCTCCGGGAGTATGGAGTACCGGACCCCCTGATAAGGGCTGTTCGGTCCCTGTACAACCGGTGTCAGAGCTTGGTCCGCATTGCCAGCAGTAAGTCGAACCCGTTTCCAGTGAGAGTTGGACTCCGCCAGGGCTGCCCTTTGTCACCGATTCTGTTCATAACTTTTATGGACAAAATTTCTAGGGGCAGCCAGGGTGTTGAGGGGGTCCGGTTTGGTGGACTCAGGATTGGGTCACTGCTTTTTGCAGATGATGTTGTCCTGTTTGCTTCATCAGGCCGTGATCTTCAGCTCTCTGTGGATCGGTTCGCAGCTGAGTGTGAAGCGGCTGGGATGGGAATCAGCACCTCCAAATCCGAGACCATGGTCCTCAGCCAGAAAAGGGTGGAGTGCCCTCTCAGGGTTGGGAGCGAGATCCTGCCTCAAGTGGAGGAGTTCAAGTATCTCGGGGTCTTGTTCACGAGTGAGGGAAGAATGGAGCGTGAGATTAACAGGCGGATCGGTGCGGCGTCCGCAGTGATGCAGGCTCTGCATCGGTTTGTCGTGGTGAAAAAGGAGCTGAGCCATAAGGCAAAGCTCTCAATTTACCAGTCGATCTATGTTCCTACCCTCACCTATGGTCATGAGCTATGGGTAGTGACCGAAAGAACGAGATGGCGAATACAAGCGGATGAAATGAGTTTCCTCCGCAGGGTGTCTGGGCTCTCCCTTAAAGATAGGGTGAGAAGCTCAGTTATCCGGGAGGGACTCAGAGTAGAGCCGCTGCTCCTCCGCATCGAGAGGAGTCAGATGTGGTGGCTCGGGCATCTAATTAGGATGCCTCCTGGACGCCTCCCTAGTGAGGTGTTCCGGGCACATCCAACCGGGAGGAGGCCCCAGGGAAGACCCAGGACACGCTGGAGGGACTATGTCTTCCAGCTGGCCTGGGAACGCCTCGGGATTCTCTCGGAAGAGTTAAAAGAAGTGGCCGGAGAGAGGGAAGTATGGGCATCTCTGCTCAAGCTGCTACCCCTGTGACCCAACCTCGGATAAGCGGAAGAGAATGGATGGATGGATATATCGAAGAAAGAAGTGTTGTCCTCAAATATGGAAAACTTTGAGTCAGGAACCAGGCAGGAGGAAACTTGCCCGTAGCACCTTTTATTTACTCGTGAGCAAATACTGGAGAGGGAGCATTTATCACAGCAATCTGTTACAGAATGATAACAAAAATAAAAAAGTAAGGGCAAAGGTCCATTTTATAAACAACTGAATTTACATAACAGTGCTGATTAATGCATACAGTACATTTACTCTGATTGGTTTGTTGGCTTACACCCTTATCCAAATAAAAGTCTATTCTACTATACTCTCGTTCTTCTCATATCTCGTAGGTTCAGCTATTAACCTTAAAATCTCTGTGCATGTGACAACTGTCCAGTCAGACTGTTTACAGGACATTTGCTGATCTTTTAATCAACTCCTAGTGCATTTTTTATATTACATCAGCCATTCTCCTAGCACATTCTTGTCTTTTATTTACTTAACCATTTCAGTAGTTCTCTTCATGACATTTCTAAAGCAAATGCTTATATATTTAAATGTGCACTGCAAAGCAAAATACCTAACTATTGTTACCTCCACATTATTCTCTCACAGTGCTTAAGAGGGTATCATCTACTAAGGTCTGGCGAAAAGACAATTTCCCCTTGGGATATATTAAATTAAAAAAAAATTACTAACTCATCCAAAGACGCAAGAAGTGGAAACCAAACACATCATGAATCACAAAGAACACAATACTTACAATTTTACCAAACAGCAGAGCGCTCTCGAAATGTGTTTTGGTGTTAGCTGAAAAAATATTCAAATGAATATATCAAATCAAAAAAAATTCTCAAACTCTGGGTGGCTTCAACATGCAAAAATTGGGTAAAAGTAAGAGGAATGGCCTGGATGATCTGAATCCGAGTGGTGAATTTTGATTGGATTTCTGTGCTAGTCATGGTCTGTTAATCATGAAGACTATTGTTCGAACCCATGGATGCCTAAAAGAGTTGCTGTTACTACAGTACCTTGGGCTGAAAATCAGGGATCAACTTTGTACTTGTTTCATTCGATCTGAGGTCAAATATTCTGTCACTCAGACAGAGTTGCTGCTTGGTGTTTAGCTGGCTCTGAAATATGGAGTATTTACTATGAAGACTTCAAAAACATAAATGGAGGATGTTACGGTCAAGCCAAGGTTCCTTCCCTGGTTCCTGATTAAAGTGCTCCTTTGTATAATTTTCATTGCTGCTTATTGTTTTCCATTAATTATTTGTAATATTGTTCTGTTTATTTATTATCTGTTCATTTTATTCTATTTAATTATTATCTGGTATCTATGTGTGATATTCAGTTCTCTTTTACAGTCTTACACCAATTTAGGGCAGAGTTGAGGCAATTTGTTCTTATAGCCAAGAACCATAGGAAAACAATATGAACCCCACTTTTGCCTTTTTAAATTCATTGATGACTCCATAGCAGCAATTATAAACTATCCTCTGGGTGAAACAAACATGATTGAGGGACCCCCTTGTTGAAAAGAGATCACTTAGAAATGGGGAAAAATATCACACAGCAGTGCTGATCGCTTATGTGACCCACCTCAACCCACCCATGGACCAATGACAGCAACCCATGACCTACCAGCAGAGGAACTGTCTTACAGGGACCTGGTGAGCAGCTGCTGAGACACAAAGATCCGATTGTGCTACTCCGCTGAGGCAGTTAAAGTATGATTACTGGTGACCCATACCACACACATACAGCCTCAATTGCAATGACCTGTATACTTTGTGTCTGACATAAAGCCAAATGGTCAGTCCTAAATGGAGCCGTAAGTCAGCACATGACTATATTTTGTGGGAGGAACCCCAAGAGGCGGGGACTCCTATCCATCTCTGTTAACACTAGAATTACCAGAGTCTACGATAAAACTCGTAGATCCGGCCCACCTTAAAACCGTTCTCACCTCTCTTTTGTCTTCTAAATGTGCCGATTAAGACGAGCCAGCAAGCATCCGGCTATTCCATCCCCCACTGTCGCAGAACGTTCACTAAGTTTTCCCAGCTCATGCCTTCTGGGTTCGATGCTAGCAGCTTCTCAAGTTTGTCATTTAGAGTAGAGAGCGGCTATTATTGTTAACATTATACAATAAAAACATACATTCGATTTACGTCTGTAACAACCACTGTAAATTTATAGTGCTTGTCAAAGTTAGCGTTCACGCTCGCCCCGATCTGACACTGCTGTTTTCAAATAAAGACGCGCTATAACAGAGGTGACGTGAGCGCCCTCTTCTACACAGTGGTGTGCTGGGGAGGCAGCATTAAGAGGAAAGACGCCTCACGCCTGGACAAACTGGTGAGGAAGGCAGGCTCTATTGTTGGCATGGAGCTGGACAGTTTAACATCTGTGGCAGAGCGAAGGGCGCTCAGCAGGCTCCTATCAATTATGGAGAATCCACTGCATTCACTAAATAATGTCATCTCCAGACAGAAGAGCAGCTTCAGCGACAGACTGCTGTCAATGTCCTGCTCCACAGACAGATTGAGGAGATCGTTCCTCCCCCAAACTATGCGACTCTTTAATTCCACCCGGGGGGGGTAAACGTTAATATTCAACATTATACATAGTTATTGTCTGTTTTTCACCTGCATTATTATCATTCTTTAATTTAATATTATTTATTGTATCAGTATGCTGCTGCTGAAGAATGTGAATTTCCCATTGGGATTAATAAAGTATCTATCTATCTATCTATCTATCTATCTATCTATCTATCTATCTATCTATCTATCTATCTATCTATCTATCTATCTATCTATCTATCTATCTATCTATCTATCTATCTATCTATCTATCTATCTATCTATCTATCTATCTATCTAACTCAGTTCGGAGAAAACAGAAGCCATTCCCGCAAAAAACGTCCCCTCACATATAAGAACAACGCAGCTGCACCAGGCGTAAAGGCAAAAGTCCGGCGTCATCCTGCCAATCACCTGTCCTTCAAAGAAACAGCACGGCTTACAGAGCTTGCTAACGCTACACCGTCCAGATGTGGTGTATGTGCCCAGAAAAAGTCTAACTGCATTCTCGTACCATTGCTCGAGTACTAAAGTGTCAGCAGGTATTTTTCGTGGCATTACACATGTAATTTGTGAGCATGCCCTTGACATTCAAACAGAGGAAGCTCTGCAGTATACTTGTGACTTTATGCTGTAGGAAGATAAGTAAATAAAGTAAAACTAGTAAAACTAACAAAAAAAGATGCTAACTTTGACAAGTAGTATACATTTACAGCGGCTGTTACAGTCGCAAATCAAATGTATGCTTTTATTGTATAATATTAACAATAAGAACAGCTTACTACTCAAAACGTTTATTTTGGAAGACGTTAAGACTCAAGCCCAGAACCTTATGAGTTGGAGTCGGCAGCGCTAACCAGTATACTACCCAAGAAGGCAGGACAGCAAGTAGCACTAACCAGGTTTCTTTTTCTTGGTTATAGCCTTAGAAAAAAATCATTTGTTCTGTTACACTTTTATCTTTTGTGAAAGTGTATAAAGATATTTGGAATTCAGGCTTCACACATTATACACTTCATGCCTACATCCATCCATCCATCCATTTTCCAACCCGCTGAATCCGAACACAGGGTCACGGGGGTCTGCTGGAGCCAATCCCAGCCAACACAGGGCACAAGGCAGGGAACCAATCCTGGGCAGGGTGCCAACCCACCGCAGTCATGCCTACATTTTGTCAATTATTACTAAAACATGAAAAAGTTTCTGTTTTAACGATGTGTTTACTGTGCATAGATCATTGTAGACACGGAACATACATGAAATACAAGTGTTCCAAATAAAGATATAGTATTTATAAAAGGTGTCATTTAGTATGACTTCTCACGCTATACAGCTCTAAGCAACTGACAAGTAGGTAAGCAGACTTGAGCTGAGAAAACTGTGTGCCGGTGGGGGGATGTGATAGCAGACTGCTTGCTGTTTGCTGCTTATCAACACATTTAAAGGACAAAAGACTCTGACGGAGAAGTGCGAAGCGTTTTAAGGTGGGACGGATCTATGAGTTTTTTCGTAGGCTCTGGTAATTCTAGTGTTAATGGTCCTTCCTCATCTCTATAAAAGGAAGCTCGGAACTGAAGTCCGGGTGGCTTGCTTGCTTATTTATTTGTTGACCAGGCAATTTCATCCAAAGCGAATTACACAGAAAGTTATAATATATACAAGAATGATTAGTAAGTACAAGCATCAAAAGCAACAGGGAACAAAATAAAAATTTTACAAAAGGGAGTGGTACAATTACTACTACTACATAATTAAACCCACTTCTAGACTAAGACAGAAATCAGTATCCTAAACTCTTTGACTGTGTGACAGCAGCTCTCCTGTAGTAGAGAAACTAAGCAGTTCTGAAATACAGTGCCCTCCATAATGTTTGGGACAATGTCCAAATTTTTCTTGATTTGTCCCTGTGCTCCACAATTTACAATTACAAATCAAACAAGTCAGACATTGTGATTAAAGTGCACATGAAACACTTTCATTTAACAGGATTGGCATACATTTTGGTCTCACCAAAAAGACAACACTTTTTCCACATGATCCCCCCATTTCAGGGCACTATGTTTGGGACATTTGGCATCACAGGTGTTTATGATTCCTCAGGTGTGTTTCATGGGTTCATGAGATACCTCGGCCTGCTTCTACCCTATGACACCAAGTCTGCAGTTGCCATTGTTCAACATGAAGACAAGAGCTGTGCTAATGAAAGTCAAAGAAGCCATTATGAGGCTGAAAAACCAAAATAAAACCATTAGAGACATTGGTAAAACCTTAGAATGACCAAAATCAATTTCATGGATTATCATGAAGAAGAAATAACACACTGGTGAGCTCAGTAATCACAAAGGTATTAGCAGGTTAACAGAAGAAATCCTCAATACAGTATAAAAATAAAAATTTTACAAGTACCCAGCAGAATTTAACAGTAGATGATATCACATAATATGATTTGGATTTGTTCAGAGTCCTGCAGACCTCAGCCATCAAGCTGCCTCCCCCATTTGGCCATTCCACAGCTGAAACAGCGCTGGGCCAGCCAATCTGATGAAAGGACCCATCTACCCCACGATTCCTGCGATCCTCCATCATGGATGACTTTACCTTAGGCAGGCAAAACAACTTGGCAAGTGAGCCTTTGAGTACAGAGAAGAGAAACAGAATAGGTGAGGGGTAGTAACAAATTATAACTATAATGTTACTTATGTTTTAGTGCTAATGACTAACAACAGAGATGCAGTCTGTACAGTTAATCAGCAGCTCTAGTCGGGGTGTGCTAAACTGAAGTAGTGAGTCTTCAGCTGGGATTTGAAAGCTGAGACTGAAGGGGCATCTCTCATAGTAGGAGGCAGACCAGTTCACAGTTTAGGGGCCCTGTAACTAAAAGCTCGACCGCCCACTGTTATTTTATTAATCCTTGGAATCATCAACTGGGAAAAACGTCAGGGGTGTGTTCTTGCTTCTACTCTGTTCAATGCTTGTATGGAATGGATGTTGGGAAAGGTCGTGGGGTCCAGCGGCTGTGGGGCATCTGTTGGTGAAGAAAGATTCACGGATCTTGACTTTGCTGATGATGCTGTGATCTTCGCGGAGTCAATGGAGGCTCTGATCGGGGCTCTCAAGAGTCTGAGCGAGAAGTCTGAGTGTCCTGAATAAAAACCAAGATCCAGGCCTTTAATGACCTCTTGGGCACAGCCATCAGCAGTGTGTCTGTTTGCGGAGAGAGTGTTGACCTTGTCGAGAGGTTTACTTACCTCGGCAGTGACATTCATGTCTCTGGTGACTCTTCCTGTGAAGTCAGTAGACAGATTGGGAGAGCATGGGGGGTCAAGAGGTAACTGGAAAAAGGTGTGTGGCGCTCCCGATATCTATGCAAAAGGACAAAGGTCCAAGTCTTTAGAGTCCTGGTGCTTCCTGTCTTACTTACTATATAGTTGCGAGACATGGACGCTATCCAGTAACTTGAGACGAAGACTGGACACCTTTGGTACTGTGTCTCTCTGGAAAATCCTTGGGTACCGTTGGTTTGACTTTGCGTCAAATGAGCAGTTGCTCATGGAGTCCCGAATGATGCACATTACCTGCATTGTGAGGGAGCATCAGTTACGGCACTATGGCCATGTGGCACATTTCCCAGAGGGTGATCCGGCTCATAAGATCATCATTGTTGGGGACCCAAGTGGCTGGACCAGGCCAAGGGGTCACCCACGTAACACCTGGCTGCGGCAGATAGAGGGTCGTTTCCGGAGGGTAGGACTGGACCGTGTGTCTGCCTGGGGGGTTGACAACCGGGATCCTGAGCTGTTTTGACGTGTGGTGGGTGCGGCAACACACTGTACCAGTGCATGCTCCCCCAACTTGACTTGACTTGGAATCATAAGCAGACCAGCATCTTGAGATCTTAATGTGCTCTCTGGTTTGTAAGTCATGATAAGTTCAGCCAAGTAAGCCAGACCACGGCCATGTAATACTTTATTTGTTAAAAGGAGGATTTTGAAATCTGCCCCTAAACTTAACTGGGAGCCAGTATAAGGCCTGCAGCAGCATTTTGGATTAACTGGAGGCTGTATAAAGAACAGTTTGAACATCCAGTGAACACCGCATTTCAGTAGTCAATCCTACTAGAAATAAATGCATGCATTAATTTCTCAGAATCCTGCTTATTTAGAAAACACCTTAATTTTACCAACATTTTTAAGATGGAAGAAACATGATTTGGACAACTTTGTAATGTGTGCTTTAAATGACATGCTAGAGTCAAAGATAACTCCTAGATTGCGGGCTGATTCAGTAAAATTAATAAAAATCCTTCCTTATAAGATTCTGTGAATTTAACTTTGTTGCAGCCAGAGTTTATACAGCTCTCCCTCTGGAGAGACATATCTCAAAGTTTTCAGGGCTTTTTTGCTATTATTTTCATTTTAAAAGCCTAACCTCCCTTATGAGGCATAGTCATACCTCATGCCTCTTGTTTACCTGGGCCAGGCTCGCCTTAACGTGAAATTTGGTTAGTTGGCTATTTTTGGCAGCCTCACCCATTTTTTAGTTTGGCTGCTAGAGCAATCATAACAAAGGGGAAAGCTAAATGTACACAACCAAGCCAGGATTTGAACCCAGCCACTAGCCATTGTGCCATCTATAAATGTCTGGCTGGAAAATAAGTCAAATCAACCAGCCTGGGCATAATGTTTACATAACCTCATCAGAATTCCACAATCATCACCATTTAAAGTTACGGCCCTTGATCAGTATGGGAATCAAGCAAGAAACTGATACAAAAACCACAAAATCAGATTTTGTCAATCTTCATAAAACAGAGGTCTAGTTCAGATATATGGAAAATATGAAAAGTGAAAACATTAGAATAGAGTAAAAATAAAATAAACAAACAGTAAAGTGCGACCAAAGATTAACAGTTACACTTGCTGCATGTGTTAGTAATGTGGCAGTGATTTTTATGATGAGGCAGCTCATTCTTGGCATGATTAGCATCATAATTATAAGTAGAGGGTAAGGAGTTGGTCTTTTCAATTACAACAGTTCCTTACTACTTTTTTGTTTTTTAAAGATGGAAAAATGTACATTAACCACTTTACACTTTATATACAAAAACAGACCATTCTGAGTTTGCGGTGTTCTCACACAACCCCACTGAGCCCTGGTATTAATTTTAGCAAGTGACGCATACACTACAGGAATGCAGGGGGTCCATGTAAGGCAGATGTTTCCCATTACTTGCTGCTTATCATGCATACTGAGGAATGTTACTTCAGTTACAGTGGGTCAAGAAAGTATTCAGACCCCTTAACATTCTGCACACTTTATTGTGTTGCAGATTTAGCCCATACATCTACACTCAATAACTGATAACGACAAAATGAAAATGTTTTCAAAAAGGTTTGCAAACTTTTTAAACTACAGAAACTGATGTCATCCATTTACATATACAAACCCTTTATTCCATACTTTGCAGAAGCCCCTATGGCAGCAATTACAGCCTGGGGTCTTAAGCTTAAGCTTGGCACACCTGCAAGTCCTTGGTTGTTAGTGCGTCAGAGAGAGGATGTGCAGCATTGTTCATAGCAGTTGTGTTTCATTCTCTCCTTTGCTACGACTTCCAAAGGGGTCCAGAGTGTGTCCCACAACTGAGCCTGCTCTTTTTAACCTTAAAGTTCTTAATGTTATTTGCAACTGGAACATCAAGCTGCTTTTGAGATGGTCTTCTAGCTTTTGCCTTTAACATGCTTGTCTATCATTTTCTTTCTGATCTCCTCAGATGACCCTGTCCTTTGTGTTCTCCACACCATGTTCAGTGTGGGACACACGGTGACACTGAACAGCAGAGTGACAACTCCATTTAAATTGGTGGAATGACTGATAGCATGATTGGAGACATGTGTGATATGAATTCAAGAGAACAGCTAGTTTAACCAATCACTCTTTACGAAGTAGGGGTCCCAATAAATGTGTCCAGGCCATTTTAGAATATTTTTGTACAATAAGCAGTACTACATTTCTTTTCACACATGCTTTGCTTTACTCAACGACAAATCAAAGGCATGTAGGTAGACTGGGGACAATTGCTTTTCATGTCATCACTTTTTAGGAGGCAGACAGGACTTTTTCAATGAGCTGCATGGGTACCAACAAATTTATCTTGGTCTGAATTTATACATCATCTTATCGTCTTATTATGTGTATATACTTACCTGCCCCCAGTATTTGTGGTACTATATGTGACAATAAATGTAGCCTAATCTAATCTAATCATGGTGCCAGAATGTTGACATGTTGATTAGCACTTGCAAGTAAGAATTTTACCATTATACACCATTTGAACCTATTTCTGTATCAATAGCCATTATTGTAATCCTTTAATCCTGAGAGATCTGCAAACAAATTTACTTTCATGACTGTTGGACTGAAGCCCCAGATATGGCTTTTTTATATCTATAATTACAGTAGATCATAAACGTAGTTTGTGGCAGGAAATGTTTTTTATATCCTTTGTCAAGAAATGTATAAGACTAGACCAAGTCGCTGTGCTGGTGCCTGAACAAATTATTGTTAATAAGTTGTGTCTTTTGCTTTAGTAGAAGGTTACAATACAGTAGGTTATTTTGTTGGCTGCTGGAATAGAAGACATTTGTCTAACCAAATTACATCTTCTCTTTAGATTGAAACAGACTTGTACTTTTTATGTTAATGAGCTACGGTGTGTGTTATGCTTTCAAAATCTTTTGTCTGTAGATCCCACATTCATTTTGGGGATTGCTGTAGGTGGGTGAGAAGGCTTTGCCAAAGCACACAACGTCATCCATTTCTTGTTGTGCATTTGGCCTACTCAGGAATGCTGCTGCGTTACTGTAATTTAAACCTCATGACAGGCCCTTTTGTTTGTTTTTTGCTATTCCATTTACATCGAGATGAGAAATACGGGGATCACAGTTGTCTACCACCTCCTTATTGACTTTTTGAACATCCTGAAAGCCTCTGTTATGACCTATAGATGTCCCAAGCACAAAACTCCCAATAATACCAAAAATGGTTGCTAAAGCGGGAAATACTATCAACAATCTAGCTGGTCACACAAAGGTAAATTTAGAAATAAACTGCAAATATTTTATGTTTTGCATAAAAAAATTCTAAAGAGTACAAAGGGGTACAGAAAATGCAATTGCAATCCAAGAGAAACAATTCCCAAATCATAAATCCAGAATGAAAAGTACTGGCTGTTCAATCCTTTATAGGACTAAGGGAAGTCTCTTGATGACAATGGACAGGTTGTAGCAGTGCTACCAGGCAATAAAAACTTAAGTTCTGTGATACGCTGCCCGGACACAGACCGACGGACACCATATTCAAGTCCACCACACGTTTATTGTACATTATATTTACAATGTCCAAGTGCACCAACCCAATGCCAAAGCACCAATCTCCCCCAAAGTCCAGGCTCTCACGCTCTCTCTGCCTGCTCGTCAGGCCGCCTCCTTTCTCCTGCCTCCAAAACCTTGTCCACTCCTCACCCGACTCCAGTCCTTCTCTGCAGGGAGGCGGCCCCTTTTATAAGTGCCCGGATGGGCTCCAGGTGATCCCCGACACTCCCTAGACACTCCCCTGTGTGGCGGAAGTGCCGGCTGTGTTCCCAGAAGCCCTCAGGGTGTTCCCAATCTTCTTCCCCCCCAGTACTTCCTGGTGTGGCGGAAGTGTTGGGGTTCCGGGTCCTTCAGGCATGGGGGCGCCCCCTGGCAGAGACCACGGGCCCCTACAGGGTTGGGCTTCCAAGCCCTGCACCCGTGGCCCTCAAAGGAACCAGGGCGGCCGCCCCCTCGTGGTCCGGAGGAGGAATGAGCCTTCCTCCTGTCCTCCTGGGCGTCACGGCTGGGCACCACCCCCAGCCGCGTGCCACAGCTCCCAGCAGTCCCTGCAGCTGATCTGATTAGACACCTGCTAAGGGTGCAGGGGATGCTGGGAACAGGAAGGCCAGCACGAGTTTTAAATGGAGCCCGATTACACAGAGAAGACAGGTTGTTTTGTGTCTGGAGCTAACCTGTCTCTTTTGTCTTCCTGTTCATGGCCTATGGATTATTGTCGTTATCCTGGATTATCTCCTGTTCAGACTGTCTGGTGCCTGCCTGCTGCATGAGGACTGAAATGGACTGTTTGTTGACATTCGGAGAAGGAGCGCTCCCGATCTCATCACTCTTCATCATCAGGATATATTGGTAGGACTGTTCTTTACATATACTTACAGCAAGCTGATTTCTGGATTATTCAAACTCCATCATTTCACAACATTGTTTGCTGTTTCTTATGGACTTTGTTATGGACTTCATTGTGTGTGGTTTTTATTATTTGTTTGTTGCTTGTTCTGTTTTAATTCTTTTGGTTTTTATGTCTGTGAGAAAGTATGTGTGTGAGTTGGGCCTAGGCTGGGTGCATTCCTGGGGTCTCCACCAAACAAAATAAATAAATCACGGTCAACAGGTGGTGTGAATCGTAGCTGGGTTTTTCAGACCCTGTCTCTTGGGGGACCTCCCACAACACACACAAAACATAACAATACTGCATTTATCATAGAGTATGAACAAAATAGACATAACAGCATTTGAACCCCAGATTGGGTCTGAAATGTGACAGCCTCAGAATCAAAATAAATTGTAATGGTCTAGAAATGTTGTACATATTGCATGACTTTCAAGCAATTTTCAGTTATAGCCTTTATTTACATAATCTTAGTGAGTCAGAGGCAGTCGCCGGAGCACTTCCACAAAGTTGGTCACGTTATGTGATGTGTCCAGTGACTCTACCACACACATGTCCTTCAATGAAACAGAAGATCATGTCGAGGTTACCAAGGTATTGTGCAAAGTTCTTTTTGTGATTATGCTTTGGATGATCTTTATCTAAAAAATATTTATATGTTACTTATATAAAAGCCAGATTGAATGTTATTTACGTAGATTTATTTACTTTTATTTACCTAGATTTATTTGTTTATCTTCCTACAGCATAAAGTCACAAATAGACTGCAGAGCTTCCTATGTTTAATCGACACAGGCATTGTGACAATATATTATTTACCTTCTACAATTCCAGGTATCTCACTCCTAGATAAACAGACTTGAGCTCTGAGAATCTTCTGTGTGACTTGAGCTGCATCAGTGTTGGGATGGGGTTAGCAGGCTGCTGCTGCTTGTGCTGGTCGACACATTTACAAAACAAAAGACGCTGATGGAGAGGTGCTAAAGAATTTAAGGTGGCCTGTTATTATGAGTTTTTTTGTAGGCTTCAGGGATTCTTGTGTTAATTAAACATGCCCAGCAATTTTCAATAGTTTAAATTGACATGGTCCGGCAAAAAGATCAACAACTGTGGTCAGCAAGTATCACATTGGTTTCAGATGTAATTAAAGTGCACATTACAGACTTTCATTTAAGGGGATTTACATACATTTTTCTCACACCATGTAGAAATGACAACACTAGGTTATGTCACGCATGCACGTCTGTGGATCACCATCCAAGCTCTTCCCAGGTACGCAATAACAGCCCAGGCCACTAACAACCTTGTCATTTTTTTCTTCCACAGTCATGAGAAATCACCTAGTCAGGGCAACTGACCCAGCCCCCTTCTGGTCTCGGATGACCACCCTGAAGGAGGCATTATTGACCATGGAGACGACCTGGAGGAGAGGAGTTCCAAGTTTAAAGTAAACAGAAAGGCATAGCTGAGCTAATAGAGGCCATTTGGCTATATGGCGCTTGTTTTTGCTGATCATTTTTCCTTACACTGTGGTTGAACAGGTAAACATCAAAGGGCAATTCGCAGCAATGTGGGTTTTTCGAAATGTAATCAGAGCGGTCGACTACATGCACAATGCTATAAAGGTACCTTCAGAGAATGAATTAGCATTTGTAAACATAAATAATTTTGCATTCTATTAATGTGCAAATTATCTGTGATGTGAAAATGTGTCTCATTAATGTTGTGGTGAGATGCCTGGCTTAACTCAAGATTCATTCATTCTGAGAAATAGTAGTGTTGGAAACAAACTTGAAAATGGTGTTGTGTGTGATACCAGGCTTCTTGGTAAGATAAGAAATTTAATATTATCCCGTTTGTCAAAATTGTAGGTTACCTGTATGATGTAACAATGCAAGATTACTTAGATGACAGCAGGTACCCACTGAAGACGTGGCTTCTCACCCCCACTCGCCAACCCACTGACTGAGCAATGTTAAAATGCTGGTCATAAGTGTCTCACCAATAATTGCAAGTAGCTCACAGCTCAAACAGTGTGAGTCCCGGAATTCCACTACCTCCTCCAGTGGTGTTGACTCTCAGATGGTGGGCTACGACTTGCCTTTTCACATCAACTTTGATATCTGACCACTTCTTTTCTATTTTGGGCACTGTGTGACTTTTTTTCTGAGTGCCTCCACCACCCTGTGCCACTCCATCAATTTCCTTTTGTTGCTTATACTACTGCTTAAGCCACTAAATACTACATTTTTCCTGCCTTCACTTCATTGAGCAGGACCTCCATTTCACATTCAATGAAATGCTTTTGCCATTGTGTTTTAACAAAACACTGAATGGAAGGGACATTGTATATTAATTTGAATTTTCAAATAGGTAAAATTCTGAGAGGATTCAGGGTGGGGCTGCAGGCTCATGCACACATGTTAAAATTCATGTTGATGGGGATTTATAAAGGGAAAGTGCATAGTACTTTGCTTATGCACATTTTTATGCATCATTTTTTGTGTGTACTCACATTTCTAGTTTTGTCTGTATACCATGTTTTACTGTGAATTCTATGCAAGGCTTTATACCCGAGGCCCCTGGTCAAAGTCATAGCAGTACTTGAAGCTGTGCAGAGGATAGCATGCAAGTGTATCCCAGGACATAAGGACATGTTGTTCTCTGACAGACACAAAAAAATCCATCCATTATCCAACCCGCTATATCCTAACTACAGGGTCACGGGGTTCTGTTAGAGCCAACACTGGGCACAAGGCAGGAAACAAACCCTGGGTAAGGTGCCAGCCCACCGCAGGACACAATAAATTAAACTTCTTCATTCTCAAGCAGAGGAGACTGCATGGGGACCTAATCCAGGTCTACAAAATCCCCAAAGGCAACGATGAATTAAATCCAGCAACATAATTTCAGCTTCAGCGTGAATCACATAATGAAAGACATCAGTGGAAATTAAGGGGAAATGCATTTAAAACTGAGCCCAGGACGCCCTTCTTTAGGCAAAGAGTTATGGGATTCTGGAGCAAACTACCGAGGCATGGAGTTGAAGCAGAAATTTTGACAACCTTTGAGCAGAATCTGGATAAGATATTGGGATAGCCCGGCTATTAGCTAAACAAACAGCCTGATTACTGAATGGTCTCCTCTTCTTGGGCAAATTTCTTATGTGTCAAAAGAATTCTTTCAGGGGCAGCTCCTTTGACACTTTCCACTAGTTGTGGTTTTCTGATGCCTCTAAACACTTACGTCACATCTGCCTACTGCACACTTGGCTGACTCTCATGCATGTGGGTTGATGTTAATGTGCACTCTCTGATTTTGATGATAGAGCGCAATTTCTTCAGGCAGTTTACCAGATTCCTTAAAAAAAAAGGAAATGAGAGATATACCAAAACACTCAACATCAAAGCCCCAGGAGCAGACACACAGAAGTGCATATGAAAGTTGATTTCTACTGATAAATATAATTTTCACTATTAGTTTATATATTGATTGGACTTTTCTCCAGGCTGACCCTGGGCTCTGACACCCAAAAAAGACCCTGCGAAGAGACAATCTCCCCTCAATGATTAACAAAGTATATCAGAAAACAGCAGGAAAGTGATTCATCTGAAATTATGAGTGTGGATCACACATCCATCTCTCTACCAATTCTCTAAACCCACTTTATCCTGAGCATGGTCATGGGGGAGATGGAACCTATCCCAGCAAGCATTGGGAGTTAAGGCAGAAACAATCCCTGGGTCATTGCTAAATGAACGTGCCTGTTACTGGGTTTTACTCTCATTCAGAGTGTGTGTCCTGGGGCCTCATGTATAAACGGTGCGTGTGCACAAAAATGTTGCATACTCCTGTTTCCACGCTCAAATCGCAGTGTATCAAACCTAAACTTGGAGTAAATTTTCACGCTAGTTCAAACCCTGGCGTATGCAAGTTCTCTGCTCGGTTTTGCAAACTAGCGGCATCCAGCGTCAAAGCAATGCTTTTGTTCCAGTGTGGTTTCCCTTTCTTTTTTAGACTCACATCCCTGACATGGCTTTATCATCCATCCATCCATCCATTATGCAACCCGCTATATCCTAACTACAGGGTCACGGGGTCGGCTGGAGCCAATCCCAGCCAACACAGGGCACAAGGCAGGAAACAAACCCCAGGCAGGGCGTCAGCATACCGCAGGGCACACACAATTTAGAATCATCAATGCACCTAACGTGCATGTCTTTGGACTGTGGGAGGAAACACGCAGGGAGGACCTGGGAAGCAAACCCAGTTCTCTTAACTGCGAGGCAGCAGCACTATCCACTGCGCCACCGTGCCGCTCTGGCTTTATTATATACGCTGAAATTAACCGCATATTGTTTATTAGTTTAATGCATCTGATTGTAATTAACCTGTAACAATATAATGGTCCACGAATGGTCAAACTATTCTAAATACCATAGCTGCTTTAGCGTTGTTACTCTCACTGCACCTTCTTCTTCTTCTTTCAGCGGCTCCTGTTAGGGGTTGCCAGAGAAGATCATGTTTTTCCATATTACTCTAACTGCACCACTCGGAGTATTTATATCACTGTATCTGAGTGTGAATCACAGCTGTACAGCAGTTGATCAGAAAGAGAATTATCGGTATACAGCATTAAGCACACGCTGCCTCAGCCATGCTGCCTATTTGAACTGCTCTCATGAGAGAAACGCTTCACAGCTTGTTTCTGTTTCTGTATGGACCTCACGGTTCAGAAACAGTTTCACCCCAAGAAGTATAAACGCACTCAATCAGTCCATCAAGTGCTCCTTGTAGAACTGTTTGTACTTATAAGTACAATTACCTCACTGTAAACGTGCAATTGTTCCTGCCTCGTGCTGTATGCTTGCTCGGGCTGGTGCGACACTAGAGGGATAGATGGATAGAATAATTAAACATGTACTATGATGATATTTCAATGTTCCTTAAAAGTTCTGAAGAATCGGCGTTCTAAGCTTACTGATGGCTTAACGTCTATTACACAGCTGATTGTATGGCGATTGTGTATTTGGAGAAAGAAAAGTAAGGACAGGAATTTGGAGGTTAGTACGTTTGAGAAGAGACAGTACTGCTGCAATACATTATTTCATCGAAGGTTGCGCGCGCCACAGCAAGCATCTTGCGTGAGTTATGAACAAGCACTGCGCCACTGTGTTCCCATGTTTAATAACATGTTTAATTCCTATCATCATGAAAATAATATCAAGTATACGTCTCAGTATTAGTTATTCAGAGAGCTGTAATATCCTGAATGTAATGGATTCTGTGTCCTGTTGGAGGAAGAGAAAGCCCGTTTAAGAAGCATGTAGTGATTCACACACATAGAGCACATAGAAGAACAAATACTATACAAAGCATTTAACGTGCTACTTTAGTTACAATGGGATTTGAGAAACTAGTAAATTAAACGACTTTAAGATGAAGTTTATGATGTTCTACTTTAATGACAAAATAAACTACGTGATGAAAGTGGAAATTTTGAGATTAAAGCTGACATTTCGTACTTTTTTCCCACCATGTGCCTATTTTTCTTTTCTCTGTACCCTAATAAGCTTTCATATGACACTCAGATGGTGGGCTACGACTCATTTTTTCACGGCGACTTTGATATCTGACAACTTCTTTTTTATTTCAGGCACTGTGCGACTTTGTAAACTCGATCTTTCGAGTTTCTCCGACACTCTGTCACTCGATCAACTTCCTTTTGTTGTTTATACCACTGTTTAAACCAACAAATAGCATGTTTTTCTTTGCCTCCACTTGGTATTCGCTGAAATTCAGCAGCCCCAGAGTCCAGTGCACAGTAAGGAACAAGCAGGGCATGCTGGGATATGTAGACCAGGAGAGCATCCCTGCTGAGGTCACTGGGTGCCATGGGAGGGCGCTGTAGAGAGACAAGCTCCCTATTATGGACGTCCATGCAACCTGGAAGTACTTTCATCGGGCAGTCACCCTGGCACTGGAAGTACTCCAGGGTCCGTAATAAAAGGGACTGCACTCCCTTATTCAGGCAAGTCGGAGCTGGGAGGCAGAGAGGCAACACTTGACTGGAGGAGGGCAGTGCAGTAGTGAGAGAGGTTATTGGGGAGAAGGAGGAAACCTGTTCATTGTGATTTTTGCACCGTATTTGAGGTGATTTTTGGTTAATAAACAACCGTTATTTGAACCTAGGACTGTGATTCTGTGTTCGTGTTGGGGTTTGGGCTTGCTGACACCCAGGTTTCCATCACAATATTTTTTTTGTTTTTTGTTTTTTTTTTTCAAATTAATCAACAGAAAATGTCACCTTAATGTCAAAATGAAAACAGATCTACCTTTGGCAGCCGTGGCAGCCTTGAGTCTGTGCACAGGTCTCATTGTCTTTATGTCTGGTCTCAGTGCCGGATTAACCAATAGGCACATGTAGCATATGCTACGGGCCCCGCAATTTCGGGGGCCCCCAAAATGGTGGACCCAATATTTATGAAAAAGTGTAGCATTGAAAAACTGGTCTTTAAAAATATTATCTTTACGTTTTTAAACTGTAAATTTCTTACACAACAAAACTTTAGGGGCCCAACACATAAAATTCACATAAATATTATAAGATTCTTATTATAATCAAGAGTAAAATAATTATTTAGTCCGGTTTGAACTGTTCAGAATCCACACTTCAGATGATGCAGACCAAAAGGGCCCCCAAATTTCAAAAGTTGCTACGGGCCCCCAAAGCCCTTAATCCGGCTCTCTCTCTCTCTTTATCAGCTCTACTATTTTTCCACCTTCTTCTTTGCCAAATTGCTCAAGCTCCTGTCAGGTGTCATGTTGAGAAGGAGTTTACAAGGCCTTAAATAATCTCGTTCCATTCTATATTTCAGAATGTCTTTCACCTTGCACTCCAAATCGTAACCATAGATCTTCAAATGAATGTCTGCTTAGAATTCACAAGAGCTAAACTTAAAAGAGGTGGTGAGGCGGCTTTCTGCTGTTATGTGCCTAAATTCTGGAATAGCTTACCAGTAGAAATTTGCCAGGCTAATACAGTGGGAGCACTTTAAAAATCTACTAAAAACTTATTATTTTAATAGGGTTTTCTCATAGCTTCATTTTAGTGTAACATTGCTATTCTGTATATGCATTGAACTACCATTTTTATCATGGCTCCGAAATCCGTACTAACCCCTACTTTCTCTTCTGTTCTTTTTCTGGTTTTCTGTGGTGCCGATCTGCACCCACACCACCTGATCAAAGCACCATGCTGTCCCTACATTGATGGATTAAAGGCCAGAAGTCCACATGACCATCATCATCAAGTTCTTCCATGTGAACCTTGAATACCATGAGGACTGATTGAGGTCATTTATGTTAGGTAGAATGACTAGAGGGCGCTGGGTGGTCTTGTGGCCTCAGAACCCCTGCAGATTTTATTTTTTTTCTCCAGCCATCTGGAGTTTTTTTTTGTTTTTTCTGTCCTCCCTGGCCATTGGACCTTACTTTTATTGTATGTTAATTAGTATTGCCTAATTCTATTTTCTTATTTATTTTGTCTTTTTTCTCTTTCTTCACCCTGTAAAGCACTTTGACCTACATCGTTTGTATGAAAATGTGCTACAGAAAGAAAGGTTGTTGATGCTGAGTGAACATCCATTCTCAAGTCCAACCACCAATTCTCAGTTAAACTGAGATCTGGACACTTGACTTGGCCACACCAGGACATTGATATTTTTGTTTTTAAGCCATTCCTGTGTAGCTTTGGCTTTGTGTTTGGGCTTGATGCCTGGCTGGAAAAGAAATCCTCTCAAAAAGCACAAGAGTCTTTAAAAATTTCATCAAGTTTTGCTCGTATTTAGTTACCCTTACAAGCCTTCCGGGACCTGCTGCAGAGAGGCATCTCCTGATGCATCCATCACCATGCTTTATATTAGGAATAGTGTGTTTTTGATAATGTTCAGTGTAATATGGTGTCTAGTGTGATTAACAAAAAGCTCAATGTTGGTCTTATCAGACCTTCTTCCAGTTGGCTTTACAGACTTCCATGTGCTCTCTGGTGAACTCTAGCTGAGATGTCCTGCGTGTTTGTTTGTCTTTGCCTCTCTCCCATAAAGCTGTGGTTGGTGAAGCACCAGGGCAACAGTTGTGGTCCACACTGTCCACACAGTCACTCCAATGTCAATCACTGTAGCTCGTGACTCCTCCAGAGTTCTCAGAAGGTGGCCTCCTTCATTCTTCTTCTTCTTTCTGGTTACTCAGTTTTAAGGACTGTCTGCTCTAGCAGTTTGACACTGCCATGCTCTTTCCCTTTTGAAATGACTGATTTAACTGAATTTTGGTCAAATCCCATTATAGCGTATACCAAAGTAATGACATTTTCAAAATAACAAATACTTTTTGATGGCCCAGACAAATGTTTATACAACATCATTTTAATAAAATGTAAATTTCAGTATAATTAACATTCTTTCAACCAAAAATGGCCACCAAAGCAATACAAAAAATATTTAATGCCACACCTACACTTTCACCAAGTCTCAGGAACCCTGCAACAGGCTGTCTCTTTTTTTGTTAGACCAACAGAAAGTGAGTCAATTGCAAAATTTCCAGCCTCGGGCAGTCTCAGCGAGAGTCTAGGCGAAAGTGTAGGTGTGACATCATACACATAGCTGAACTCTGAATCAGTGCTCCACCGAGACTGGGTAGTGTCATATGCAAATATTGTACTGTTCAAATTTCATAGCGCTTCTCAAAGTTTTCTTTGCGATAAACAAAAACAGTGAGAAATAGCACCTGTGTATGCCAAAAGAAAAGTTAACAATCCTAGAAAAAGTTGATTTTGGAGTGAAGAAAAATGACATGGCAAAAACATTCAGAATCGCGCCTTCAACACTGTCAACAATTCTGAAGCATCGAAAAATAATAGACGATAAAGTCAATAGATCGAGCGCTGGGACTTGAATGAAAAAAAAATATAAGCATGTTTGTATTTATAGGAAAAAAAAGTTATCTAGCATCTCATTTTCAGATAAAATATTTTTTGCGGTTTTAGAAGAGCTGTTTTTTATACAGGCATTGATAAGCTTGAAAATACAGGTACAGAGAAGGCAGGTACAGTCTCAAGGCATCATTCAGAATAAGAGCTGTACTCAACCCAACTTCAGTACTCAAGTACATGAAATAGGAGGAGGATATAGGGGCAATCGTCCTGTTTTAGCTCCCATCTTCAGATTAGAAGAACACCAGTGGCTCGGAATCACAGTGTGAGGAAGAGCAGGTCAAAGCCTGGTGTTAAATGTTCTAAACATCGTGCAACAAGCACAATACCCGGTAAGCCTGATCCTGCAGAGGAGAACCAATTGCTTTGCCCTTGGTTTAGTGTTTACCAGACTCAGCAGAGCAGCTGATTGTTCTTGCGCCACTGCCATTAGAGATGGTGAATCACCGGCAACCACAGTCGCAACAGTATACGTATTCCCCATATTCGTTACAATGAAATTTCCGTTATAACAAATATTTTTATGGTGCCATAAATTTTGTTACAATGGGATTCAGGGTTCTCGAGAGGAGGGTCCGTCGGATAGTCGAACCTCAGATTCAGGAGGAACAGTGTGGTTTTCGTCCTGGTCGCAGAACAGTGGACCAGCTCTACACCCTTAGCAGGGTCCTGGGAGGGTGCATGGGAGTTCGCCAAACCAGTCTAACATGTGTTTTGTGGACTTGGAAAAGGCGTTTGACCGTGTCCCTCAGGGAATCCTGTGGGGGGGTGCTCCGGGAGTATGGGGTACCGGAACCCCCTGATAAGGGCTGTTCGGTCCCTGTACAACCAGTGTCACCGCTTGGTTCGTAATGCGGGCAGTAAGTCGAACCGTTTCCAGTGAGAGCTGGACTCCGCCAGGGCTGCCCTTTGTCACTGATTCTGTTTATAACTTTTATGGACAGAATTTCTAGGCGCAGCCAGGGTGTTGAGGGGTCCGGTTTGGTGGGGCTCAGGATTGGGTCACTGCATTTTGCAGATGATGTTGTCTTGTTTGCTTCATCAGGCCGTGATCTTCAGCTCTCTCTGGATTGGTTCGCAGCTGAGTGTGAAGCGGCTGAGATGGGAATCAGCACCTCCAAATCTGAGACCATGGTCCTCAGCCAGAAAAGGGTGGAGTGCCCTCTCAGGGTGTGATGTGAGATGCTGCCCCAAGTGAAGGAGTTCAAGTATCTCGGGGTCTTGTTCACGACTGAGGGAAGAATGGAGCGTGAGATCGACAGGTGGATCGGTGCGGCGTCCGCAGTGATGTGGGCTCTGCATCAGTCTGTCGTGGTGAAAAAGGAGCTGAGCCATAAGGCAAAGCTCTCAATTTACCAGTTGAGCTATGTTCCTACCCTCACCTATGGTCATGAGCTATGGGTAGTGACCGAAAGAACGAGATTGCGAATACAAGCGGCTGAAATGAGTTTCCTCCGCAGGGTGTCTGGGCTTTCCCTTAAAGATAGGGTGAGAAGCTCAGTCATTCAGGAGGGGCTCAGAGTAGAGCCGCTGCTCCTCCGCATCGAGAGGAGTCAGATGAGTTAGCTCAGGTATCTGATCAGGGATGCCTCCTGGACGCCCTCCCTGGTGAGGTGTTCCGGGCACTTCCAACCGGGAGGAGGCCCCAGGGAAGACCCAGGACACGCTGGAGGGACTATGTCTCCCAGCTGGCCTGGGAACGCCTCAGGATTCTCCCTGAAAAGCTAGAAGAAGTGGCCGGGGAGAGGGAAAGTCTGGGCATCTCTGCTCAAGATGCTGCCCTCGCGACCGACCTCGGATAAGTGGAAGAGGGATGGATGGATAGATGGATATGGATGGATGGATGGGATGGATGGATGGATGGATGGATGGATGGATGGATGGGATGGATGGATGGATGGATGGATGGATGGATCTCCATTGAACTCATCATGTGAATTCTAAAACCAAATGGCTGTACCAGTGATGATTTTGGTGTGTCATATTAAAGGAAGGGAATACTTACGAGATTAATTTTATGTTTGTAATTAATGTAGAGCACTTTGAAGAGATTTGTTTTCACCTTGACAATAAAGACTTACTGTGAAAAGAGAAGTTAATTTTGAAAGATGTGAATAAATTTTTAGAGGTACTGTATAGTTCTTTTTTTGTGGAAAAATAATCACGTGTGCAAAATTTCTAAACAAAGACAATGTCATCATTGTATGTTTAATAAATCAAGGAAACATTCCCCATTAGCTTGTATTTATTTAGTATAAAACTGGAATTCTTGAAACGTCTGTTGAACTGTGAGGTAATTCTTCAACGACTTCCTTTAAGTCCTTTGGGGTTAGAGGAGGCGGAAATAGTCAAATTCTGTTTGTTGATTATACTTCTGATTATACTGACAACAGAAGTAAAACACACTCCCATGACTCAATAAACAATGCTTATGAAGATTTAGATCCTTTATGTAATATTGAGTGCTAGTTATTCATTAGCCAGAGGATGAACAGTCAGTTCTTTGATATGTGTGTCTCTAAGTCATGTGATACATGTAGTTTAAAGGGGCTTGAGTACCTCAGTCCAAACTGAAACTGGACAGAAACTGCAAATTATAATTAGATACAAAAAAGAAAAACAAATGAATACTTAATATTTATAGGTTGTGACTGGGTGAAAACAGACCAGGGTATACTGGAGAAGTGTTGGAGTTTCAGCTGTGTCACCTCTTTTAATGCAGAAAAGAAAATACATGATCTTTGGAGGAAGGAAAACAAAGGAGTTTAAAACAGCCTTCTGAAACGGTCAAACAAAATCTGTCCTCATTGGAGTATTAGGTCTAAATGGAGTCTGAACTGGAAGGCGCTGTTTACAGCATTGTGGGTGAGGCTAGGCCTCTCGGAGCTACAGGAGAAAATGAACATACAGTCAGCGCCATCACCTTTTCTCACCCCAGGATGATACTGCTTACCTTGCCAGAGCCTGGAAGGTGGCCCGCTGTTGCACGTGCATGACAAGATTTATAGGGTCATTATTGTAGAGGACAATAAAATTCTTACTTGCATGTACTAATCAACATGACAGCACTCTCCAGCATCATGATAGATGTGTAGAACTACCTTACCTCACCTGAAATGACTACCTTATGTCAAAACCTCTTTTATATCTGAAAAATCTCAAAAAATATTTGTCATATAGTAAAAGAAAGTGTGTGTCTGGTGTTTTAGGAACAGCAGCAGCATTGTCCACTTTCATTAATGCAAATATTGTAAAACTATTCAGGGTCTGTATTTATGTGTGAGGTAATTCATGTCACGAGGTGTTTTAATGATTTTAAATGCATTTTCCCAGTAGTTTAACCACCACATGTGAACCCATGTGATTCAGTTCAGGTCAGGTCAGGTTGGGGAGCGAAAGCCATTTCTGTTTTTCTTTCTTTCCACAAGAAACAACTCGGCCCACCAGTGGATTAATTTTGTTTAGATGTGGTAAACTTATTCTTGAAAGAAATTTGTCAAGTCAAGTGAAGTTGGGGAGCATGCACTGGTACAGTGCGTTGCTGTACCCACCACACGATGAAACAGCTCGGGATCCCGGTTGGCAACCCCCCCAGGCAGACACACGGTCCAGTCCCACCCTCCGGAAATGACCTCTATCTGCCGTAGCCAGGTGTTATGTGGGTGACCTCTTGGCCTGGTCCAGCCACTCGGGTCCTCATCAATGAAGATCCTGCGAGCCAGATCACCCTCAGGGAAACACGCCACGTGACCGTAGTGCTGTAACTGACGCTCCCTTACAATGCAGGTCATGTACCTCATTCGGGAGCAACCACTCATACAACACAAAGTCAAACCAGCAGTACCCAAGGATTCTCTTAAGAGACACAGTACCGAAGGAGTCCAGTCTTCATCTCAGGTCACTGGATAGCGTCCATGTCTTGCAACCATATAGCAAAACAAGAAACACCAGGACACAAAAGACTTGGCCCTTTATCCTCTTGCAAAGATATTGGGAGCACCACACACCCCTTTCCAGTGATCTCATGACCCTCCCAATCTGTCTGCTGACTTCATAGCAGTAGAGTGTTTTACCGTGTTAGCCATAGATTGATACAGGAGAAAGTAGGGTGAAATGACACCTTTTATTGGCTAACTAAATAGATTACAAATGCAAGCTTTCGAGGCCTCAAAAGCTTGCATTTGTAATCTATTTAGTTTCTCCTTTCTCCTGCTGACTTCATAGGAAGAGTCACCAGAGACATGAATGTCACTGCCAAGGTAAGTAAACCTCTCGATGAGGTCGACATTCTCTCTGCAGACAGACGCACTGCTGATGGCCGTGCCCAAGAGGTCATTAAAGGCCTGTGATCTTGGTTTTTATCAGGACACTCACAAGCCCAGACACTCAGACTCCTCACTCAGCCTCTTGAGCGCCCCGATCAGAGCCTGCATTGACTCCTCGAAAATCACAGCATCATCGGCAAAGTCAAGATCCGTGAATCTTTCTTCACCAGCAGATGCTGGCATGGACTAGGTGTTGGGCAGGGTCGTGGGGCCCATGTGATTGCTCATGTTTAAATAATTGTGGGGGGGACCAGTGCATAATTAATGAATGTAAGGTGGGGTTGCCACAGGTTAAAAGCAGGCAGAGTAAGTGCTAAGAGAGGAAAGGGAGAAAGAAAAGAGTGAGAAGGACAGTTGCTGAGATGCATTCTGAGATGTATTCCTGTTTGCAAGGTCAGGACTGGTGGCATTGGCTCTGATGTAATGGAACAGGACATGTGGAATGTTGGGAGTTCCAGGAGATGTCAGGATTTAAATTTGCTGATTGACTCTGAGACAGAGAGAAGAGAGGAGGAGAATAGAGGAGAGTGGCTGCAGGAACAGAATGGGGGGCAGCATCCGAAGCATAGAGGCATTAGTACAATTAGAACACTCTAGATTAGAACAGGCCATTCAGCCCAACAAAGCTCACCAGTCCTTTCCACTTATTTCTTCCAGAAAAACATCAAGTCAAGTTTTGAAAGTCCATAAAGTCTTATTGTCTACCACACTACTTGGTCTCTTATTCCAAGTTTCTATCGTTCTTTGTGTAAAGAAAAACTTCTAATGTTTGTGCGAAATTTACCCTTAACAAGTTCCCAACTGTGTCCCCGTGTTCTTGATGAACTCATTTTAAAATAACAGTCTCGATCCACTGTACTAATTCCCTTCATAATTTTAAACACTTCAATTATGTCACCTCTTAATCTTCTTTTCCTTTAACTGTAAAGGCTCAGCTCTTTTAATCTTCCCTCATAACTCATCCCCTGTAGCCCTGAATCAGCCTAGTCGCTCTTCTCTGGACATTTTCTAGTGCTGCTATGTCCTTTTTGTAGCCTGGAGACCAAAACTGCACCCAGTACTCCAGTTGGGGTCTCACCAGTGCATTATAAAGGTTGAGCAGAACCTCCTGTTACTTGTACTCCACACATCAAGGCGCTATATAACCTGACATTCTGTTAGCCTTCTTAATGGCTTCTGAACACTGTCGGGAAGAGATAGCTTGGAGTCCACTATGACTCCTAAATCCTTCTCATAAGGTGTACTCTCGATTTTCCGACCGCCCATTGTGTATTCAAACCTAACATTTGTACTTCCGATGTGTAATACTTTACATTTTCTGACATTAAATTTCATTTGCTACAAATCTGCCCAAGCCTGTATGCTATCCAAGTCATTCTGAAATGATATAACAGATTCCAAATTATCTGCTAATCCACCTATCTTAGTATCATTTGCAAAATTAACCAGCTTGTTACTTATTATTACTATCTAAATCATTTATATATAATAAAAATAGCAGCAGCCCTAGCACTGACCCCTACTGATCACCACTTTTAACATTGGCCAATTCTGATGAGGTTCCTCTCACCATCACCCTCTGCTCAGCCAATTCTGAACCCACCTACAAACATCATCCTGAACTTCCACTTCTTTTAATTTGATGCCCAACATCTCATGTGGCACCTTATCAAATGCTTTCTGAAAGTCAAGATAAATCATATCATCTGCTCCACTTTGATCATATCCTTCTGTTGCCTCCTCCTTGAGGCATTGGTGAAGAGAGCATATAGCAGAGGAATCTGCAGTTACCGATGAAGATGGTAGATCTGATCTTAGTTAGTTAAACCTTCTTTTCATTTTTGATGGCTGCTAGGCTGTTAGCCTGTTAGAGTGTTATGACTGGATTCCCCCAAAGCAACTATGGCTGAAACATCCAAAAAAAGTTAGATCAGGCCAGGGTCTACACTGGTCTGCCCTGCAGTGGCTCAATATTTTCAACCAGACCCCAATTGCTAACTGCTACCTTCAGCCTGAGCAGGCCACAAAAACAAGGAGCTGGCAAAAAAAGTATAAATATCTCAAAATTAGACCAAAAACCACAGCAGGAGAAGGATGACTGTAAACGTGTGGGTGGTATGAACAGGGTTCTTGTAGATTTATGTGCATATTTGTATTTAATTGTTGTCTTTGCTAATTATGAATGATTGTTTATCTTATATGTATATTTTTCTGTTATTTGGTTATGCACTGTGCATTATTAATAATGTGTATACAGTAGTTATGCACTGTGTCTGTATATGTCAGTATGTGCTTTGTGGGTGATCCCCCAAGGGGCAGGACCACCTACCATTCAGAACCAGGAACTGCCCTCCACCCTATAAATCCTGGAATTTCTTCCAGACTTTTTGGTAGTTCATTTTGAATGTGCTCTGGAGTTGCTGTGCTTGTGCTTTTGGGATTTACTGGATTTTTCATTTCATGCTCTGTTTTTGATTTCATGTCTGGATTGTGTATTGGGATGTTCGTTTATGTCTTTGCACTCCAGTGACCTTCATGTTATGTCAGAGCATTTTCAATAAGAATAAACCTCTTTATTTTATAAAAGTCCTTACAAGGCCCTCTTTGTGTCTAGCCAGGATTCTTGACTGTTTTTCCCCTGCAGTTGGCATTTTTGGAAGTAATTTTGGGACTCAAGTATTTTGGGAATTCCTAGTCTGTCACAACGGCAAACAAAGAGTAATTATAAATTTATTTAACAAACAGAAAAATACAAAGCAGAGCAAAAAGAGTAATAAAAAGTAATTAAAAGTAATTCTAAATAAAGCAGTCCTAATACACTGACCAGAGAGCAGAGTTCTGTAAACAAAAACAAGAAGTTACAAAACCCAGATAATCTGCCAAGAACAGCAATACTTACAAAAGGAACTTCAATCAAAAATGAATGCTTCCTACATAAATAGCCTATGGGAGGGCTCAGAAGTGATGACATCAGGGCTGTCCCGCCTCTTGTGGCTCCACCCACAGAGTGCATAGAATGGAACTAAATTTACAGACACAGTACAAAATTAAGCACAAATAAACACATTCCACAGAAGTAATATAAAAATATGAAAAATTATTTAAAAATACAAGAAAACAACCATAAAACATTTAAATGTATGTTAATACATAATTTAAAGTATGCAACATTGGAGTGGGCCTCTTCTGAGCAGGCTGGTAAAGGTCTTGGCCTGTCTATTGTGAAGCATTGTGAAGGCCTCACACCATTTTTGCTCCCACACATCTGACACCACCTTAATACAGCCTAGAACCTAATGACAACACTATAAAAAAGTGCCGCTCTGTCTTGGAAATAGTGACACAAGTTATTAAATTATTATTATTTTATTGCTTCACATTTCTTAAAGCATTTCGTTTTTATCTAGGTGTTAAATTTAGGAAAAGTTAAGTTTAAACTGTGCTTCAGCATAAATCTACCTTAATGAAATTTTGAAAAACATCTACAAACATTTTTACAGCTTTGATTCTAGATTTTCTTTCATCTTTTGTTACAAACAAGTGTTCAAAAATTGTGCAACCTGTCAAGGTCTTTTAAAGGGCACAATTCCAGACTCAACAATCCTATCTGTGCGTCTTTCTGTGTAAACCACTTCCTGCCTCTCCTCTTCTGTCTATTGCTCCTTCACTCTTAATAATTTCAGTCCGTTGTCCATTGTATCATATATCTTTCAGTCAGTCTGCTTTCTTATGTGTTGACTTGTCTGCACGTTTCGGGTTGTCGTAATGAAAGGTGAACCGTCGACACAGTCTGAGGTGGTCTGCACTCTGGAGCAGGTTTTCTTCAAGGACTTTGGACCACTAGGCTGGCACCACCACCTCAATCTGACACAGACAAGCGTGGGACACAAGTTCATGGCACACACTGATTTTTTATTTTCTTTTTTACCTTGTGGGAAATGCCTGCCCCTATTTCCAAAAAAGTACCACATAGTCTCAGCATAAGCACAAACACAAAACAATTCTCTTCCTTCTCTCTTCCTTTTCTCCTCCACTACTCCATTCAAGCTTTGTCCTCCTCCTCCTGACTCTGGCTTTCAGAGTGGTGGCTGCTGGCTCCTTGTATAACGCACCTGGAAATGCTCCAGGTGCTTGATGACCTAGTTTCTGGCAGCACTTCCGGGTGTGTTGGAAGAACTGCCCAAAAGGGCTCAGCAGATCCTACTGCAGCATCCCCTGGTGGTCCCCACGGATCCCAACAGAGCTGCACCCAACTCCAACTCCCATGAAGCCCTGCAGGAGTCCAAGGCACTGCCGCAACCCAGGGGGACTGCCATCTAGCGTCCCGGGGTAGTAACACTCTGGCCACACATGCTCCCCTAGTCCTGCCAGCGTGGAAGCGTCCCTGCCGGGCAAGGGCCCCAGCCACACGCTACAGACCTCGCTGTATTTTGCTTCATTCAACCTTCACTCCATTCTGGCCAGTCTCCTTATCCCTGCCACTGAGAAGCACTCCCACAGCATGATGATGCCACCACCATAGTTCAAGGTAGGAAGGTATTTGGCAGGTGATAATCAGTTCCTGGTATTCACCAGACATTCTGCTTGGAGTTCTGCGTAAAGAATTGAATTTTTGCATCATCATACCTAAGAATTTTTCTCCTCATGTTCTCAGAGTACTTTAAATGCTGTTTGGGAACCTCGAAGTGGGAGTTACCGTATATATAAGTCTTATATACAGATATAAGTCAGGTCTTGCAACCCGAAAAATCGATCATAAAATCAGACCCTGACTTATACGCCCGTTCAAAAATACGACACTTAATTTTTTTAACATCTTCTTGCCTCCTCCAATCTCCCACCAGTTTCTCAGACGCATCAAATTTTTTTGCAGCAGCACGGTGACCAATTTCTTTCGCTTCTTCAATGATGTTTAATTTAAAACCAGCTTCATATTTTCTTCTGATCAAATGCTCCATTGCAGATAAGGGATGCTCTTACGATAAAGGTGTATGAGGGTGTGAGATACAAAAAACACAAATCAGTGTAAACGTTCCTTCGGAATAGTTTGGGTATTACCGTGTGGTCACGTAGGCACAATAAAGAGATACAGAGATGATATAGCACAAAAAAAGGCCGTGTGCCCCGTGGTTACTCTCTCAGGTGGGTTGTTAGCATATCATAATCTCTTGGACCAACAGCATGAGTTTTCCGCATTTGACTTATACAAGCGACATTATAAAATACCAGAAATTATATTGAGCAACTTCTTTATTTGTCACATACATAGTTATACAGGACAACACGCAGTGAAATGCATCTTTTCACATACCCCTTGGGGTCAGAACGCAGGGTCAGCCATTGTACAGCGCCCCTGGACCAATTGAAGGTTAAGGGCCTTGCTCAAGGGCCCAGCAGAGTAGCATCTCTTTTGGCAGTGACAGGGATTTGAACCGGCAACCTTTAGGATACCAGCGCAGATCCTTAGCTTCAGAGCCACCACTCCACCCTCAAAGTAAGATCAAGTCCTGACTTATCCGTGGGAGAACTTATCCGCGAATATACATGGTAGCCACTTTAATTACTGTAATAATTCTTTACATTTATATACTACTCAACTTTATCATAAACACATGCTCAGAGTGTCGGAAAGGATGGCAATGTCAGAAGGTATGGCCTGGTTGTGCCAAACTTCTTCCATTTCACAATTATTGCGGCCACTGTGCTCCTGGGAAAACTCATTAGAAATGGTTTGATCCATTTTGCTCTGATCTGTGTCTCATTTGATCTAGGAGGTCTACAGAGAGTTCCTTAAACTTCTTGACTTGGTTTTGTCCGAGAAGGGTGTCTCTGCAGAACAACATGGGCATTCCCCAAGCTGTATGGGCGGGTTTCAAGCATCCAATCAGAGAACGTAATGGGAGTTCCCCAAGCTGTATGAGTGTTCCCCAAGCTGTATGGGCTGGTTTCAAGCATCCAGTTAAACCTT
Organism: Erpetoichthys calabaricus; assembly: GCF_900747795.2. Taxonomy (NCBI): domain Eukaryota; kingdom Metazoa; phylum Chordata; class Cladistia; order Polypteriformes; family Polypteridae; genus Erpetoichthys; species Erpetoichthys calabaricus. Next base: position 16,096,988 of record NC_041394.2, on the reverse strand, counting down.
TTTTTCAGTGACAAAAAACAGGGAAACTGGATCGCAACCTGCAAAATACAACTGTAACGGCTTGGTTCCGCCACTAACTTTCAATATTTAAAATGCGATGAGCTGGGATGTGTAATGTGCCTGCTTTGCTCCAATTTATAACCACACACATCCACACGTGATCTCCTGCTGAGCACGCTTTTTTTTAATCAGCCTACCATTCTTCCGGATGTCAATGTCAGATACGCTGCACATTACATTTATTCTCGTCACTGTGTTATGTGTACATTCTGTCTACCTCCCCATCTCCTTAGCACAGTAACATGACTGTACAATACCAATATTTCTTTTGTCCAATATATATTTATATTCTGCTACAATATTCAAATTAATGTGTATTTAGCTCCTATATAATATTCTGTCTCTGTGCAATGCTCATGCACTATACCTTTTATACGATTATTCATGTGTAGATATTCCACAAACCTAACACCAGCTTTTAAAACAAATGGCTCTCTCACTCAAGGACATTGCCAACACCCGGTACCATAGCAGAGCAAAGAACATCATCAAGGACACGTCTCATCCCAGTCATCAACACTTCGAACCTCTGCCCTTAGGAAAACGTAACGTCAATCAAAATACGCACTAACAGACTGCCGAATAGCTTATTTCAAAAAGAATTCCAGTCTTACAATAATTACTTTGAACGTCTTTAATATCCATACTCATAAATCTTGTTCATAATACATGTACTGGCTGCTGTAATCTGGCACTCATTACACCTTACACTTTTAAGCACTTTATATTTTTATCTTTTACATGATTGTCAATTTTACTAACTTTTACCTGCCTTGGTTGTGGTTTATACGTTGTTTTTCATGCCAAGTCTTGTGCTGCGTGATTTCAATGTTTAACTCTTTTAGGGCTAATTTTTTTTTTGTTTCTTTTCTCCCAGGGCTGAATATTTTTCCAAAAAAAAACATTTTTTAAAAAAGAACACAAAGCAATTGTTTAACATATCAAATCAACAAAAAATATTTACTTTTGACAAATGTTACTGTCTTGCATGTTGTATGAGCCTGCATACTCTATGATTTCACATACATATCACATACATTTTACACAGCAAAGTCTGATCTCGCTCAAAGCAGCCAATTTCAGTCATTGCCACATTTCACTCCTTACAATGTGTGTTGCTTTGGTGCCTATTTTTCAATTGTCTGTTGCTTCACTTTCTCACATATATTGTTAGTGTGTACTGTAGAGAGACAAGTCACCCATTTGCCATCGTGCCATGCCACTGCCACCAAGTTTTCTGCCTGCATGAAAACCGTATTGTCACCTCTTTTCATCTTCTGAAACTTTATGAACTTTATGTATGGCATTATAGCCTGGCTCACCCCATGGGATTTGCTTCTGTTTATTACAGAAGTGAATAAAACTTTGCAGCAACACGTACCTAAGCCACCAGGGGACAAAACACGTTTGGACCAATGCTCCCTGAAGTTATATCACCAGTTCTTTCCCATCTCTATTTGTAATGCCACAGCGCGCTTCATCTCATCTTTCGTTGTGGGTTTCCACTTTGAAAAACAAGAATGCGATGCAAACGCAGCCCGCAATTCAAAAAAAAATCTCTGCCTACCTGTTTGTCTCGTCTGACAGTAGCTGAAAAGCAGCATCAGGAGAGAGCAGCCTGAAGTACAGCAGCTGGTGATCTGTCGTGTCCAACAGCAAGCCATGCCGTCTTGTAAACTCCGGTAGCCAGATCGGCTCTCAACGGATCAATGTCTGTGTATTTATCCCATGCGAACCTTGCCATAGATGCATCGGCTGCGCGAAGGCACTCAACTGGCAGCAGATCCGCTGGCGCGGCATCGGCTGGTGTCTGATCAGCTGATGCCTGCTTCTCACTCTCTTGCTCGATCTCCTGATCACTGCCAATAAAATCCGACTCTGAAAAATCAAGAGTCCGACTCCGCGATAATGCGCAAAACATCGTCTGCCGAGTGTTTTCTTTTCTGCACTCGCTTCACTGCCTTTTCACATGTCGGTGCCATCTTGCCTTTGTTTACATTTCGCAACTCACGCACACGCAAGGTTTAGTTGCCGAGTCAACGAGTCTAGCATTCCTCCAAGCACAGAGGGAATGCCTGTGACGTGACAGTGAGATTTGTCGCCATTAACAGCTGATTGCCGCCCCCTATCCCTGGATGTCGACTTTTGTCGACATTAGCCTTCAACCCCTCCTGTCGACAAAAGTCGACATCCGCCCTAAAAGAGTTAATTCAACTGAGATGGGGACTTGCAGTGTCATTGTATACAGTAAAAAGGGGTCATGTACTGTATCCGATCCGTCGCCATTGTTTCTGCATGCTGTGCTGCACGCATCCCGACTAAGATTCTTTTTCCGGTATGATAAGAAGTCCCGTCACACAGCCAATCAGATACTTAACTTGAAACCCGCCCAGTTGTCGTTTTAGCCAATCAGAAACTCCAATGGAACCCACCTATTCTGCTTGAAATCCACCCAGTGTTTGTTTTAGCCAATCAGAACAACACTTTGAAACCGCCCACTGTAATACACTTCCAGTACTTGAAATCCGCCCACTTGAGTCAGTGTTCTGCAGAGACTAGTAAATGTTTTGTCCTGACAAGCAGTGTGAATTGTAGGACCCTCTATACATAGATACATGTGTGCCTTTCTAAACGATGTCCAATCAATTCAGTTTGCCACTGGTTGACTCCAATCAAGTTCTCAAGAATTATTAAAGCAAACAGGATGGGACCTGAGCACAATTTGGAGTGCCATAGCAAAAGATCTGAATACTTAGAGGAATGAGAGATTTCAGTTGTTGATTTTTAATAAATTTGAAAATCTTTCTGAAAACATGCTTGTACTTTGTCAATTTATTAAGTGAAGATTGATGGGCACAAATGTCAATTTTCTCTATTTAAAATTAAATCTTCAACACAATTAAGTGTGACGAAAGTGAAGGAGTCTGAATACTTTCTGAATCCACTGTTTATATTTATATTTGTTACACTCAGAGTCACCTCTTTCTACACACACATCATGCATTGCATGTGGTGTCCGTGATCAAAGGACCAATGTAGCTTCACAATTCAGGAGCTCTGCTCGATAGCCAGTTTAATTCCATGTTTCTGTCACTTGTTTTGCTTGACATGAGTCACAAACATCTCTCACAACCCTAACCCTAACCATAGTGTAACTGGGAGCATCGCGTTTCATCACTGAAGCATAATGTAAAGCGACAACTTCCTCAATGGCCTGCAGCTAGTCTCTGTTGAGATTATTACTATTACATGTGTAGCAGTTAAGGCTCGTGTCCACCTCTCGAACCCTCAGGTACCACTCTGATGACCAGGTGAAAGTATAAATTATATTTATTTTATAATTGTACGGTGCACAAAGCACTCTCCACACCACACTCATATACTAACAATAAACTCTTCTTTAACAATACTCCTCCACTCCCAGACACGTCGCCACCTTCCTCCCAGCTCAGCTCAGTGTCTGGGCTTACCCAGAGTCCTTTTATAGCCCCTGACCCGGAAGTGGCTCCAAGCCAAACCCACAAGTCCGTTTTCCTTCCGGGTCAGGGCAAAGTCCTTTTCTTCATCCCGGGAGCACATCGCTTCTTCCAGTCACGTGACTGAGATGCACTCCCGGGTCATAGGGCATGCCAGAGCCCACTAGCCTCCCTACAGCGACTCCTGGCGGCCCCCAAGGTATCCAGCAGGGCTGTGTCAAAACACTACAAAGTCCATGAGGCCCTGCTGGAACTCGGGGCGCAAATATGCTGTCCGGAGGGCTCCTCCTAGCGGCCTGGGGGTGACGACCGGAGTCCATAGCCGGTCGTCTGTCACACATGAATCATCAAATTAACATCGTCAGCAGACATATGTTATTATAATTCATTAAAAAGCAGAGAGATGGCTTCATGTCAATGCCAGTCAGGAGCACAGAAAATAAATGCATGAAGAAGCAGCTCGTGCTGCACTTGCAATTGTGTTTAGAAATCTAAATTTGTCCATCTTCCAGTAAGCCTGCTAATGTTACATCAATTATCACTACACGAAAGATAATGGTTTGCTGGAGTAATGGAGTAACAATAGCATTATATGTAGTAGTTTACCAGATATTATCTGATGTTACAGTACCCAGGTAACACATGGTTGAAGATTATTTATTGTTGTATTACAAAAATCAGGACCGACACACACTGTTAAAGTCATCTAATCTACATTGAGAACACGTTTGTAAATTTCACCATCACGCACAGGCTGTGCTCTTGCTTGCTACTTAGTGATTGGCTCAAGTGTGGGAAAGCACCAGGAAAGCAACAGTGACACCCCAAAAGATCAATGAGCTCAGATAGTGTGGCGAGAGTAGTTGCAAAGTCAACCAGAATGTTCAAGCAAATTATAGAAAAAACCCGAACTAAATCCATTAAGTTGTTCATCTCGTTCGCTAGATAAGCGGAGGTAAAAAGTGCGCGAGTGAGGAGGGCCCTGCCCCCTTCCCTTGGCCTGCTGCGTCTCTCTCGGATTCTTGCAAATAAATCGGTACCGCAAGTGAACTATGATACATAGTGCAATGTTCAAGCAAATTCTAGAAAAAATCCCAATCTAAATCTGTTAAGTAGTTCTCTTGTGAAAAGCGGACAGACATACAGACAGACATACAGACAGACAGACAGACATTGGATTTTAGTAGTAGTGGTAGAAGTAGTATTTATTATTATTATTATTACTATTATTATTATTAGTAGTAGCAATAGTAGTTGGAGCAGCAGTATTATTTTTATTATTAGTAGTAGTAGCAGTAGTAGTAATGGTGGTAGGAGTATAATTATTATTATTATTGTTATTAGAAGTAGTAGTAATAGTAGTAGTAGTGGTGGTGGCATTATTATTATTAAATACCATCCATCCATCCATTTACCAACCCGCTGAATCCGAACACAGGGTCACGGGGGTCTGCCGGAGCCAATCCCAGCCAACACAGGGCACAAGGCAGGAAACAATCCTGGGCAAGGTGCCAACCCACCGCAGTATTATTAAATACAAATTATAATAATACCACTACTAATAATAAAAATACTACTACTACCACTACCACTATTACTACTACTACTAACAATATTAATAATAATACAGGGCAGACAGAAGTTGTCATTATTGGAAGATTATGGAGGTGAGGGTGTGGTCATTATGGTGTGGGTTTTAGAAGAATGGGGAACTGGGTACGTTGGCAGAGGATTGGGCAAGTTTGAGACAGGTGTAGTTTAAAATTTTGGTGGCAAGTGCACCTGTTCCTTTCCACATCTATAGGGCAAATTATGGGAAGAATAAGGAAACAATGAATATCATGAACTGAAGTTATGGAGCACAGCAGAAATGGGAAAGCTGTCATCAGAAGAGCAGCATGGTGGAAAGGGGGATAATACATTTTAGCATGAATTTGTCCTATGGGTCTGGTATTGGGCAGGCCAAGATATGCATTGACACTATGATGAGGACCACACAAGCATGTGGAATGACCAGATAGACAGATAGATGTGAAAGGCAGTATATAATAGATATATAGATGTGAACGGCGCTATATAATAGATAAGTGCTGCTTCAGTTTGTACCCCCAAAAGCTGTGCCCCATCTTAATTTTTTTTCATTAGTTTCCGTTGCTACTTATGATGATAAATAAAATACTACTACTGCCCCTTCTACTACGATTACTACTACTAATAATAATAAATATACTACTACTACTACTACTACTACCACAATTACCACTACAACTAACAATAATAATAATAATAATAATAATAATAATAATAATAATAATAATAATAATGGAAATACTACTATTGCCACTACTGCTACCACTACTAATAATAAAAATACTACTACCACTACTACTAACACTACTACTACTACTACAAGTATTACTACTACTAATAATAAAAATGCTACTAACACCACCACCACTACTACTACTAATAATAATAATAAAAATGATAAAAATACTACTACCACCACTACTGCTACTACTACTAACAATAATAATAATAACGAGAATACTACTACTAGTACTACTACTACTGATAATAATAATATTATTAATAGTAGTAGAAGTGGCATTATTATTATTATTATTATTAGTTGTTTTAAAATGATTGCTTTTGTTGTTGATTCACATGTCACAAATTGCCTATATCAAACAACAAAGACAACAGCACATTGATATTGATTATTATTTTTATTATTATTATTGTTATCATTAGTATTATTATTATTATTACTCCTAATTAGGCCTGCATTTTTAAAGAATTCATTTGTATATCATTACCATTAAATACCATTACAGCCCAAATCTGAGGATTGCCCACCAGATTGCAGCAACCTTCCCAGTTACAGTTGCGTTTTGCTCGTCAAGACATACTTGAGGTCATGAATGGCATGAGAACGTATAAGCAGCTTGGCTGTCATCAGTGGCAGAGTGGTGGCTCTGAGGCTAAGGATCTGCACTAGTATCCCGAAGGTTGCCAGTTCGAATCCCCGTCACTGCCAAAAGAAATCCTACTCTGCTGGGCCCTTGAGCAAGGCCCTTAACCTGTAATTGCTCCAGGGGCGCTGTACAATGGCTGACCCTGCGCTCTGACCCCAAGGGGTATGCAAAAAAAAAAAAACTAACAAACACTGTTGTAAGTCGCTCTGGATAGGAGCGTCTGCTAAATGATGTAAATGTAAATGTAAATCAGTGTCCACTCAGACTGGCAAAGAAGCTGTCATGTGAGGACCTCATAGATGACTTGGTCTCCATAAAATGTAGACATGTGCTGTTATGAAGTGTAACAAAGAGACTGAAGAAGCCCCTGAATATTCGCTTTCAAGTTTTAATTTTTTAAAAAAGTACTTTTGTTTCACATTAAAAAAGTTGGTGATGTATGCTTCATTGATTATTTACTATTTTTTGATATATTCCTTGTTCAAATTAAAGTTTTTATTGGAAGCACTAATGGAATGGATTCAGGAAGGAGCGGGTGGGAGGTTTCGGCAAAGAAGTAGATTCCGTTTAGTGCCCAAAGTTTGGTTAGGGGCATCACTGGTTATACTGTGTGATATGTGGCCGGTCATTCATCCCGGCCAATACCCCCAGGCCGGTAGATGGAGCCCTCCTTACAGCATGGAGGTGCCCCGAATGCCAGCAGGGAATTATGAACAACGAAGTTTTTATGCACAGCCCTGCTGGCTACCATGGGGACCACCAGGAGTCGCTGCAGGGAGACACAAGGACATCTATTTTCCCTACACCCTGGAAGTACGTGCCAGTCACATGGACTGAGGGTTCAGAAGCACTTCCGGGTCATGGACTATAAAGGATTGTGGGAAATCACAGACAAACGAGCTGAGCTGGGTGGAAGGGTGGCAACGCGTCTGGGAGTGGAGGATTGTTTATTGTAGTGATAATTGTATGAGTATTGTGGAGAGGAGGGTGCTTGGTGCACTGTTTATTAATAACAATTCAATATTTTGGATTTTATCTGGTGTCTGGCGTATTGTCCGAGGGCTCAAGGGAGCAATAGCGCCCCCTATCTGTCACAACTGTTAAAATAACCAAATCATTTCCCATTCTTTGGCAGAATTTAGGGGATCATTGCTTGTTTTTGAAATGTTGAATTTCACTTATTAATGTTTATTAACATTTTTTGTATTTGAACAGACAGGCAAATTATACAGTCCTTTAGTAAAATTGTTTTTAAGCACACACCGTCTCACCTACCAACAAATTATTTTAACATTGCTAAACATTGTTTTCTTATTTGGGCATACATGGTTTGAGAGAGAGTTCATGTTCATGCAAGTATTTTTCTCTTACTGACTTATTTGTACCACTGCATTCAACAGATGAAATTGAAAGGGCATCTTACATTATTGAGTTAAAACCAGAAGACACAGGTATCTGCAAATGAGAGAAGTGAAAAACTCAGTGGAGGAACTGAGACAGACCAAAGCATAAAAGATGTACATGCAGAGATTAAAAGAAATAAGGCAGGAGATAAAAAGGAAGGAAGTGGAGTGACTGGAAGATATTAGACAGAAACAACAGCAGACATAAATTAGCCGGACACAAAGTGCAAAAGATAGAGGAGGAGAGACTGGAAGTGGTTTAGACAGAAACAAACACAGAAAAGATAATTGAGTCTGGAATTGAGCCCTTCTGCAGGTTTCACAGTTTTTGGATACTTGTCTATAACAAAAAAATTAAAGAAACTGTAGAATCAAAGCTGAAAAAAAAATGTTTGCAGACATTTTTTTCAAACTTGATTAGGGTAAACTCAACTTTATATATGGTAACTCGTTCTATGGCAAACACAATTTACCTCCTAGACAAAAAGGCAATACTCTGGAACAAATTTGAAGTCATTAAATAAGTTTTGCCTGTAATGGTGCAGGTTGGCTCCATGCTCCCACTTCATTTTTGGGAGCTTCTTTAACCCGACACTGTTAATAATGTAACCGGATTAGCATGGCAGAAGAGGACAATACAGTGATCCCTCGCTATATCGCGCTTCGCCTTTCGCGGCTTCACTCCATCGCGGATTTTATATGTAAGCATATTTAAATATATATCGCGGATTTTTTGCTGGTTCGCGGATTTCTAAGGACAATGGGTCTTTTAATTTCTGGTACATGTTTCCTCAGTTGGTTTGCCCAGTTGATTTCATACAAGGGACGCTATTGGCAGATGGCTGAGAAGCTACCCAACTTACTTTTCTGTCTCTCTCTCTTGCGCTGACTTTCTCTGATCCTGACGTAGGGGGTGTGAGCAGGGGGGCTGTTCGCACACCTAGACGATACGGACGCTCGTCTAAAAAGAGCCCTGTCTCTTTATCTCTCTCTGTCTCTCTCTCTCTCTCTCCCTGCTCCTGGCGGAGGGGGTGTGAGCTGCCGCCTTCAACAGCTTTGTGCCGCGGTGCTTCGCATACTTAAAAGCGAAACAGTCCTATTGATTTGTTTGCTTTCCTCTGTCTTTCTGACAGTCTGTGCTCCTGACGCGCACTCCTTTGAAGAGGAAGATATGTTTGCATTCTTTTAATTGTGAGACAGAACTGTCATCTCTGTCTTGTCATGGAGCACAGTTTAAACTTTTGAAAAAGAGACAAATGTTTGTTTGCAGTGTTTGAATAACGTTCCTGTCTCTCTACAACCTCCTGTGTTTCTGCGCAAATCTGTGACCCAAGCATGACAATATAAAAATAACCATATAAACATATGGTTTCTACTTCGCGGATTTTCTTATTTCTCGGGTGGCTCTGGAACGCAACCCCCGCGATGGAGGAGGGATTACTGGACATGCATAAAGCAAGAGGATGGAGAAAAGTGCTCAAGTGATTTTATTAAAATAAACAACAGTGTTCAAAAAGTGCAGTACACATCTATAATCAATAAATCTCTTTATTATATAAAAAAATCCTAGGACGAGATGAGAATATTTTCAAGAGATTTTTTCAAGTCCCGCAAGTCAAGACTTTAGCCATGAGATGTTTTCAAGTCTCACCTCTCATTCATGTGAATGCTTTTGACCTGCTCTCTCAGCTCTTATAAATTTTAACGTTTTTGTTACTTTAAGTTCCCAATTAAAGAAGACGTATTATGTCCAAATCTTATTGAAGAATTTCATCACGAAGGGTTATCAACAGAAAAAATGAGTACATGGGAAATCTTAGCACCAAGAAAAGAGAAAGTTAAACAAATTAACTCCAAAAATGTTGATCGGTAACACGGCAGATTGGTTAAATTTGTATCAATAGACTATGCTGAAACAGTTGGTGGTGATGGTGCGGAAGATGAAAACATCAACTTACAATATCCCAAAGAATATCTATAACCGTCAACACCGTATGGTATTCCACCGGCCGAATTACTGTAGAAAGAAGGATGTATCCAAAAAAGGTAATGTAGTAGATCTTCCGCGGATAACATTAGACAACAAAGGAGATCTTGATATGCTATTCATATTAAAACGTTAACAGTTTCCTGTTAGAATAGCTTTTGCAAAGACAATTAACAAATCTCAGAGCCAATCATTCGAAAAAGTAATTTTATTTAACAGAGAGAAAGAAACAAAATTCAATCACGGGCAGTTATGCATTGTTATTGTCACGATGAAAGTCCAAACACAGAATCAAAATTCAATGCGATGTTGACGAAAATTTAATTCAAAAATTTGTTTTTACTGAAGTTTTACAGTAAAAGTTTAAGAAGTATTTGCGTATTAATTTCAAAGCCAAACAGAACAAAATCATACTAAGCAACGAATAACTCTAACGCAACATGAAACATAATTTACTTTCAAATTATTACGTTTTGCTATTTTTTAATATGGCTAATTACTCACTGTATTGTAAAATAGTTAGTTCTATTATACATATGTAACTATTCCCATGAAAATATCAATCTGTTTAAATTGTACATCCGCATCCCCATATGCAAGCGGCAGAACCGCAAAGAGGCTAGCATGTACTGCAGGCCCGGGGGTTGGCGAGCGAAGTGAGCAGGGGGCAAAGCCCCCTAGTAATCCATAAAATGAAGTGTTCTGTGGAGGTTTAAATGACCACATAAATAAATCCATTAAAACAAAGTTAAAATTCAGACAGGAAACTTCCTTTTTAACATTATTATTTAATTGAATTTATTGAAAGCAAATAACATTCCATTCAAGTCAAATTTTACAAAACTAAGTTCAAATGAAATCCACCCCCAACTATGAGAAGGAGAGCAAGACCAACAGAGCAAAATATTTAATAGTAGAAATAAATAAATAAATAAAAATAATTAATATAAATAAGGGAAGAGAATCGACTTCCTAAATTTAAATGCTTATTCCAAAAATGTTATTGATTAGAACCTGCCAAGTTTTTAAAAAAGTTTTGCACAGATCCTCCAAGTGAGAATTTGATTTTTTCCAATTTCAAATAATATATAACATCAGTTACCCACTGACTTAACAGAGGAGAGTTAGGATTCTTCCAGTTGAGCAAGATAAGTCTACTGTACATGCCAGTAGTGTAGTAAAGGCAATTCCAGTTTGTTTGTTCTTCTCCACCTTAAACCCTACTTGGAGACCACCAAACTCAGCTGTTTGTGGATTAGGAGGGATTGTGACACCAAGGCTGTCTGAAAGGCATTTAAAGATTTTGGTCCAAAATGAGGTTAATTTAGTACAGGCCCAAAACATGTGGCCCAGTGACGCTGGAGCTCAATTGCAATGTTTCCAGGTTGGATCTTGCCCTGGAAACATTTTAGACATTTTTGGACAATTGTAAATGAGACTGATGTGCTCGATAGATGATTTTAAGTTGAATAATTGTATGCTTTGTACATATGGAGCTAGAGTGAATTCTGTTTTTTTATTCCATGAGTGTCAGTGCCCCTTTAAAAAGCTGACTCCTCTTCAGATTGCCCTGTCTGAACCTTACAGCCAGAGGAGAAATCCTCCAGTAGGCACAAACAACCTTGCTCCTGTGCCCACCGCTGCCTTTCCAGGCTCCACCCGGCAAAAGCAAGTTCTGTCCTTTCACAGCCACCGTTCTGTTGGCTCTCCATGGCGAGGGGACACTCCTGAGCTTAATGGTTGCTCCTACTACTGAGCTGTTCAACAGGAGCGACACCTGAGCCCACTCCTGAGTGCCAGCCACATGCTTCTTCCTGGGGCCTCCTGCTTCCTCACATAACTTCTTCTCACTCTCCCTCTTTATCCTTTTTTCAATCTCCATGCTTTTTTCCTTTTCTTTCCTTTTTTTTCTCCCGTCCTCTAATGCCGGCTCATTCTTATAAGGCTCCATGGGTAAAGAGTCTCAAACACATACCACAGGAAGCCGATGAAACAATTGAGATAGATCGCACCTCCATGTGAGTGCGCCCACGGAGAATGAGTTGGCCAATTGATTATTTATTAAAATGGCCATTCTTTCTGAGCCGCTATACCACAGTGCCACTATCTCCGAGGTAGATCTGCACAATTGTGTAGTGTTGTAGTGTTGCCAATTGGTCCTCAATTGTATTAAGTGCATATCAGATGTGTAGGTCACGTGAGTCTTCTGCACGATGGGGTAGGAGGTTAAGGGTACTCCGGGGAAGGATTTTTAGGCTTCATTTCTGGTCTTTATCCTCAGACAAGAAGATAACAACCTGGAAAAAGCATCCTGACTTGCTAAGACAAGAAGTTGTTTGCCAACTTTGACTTGATGGGGAATGTCCCTCTCTGCTTTAAAGTTTTAAAGCAACATGGAATATGTAGAATCTATGATGGGTGTGTACAGGCATCCTGTCCTGGGGTCTCTCTCACACACACAAAACAAGCCTTCACAGTGCACAGATTTGCATCAAGGTGACTGCTGAATGTTTGAATGTTGTCGGTCTGAGTTAGCGGAGAGACTGTGTTATCTCTAGGCGCAAGGACAAGCTATACCACTTCTTGGTGATGTCAGCTGAGCTAACTCTCACCCAGCTCTGACTCTGCTGCGGAGCTTCTCACCGACACCAGACACAATTCCCACCACAGTACAAAGGCTGCCGACTACACCAACTGATCTGTTCATGGGCTCTCACCCCCACATCACAAGCCTTCTCATTTTGCATATTTGCACTGTGGTAACTGCCAATGACCAACTGCAGTCACATGACTTTTGGATTCTAACGACTGTCAGAATCATCCTTCTGCTTGGTCTGAGCTAAAGGAGAGACTGTGTTATCTCTAGCCACAAGGGCAGTCTGTAAGCGGAGCACTTTCTGGTGATGTCAGCTGAGCTTTCTCTCAACCAGCCCACAATTCTACTGCACAGCTCAACACTGACACCAGACTCCATCCCCACCACAGTGCAAAGGCCGCCAGCTACACCAGTTGTTCTATTGTGGACTCTCTCATACACACACACACCCACCACAAGCATTTTGCAGTTCCATGACTTTTGGATTCTAATAGATTCTGTGTTATGTCTAGGCTGTAAGTAGAGCACTTCCTGATGATGTCAGCTGAGCTTTCTCTCAACCAGCCCACAATTCTACTGCACAGCTCGACATTGACACCAGACTCCATCCCCACCACAGTGCAAAGGCCGCCAGCTACACCAGTTGTTCTATTGTGGACTCTCTCATACACACACACACACACCACAAGCATTTTGCAGTTCCATGACTTTTGGATTCTAATAGATTCTGTGTTATGTCTAGGCTGTAAGTAGAGCACTTCCTGATGATGTCAGCTGAGCTTTCTCTCAACCAGCTCTGACTCTACTACACAGCTCAACACAGACCCCCACACTCCATCCCTACCACAGTGCAAAAGATGCTGACTACACCAATTGTTCTATCATGAACTCACACATACACACACGCACCACAAGTCTTTTGCAATCCCATAATGTTTGGATTCTATTGACCCCCACAAACATCCTCCTTGTTGATCTGGACTAAAAAAAGAGACTGTGTTATGTCTAGGCTATAAGTAGAGCGCTTCCTGGTGATGCCAGCTGAGCACACCAATTGTTATGTCATGGGTTCACACACATACAACGCACACACCACAAGGTTTCTCAGTTTGCAGATTTGCACTGTGGTAACTGCTGGTGGCCATGCCCAATCCCATAACCTCTAAATTTTCATGGCCCTCAGAATCATCCTCTTTGTTGCTCCGAGTTAAAGGAAAGACTCTGAGATGAGCTCTCTGTCAACCAGCCCTGACTTACTGCATATCTTCACACTGACACCAGACCCCATCCTTGCCACAGTACCAAAGATATCAAACACATCGATTGTTCTATTGTGGGCTCACACACGCACACGACAAGCCTTCTCAGTTTACAGATTTGCACTGTCTAGCCATGATCCCATCACCTCTGGATTCTAACAGCCCTCAGAATTATCATTCTTGAATAAGCTCTGTTATTTCTAGGCACAAGGACAGATTGTATGGAGTGATTCCTGGTGATGTCGGCTGAGCTCTTTCTCTCACCCGCAGGTCTACACCGACATCAGACTCCATCCCCACCACAGCTCACAGGCAGCTGACTACGCCAATTGTTCTGTCATGGATTTTCTCACACACACCGCAAGCCTTTTCAGTTTGTAGATCTGCACTGTGCCTGCATCAGTTATCACAGCCCACTCTGCTGTGCAGCTCCACTCTGACAATACAACATGAGATACTTTAAACTGTTCAGGTAATAGGCCTTTGGGCTTTTAATTCACAAGTTTGTCAAGCTGAACAGCAGTGCAATGCATGTTGGAGAAGCTGGAACACCAAGTGGGAATTAATTGGATAGGACTGGTGAGCTTTGTACAGCTGAATCGTTTCTTTCCTTTTAGATTGCTCTAATGTGCCAAAATCGACTCAAAAGTCCAAGTACTTTGGCTAACATTGTTTTAAAAGCCAGGGAAACTGTTATAAGTTCAATTATTTGTGATAAGTGAAGTAGTAGACCAATAATGTCTTGTAAAAAGTAAATAGCAATATGAAATATCAGTTAAACTGAAAGGAATGTTGTTGCTATTATCTTTATATATAATCTTCATTTGGATCTTGATCTTTGTTTGTCCACGAATTCACTGCCTTGTGTGATGTTCCTGCTGTGTTGAGTAGAGGGCAGTAGTGATGGAGGAGGAGAGAAAGTGAGGGGGAGGATCGTTGGATGAGGTTGGAGTGTAGTGATTAAAGAGGATTGAACTAAAGGAGACTACGTGCTGTTTGTACTGGCTGAATACACAACACCTTGATTGTTACTTTTGTTTACAAACACTGTCAATAGCACTCTTTGTGTTTAGATCTGGCGTCGACACCTGCTTCATTGTCGAGACTGTGGTTTTTTGTGTTTCTATCGACCGTCGTTGGCAGCACTTCGTCCAAATCGAATGTTCACCCGCTTGTTGGAGTCGGCAGTCAGAGTATATAAGTCGGACACACTTCTGTGATTTTCCATCAGTCGGCATTTGGAGTTCAAGAAAGAAGCATTGGTTCTTCCTTACTCTTTGGATTGCCACAAAGCGACCTGTGAGATTGGAGAAAGGTTGAGAAAAGATCATGAGAGGAAACGACAGCATCATGAAAACGAGACGGACTGTGAACGGAGAGAAGCAGAAATGCTCCTACACAACCACATAATTACTATTCAGACAGTGATTCCGAGTAGGCCGTTCCTATCGAATCAATGTCCAAGGGTTTTGTTTTGTAGTTTTGTTTCCCTTATAAAAAATCATAATGCTGTGCGACGAAGGGCCCAGTTCATGACTGGCAGCCGCGTTTAAACAGGGGAGCCCTTCACAGACAACTTTAACACGCGCAACGTAGTTGGGCGCACATGGCTAGTATTAGTATATACTTTAAGCTTATTTGTATGTCATTTTTAACGTGATCCATTAAGTTACTCATTTTTTTGTAGAAAAAAAGATAAATATGTGCAATATTCAATTACCTTGGAAGAAACATTGTTAGTATTATATTATTATTTTAAGCATTATTGTGTAAAATTTTTAGTTTGATTCTTCTAGTCTGGTACTGTTTAATCAATTCTTTTGATATTGATAAAACACAAAAGTATAACAATTGTTCTTTTATTTATTGATCTATTTTGGTTGCTACGGCTTTATGTATTTATGCTGTGTTCCTGGTAAAAATCTTTTTCTCCAGCCCAGCATTGGCTTTAGATACCCCCTGATGCTAACCTTGAAAAGTGTTCAAATATGACCAAAATATTTAGTCTGATTAGTTTTCTTGGTTTTTTATTTTTCTTATTGTTACTATTCATATTTACAACATCAAAGGTCTCTTTTTCTGTTGATTTTGCTATTATCCCATTTCATTGGTCCAGTCAGTTTTTCCATCTTATCCACTATAATGGTCATCTTTTACGTCATGGCTGCCAGATTATATCGTGGGTCACATGATATGCATATCATATGCAACCCCCAGAGTCATGGCAACCATACACACAAAATGGGAGCAACCCTTTACAAAAGAAAGTCTCAATACGGTGACAGGGTTATACAGTACCTTCACAATAACACTGAAATAAACCGATCCCAAAAAAACAAAAATATATTCCATCGAACATGAACAAGGCTTTAGAAAATACCAAAGTATCTGAAGAATCTCAATTGAAAAGTATCCTCACCTTGCTGTCAAATGTCCAACTAGTCGCTTGAGCTGACAGGCTATCCTTTAACTGAATTGGAGAAAAAAAGTGAAATACCTTTAAATGTCTTTTTTTTTGTCAGAACTGAGGTGTTTTAACTCTCTTTTCCACTGCCACTAATCAATGGGAAAAATGGAAGAGTCACTGATGATGGCACCGCAACCTCCATAACACACCACTTGGTAGAAACAAAGAGGTCAAGCAAATCCCCAGTTATTCCAAATCTTCCATAATGTTCTTGTATACACATTTAACACAAAGTAATATTTTCTATAGCAAGTATGGTGGTTAAACCCTTGCCTCATGGATTTAGCATCCTGGATTTAAATCCCAAAGCCTGGTTGTTGTATATGTGTATATGTGCGTTGTTGTACTGTATATGTGTATGTTGTCACACACATGCGGTCAGAAGACAACTAAAGGGCCTGAATAATAGTAATTCCATGCCTGACCAGGGGGTGGCGAGGTGCATTAATTGTCACTCTCAAACCCTTACAGACCATTCTCGGGAAATCCTACCTACCACTACCGATGACAATACAATACAATACAATTTATTTTTGTATAGCCCAAAATCACACAAGAAGTGCCGCAATGGGCTTTAACAGGCCCTGCCTCTTGACAGCCCCCCAGGCTTGACTCTCTAAGAAGACCAGGAAAAACTCTCAAAAAACGCCCTTGTAAGGAAAAAATGGAAGAAACCTTGGGAAAAGCAGTTCAAAAAGAGACCCCTTTCCAGGTAGGTTGGGCATGCAGGGGGTGTCATAAAGAAGGGGGTCAATACAATACAATACAAAGAAAAGAAAATATGCTTTATACAGTATAAAAATAAAAATTTTTTATGAGTATGGAGCAGAATTTAACAGTAGATATCACATAATATGATTCTGGATTGTTGTTTTTGGCCATTCCACAGCTGAGACAGTGCTGGGCCAGCCAATCCGATGAAAGGACCCCTCTAAACCTACGATTCCTGTGATCCTTCATCAGGGATGTCTTTACCTTAGGCAGGCAAAACAGCTTGGCATGTGGGCCGTGGCACCAGGTGCAACATTTGAGTACTGAGAAGAAAAACAGAATAGGTGAGGGTTAGTAACAAATTCTAACTATCCTGTTACTTATGTTTTAGTGCTAATGACTAACAACAGAGATTCAGTCTGAACAGTTAACCAGCAGCTCTAGTCAGGGTGTGCTAAACTGAAGTAGTGAGTCTTCAGTCAGGATTTGAAAGCTGAGACCAAAGGGGCATCTCTTATAGTAGCAGGCAGATCATTCCACAGTTTAGGGGCCCTGTAACTAAAAGCTCGACCTCCCATTGTTATTTTATTAAGTCTTGGAATCATAAACAGACCAGCATCTTGAGATCTTAATGTGCGCTCTGGTTTGTAAGTCATGATAAGTTCAGACAAGTAAGCCGAACCTTGGCCATTTAATGCGTTTTATGTTAAAAGGAGGATTTTGAAATCTGCCCTCAGTGATCTGACGTCACTTCCAGTTCTGGATCTGCCAATGATGTCACGTCCAGTCCCAGTGCTGCTAATGACATCACTTCTTCCGCTTGTATTTAAAACTTGCCATTTTAAGGGAGCAATTCAGTTCTGTTTTGGGCTCACATGAGTAAAGAACTCTTACCAATTTGCCTCTTTGCAGCCAGGACATAATATATGGGTGGCTGCCCCAAACCTTTTCATGTCTCATTGTGCTTTTTGTAACAAAGTACATTCCCATTGTGCCTGTGTGAAATTTTCTGCCCATATTCTGAGGAAGGTGCAGATTAGGATAACTGGTGACTTTATATGTGCCCCAGTGAAAGCCAGAGAGATTAAGACAACGGGTGTTATCCTGCCTTTTGCTTGATGCTGTCAGTACAAGTTTTGGGATCTCATTTATAAAACTGTGTTGAAAATATGTGTATTCCAAAAAGGAGGAAAACGTAAAAGAAAAGAAAAGAATTGGATTGGATTAAAATGAATTGTGTGCTACTAAGGAAAAGAAGCTTGTCAGAGGTACTGTTTAAAAAAAAAATAATAACCTTTTGAACCTGAGACTATACTTGTAAAGTTGTGTCTGAAGGTTTTGGGCTCAAATGGTGCCACCTGCTGGCCACAGTATGTATGTAAACTCTATACAGAGTTGCACAGTTCATAATGGAGTGCAACTGGATGATAAATTGGACTGGACTGCCAATACTGATGCTCTGTGCAAGAGAGGACAGAGCCGACTATACTTCCTTAGAAGGCTGGCGTCCTTCAACATCTGCAATAAGATGCTGCAGATGTTCTATCAGACGGTTGTGGCGAGCGCCCTCTTCTACACGGTGGTGTGCTGGGGAGGCAGCATAAAGAAGAGGGACGCCTCACGCCTGAACAAACTGGTAAGGAAGGCAGGCTCTATTGTAGACACGGAGCTGGACAGTTTGACATCCGTGGCAGAGCGACGGGCGCTGAGCAGGCTCCTGTCAATCATGGAGAATCCACTGCATTCACTGAACAGGATCATCTCCAGACAGAGGAGCAGCTTCAGCGACAGACTGCTGTCACCGTCCTGCTCCACTGACAGACTGAGGAGATCGTTCCTCCACCACACTATGCGACTCTTCAATTCCACCCGGGGGGGTAAACGTTAACATTATACAAAGTTATTGTCTGTTTTACCTGCATTTTTATCACTCTTTAATTTAATATTGTTTTTATCAGTATGCTGCTTCTGGAGTATGTGAATTTCCCCTTGGGATTAATAAAGTATCTATCTATCTATCTATCTATCTATCTATCTATCTATCTATCTATCTATCTATCTATCTATCTATCTATCTATCTATCTATCTATCTATCTATCTATCTATCTATCTATCTATCTATCTATCTATCGTGGAGGACGGCCAGGGTCCATGCTCGGCTAGGACTTCCCTTCTACTTGTATTCCAGGGGAGCAGCCATGGACTCCTCAATACCTCCCCCGGGGCGCTTGGTGGCAGCCTCCCTGGTTAATGATGATGCCTCAGTTTCCCACAGGGTTTCATGGGAGATGGAGTTATTACCAACCCTGTGGGGACCTGGGATGGCCGCCAGGGGGTGAGGCGGAGATAGTTAAGCCCAGCTAATCTAATCATTGGGCCCAAACGGGAATGCAATTGGGAACAGGTGAGCAAGCACCAGGAGCACTCCCGGGAGGGCCATAAAAGAAGCCAGCAACCACCACTCAGGGCCAGAATCGGGAGGAAGAGGACGAGGTGCCTGAGAGGAGTGGTGGTGCTAACGGAAGGATTGCTGTCATTATAAAGAGGTACTTTCGGACTGTGTTATACCTGTGGGGATCATGGGGAAGACGTGCCCCACAGGTGAAGAAAAAGATTTATTTGTGTTGATTGTGTTAAGTGCTTGTGGGACTGTGTTGGGCCTGGGGGACACGGGGAAAACGTGCCCCACGGCAGAAGAGAAAATAAAAAGATTTGTGTACAATTTATACATGCCTCAGTGTGAATCTGTGCCAGGTCGGACGCTTATATAGCGCCTTATTCACACTATCTATCTATCTATCTATCTATCTATCTATCTATCTATCTATCTATCTATCTATCTATCTATCTATCTATCTATCTATCTATCTATCTATCTATCTATCTATCTATCTATCTATCTATCTATCTAATATTCCTGAGTGTTGGAAGACACACATTACCACAGGAAAAGTTTCCATTCACATGAAAAACTTATTGTAGGCTTCAGCAATGAAAAAATCAGTGTAGGAAATACTATGTTGGCACGCTCATTGGGTGTTTTCCAAAAATGCATGATATCACTGAGGCCGCACCAAAAAAATCCATGATTCATGCTTTAGGCTGCCAATGAAGTTATAAAAGTCTTCTAGATGATTTACATTTTACTCCTACCACATAAATGGTTTGCTAAGAATTCTCTAACTAGTGCCAATGCTCCACTGAAGTGCACTTTTAAGTAGTGTCATTAACAGAATGCACCATCAAAATACAAACATCCATCCATCCATCCATAGATTATCCAACCCGCTATATCCTAACACAGGGTCACAGGGGTCTGCTGGAGCCAATCCCAGCCAGCACAGGCTGCAAGGCAGAAACAAATCCTGGCAGGGCGCCAGCCCACCACGGGGCATGCACACACACACACACACACCAAGCACACACTAGGGACAATTTAGGATCGCCAATACACCTAACCTGTATGTTTTTGAACTGTGGGATGAAACCCACTTAAATACGGGGAGAACATGCAAACTTCACGCAGGGAGAACCTGGGAAGCCAACCCAGGTCTCCTTACTGCGAGGCGGCATTGCTACCACCGCGCTACCGTGCCTCCCAAATATAAACATAAGAGAATAATTTAAAAGAAACGCCACCTTTATTATATGATTTTTGTTAGGCTTAATTGTCTTTCATATTTGTGAGTTTTGTCCACCTTTATGGCATTTTTGCACTCCATATTGTGCGTTTTGTCCACGTTTATTGTACTTCTTCACTGCTCCAGTTTCCTTTTCCCAGTTCTCTTAGTGTGGCCACATTGCACAATATCATCCCCAAACAGCATGCACCACAGGATTTGCTCTATAATTCCCCTAGCAGCAACATCCATAATTAAAGTGAAAAGACAGGGGCTAAATGATGATCCGTGAAGCAACCCAAACTTTCTAAGGTGTAGAAAGCCTTCAAAAAATGAAAAAGATCAAATGTCTTGGATAAATAATAATAGAGGCAGGATAGTGTAGGCCTTTATAGCTGGCTATTAATTTATGTATTTATTATTTATGCATAACTCTTATTATTTTGTTTATTTCATCAGTTTTTAAGTTAACACACCACTTAACCAATGATGGAGTAAGGGTGTGGATCTCTTAATCTAACTCCAATTTTTTATTTATACTTAAAGATAAGCTTTACTGTAAGCTATGAATTGGTTATAAGTTACTGTAATGTTTCAGTTAACATTGACTTACTATCGTTTGCAAAGCTTTAGGTTATAAACCCTCAGAAAGAAATATAACTATAACAAAGAGTTACCTTTTATCTGTAATCTCAGAGGATAATTGCTGTTTAACTAGCGTGTATTCTATAATGAAACCTCATGAACTAAGTAGCTATTAGTTAATAATAATTCATTAATAATAATAAATAATAATTCAGATTGTAGCAGTGCTACTTAAGAACTGCATCTCCCAGCAGTCCCTGCTGGGGCTGCTGGGGTCAAAGGTAGCCACAGGCAGATAAAAGGAGGGCAGAGGGCAAAGAGAAAAAAAGTTTTGTTTTTGGTTTGTATTGTTTGTTGCGGTTATTTGTGTTCTCACCTGCTGTTATTTGAACTGTGATCATTTTGTCTTGGACTGTATTCGTTGTTGGGGTCTGGATTGTCTGTCTACCTGTTCACTGAGAGCTGTATTGGATTATTGGATTTTCCGGAAGAGTGGAGCGCTCCCGAATCAGCCATCAACCATCAACCTCATCAGTAAATACCGGTAGGACTGTATTTTCCCTTCTCCATTGCAACTTACAGATCGCTGGACTTAACTTGGTCACTATTCGTCTTTCAACCTGTTTCTTATATATGGACTTTGCTGTGTGCTGTTTGTGTTTATTTTGTGTATGTGTAATATCGCCGAAGGGGTCAGGGGTGGTATTACTGTTTTTATTACTCAATTCGTGTCATTATATTTAGCATTGTGTGCCATTCCCAGTGTGCTTATTTGTCTCTGTGGTGAGAGTGTGTGGGTCGATCCAAGGCTGGGGACGTTCCTGGGATCTCTGCTTTTAAAATAAATAAATCACCGTCGTCTTTGGCGGTGTGAATCTTAGCGGCTCCTGACCGCTACAAGAAGTAATACAGAGAGATTCAGTTGAAAGAGGCCCCAAATATTCTGTTGTAACTCCCGTTAGAATGAAGCAATCTGAACCAAAAAATATTCTCTATATCTTGACGTATGTGTAATCGATTGCATTACATGTGATGCTGTAAGTGGTTTCCGTTTTCTGCGAGACACATTTCAACATGGGTGTCACAAAAAGTACAATGAGACATGAGAAGGTTTGGGGCAGCCACCCGTATATTATATCCTGAATGCAAAGAGGTAAATTGGTCAGAGTTCGTTACTCATGCGAGTCCAAAACAGAACTGAATTGCTACCTTAAAGTGGCGGCTTTTAAATACAAGCGGCGGAAGTGATGTCTTCAGGGCCAGAAGTGGCATCATCAGCAGTGCCGGGACCAGAAGTGATGTCATCAGTGGCGCCGGAACCGGGTGGGATTTCCCAAGAATGGTGTGTAAGTGATTGAGAGAAACCATTAGTGCACCTCACCGCCCTTGGTCAGGCATGGAATTACTATTATTCAGGCCCTTTAGTTGTCTCCTAATCGCACGTGTGTGACACGGTGCTCTATGTTCCTGAACGTTTCAGCAAGTGTCTCTCTTAGGGGGGGTTGTAACCGCAGCAATTTCATGGTGGATGTTTTCCTTCAAATCTTCCACAGTTTGAGGCTTGTTCCAATAGACTTTTCCATTGAGCATACCCCAAAGGAAGAAGATCCGGCGACCATGGTTGCCAAAGCCCCTTTGAAATCTGTTGGACTCAATTTCTGCCATGCTCCTTCCATTTCTCCATCTTGCTGGCAGTAACCTTCCGTTAACTCATGATCATCCAGTTGATTCTGACATCGCTTAAATGAATTGGTGTGCCAAAAGGTTTGCACCATGAAGATGCACTGGTCAATACTGTACACCACCATCCTGATGAGCAGTCGAGTGACTGACTGAAGGAGTACGGGTGGTATGCACCCAGAAGTTGCAAACAGAGGTTAAATGTCGTGACTGCTGTCCGGCGCCTACCTCATCACTCCGATGCAGGGGTAACCTGGCTTGTTTGAAGCTCCATATACTGAGGAGCACATTGCATGTTGTTTCATTCAGATTGCTTCATCCTAGCAAGAGTTATTACAGAATATTCAGGACCTCTTTCAAGTGACTCTCCATGTAATAATGTAATAATAATTCATATGTAACCTCAGAGGCAAAGTGCCACTCCTAAGTGTGTATGTCAGAAAAAAACCACAGAAGCTAGGCAGCTTAACTTAACGTGTGTTACAGTCCATTTAATATCTGGCTATTAAAACAGTACTCACTAATTGTGGATATTCAAACTGTGAACTTCAGAGTTTCCTGGAAAAGCGTTAAACCATTACAGCATTAATACTTCTGATCACAGAATAATTAACAGTTTATTAACTCAAAATTATATGCAGTAACACAAATAATATAATTACAAAAATACAATGTATGGTGTATAATGGCTAACAACACGATCTTTCTCTCTGGGAGATTGCCCTATGATCTTCCAAATTCTCATGGGGTTCTAGACGCTTTATATTCTATTGTTCAGCCAGACTAGCTAAACAAAGATTGTGATACAATTACATAAGCCTTTTTAGATCAATAGTTATCAGATGGAATGAGACATGAGTCTTTGACTCCTGTTAAGTGCTGAAAACCTGTGCCAGCCAGCTCTGCAGTGTCCTTCAGCACCTGTTCTCCCTTTCCCTGAATTTGCAGAATGTTCCCCAGCTGTAGAAAACATCATGTGTGCTCCCAGTGCCAAAGAACGGACATTCCTGTGATCCCAATGACTTCAGACCAGTTGCTCTTGCTTCATACATCATGAAGACCTTTGAGAAGCTGGTCCTTAAACTGCTACAACCCTAGTTTCAGAACATCTGGATCCTCTGCAGACACACATACAGTATACAGTATTTGTAGGATGTTCTCATCTACCTGCACCACAGAGCCCACTCCTACTTGTACAAAGCTGATCCCACAGTCAGGCTCACATTCTTTGACTTTTCTGGTTCTTTTAACACCATTCTGCCTCACTGACTGATGAAAAACCTCAAGGATATACATCTTGATTTCCCCACAATGTTCTGGTTCATGGACTACCCACCCAGCAGGCAGCAGTTTGTGAGGCTGAGGGACTGTGTGTCAGAAATGGTGTTGTGTAATACTGGAGAACCTCAGGGAACTGTCCTGTCTTCTTTTCTGTTTATAATCTACACAACAGATTTGCAGTACAATTCCAGCACTTGCTATCTATAGAAATTTTCAGGTGACTTGTCCATCACAGGCTGCAACAATAATGAAAATAAGTAGAAGTACAGGAAGGGTGTGGAGGAGTTTCTCTTGTGGTGCAACCTCCACCATCAGCAAGACTAAAGAGCTGATGGTGGACTTTCTGGTGTGCCAAGAAGCCTCTGAGACCAATCACCATTCAGAGAACATGGAAGTAGTGCAGAGTTATAAGTACATGGGAGTTCACATAAACAACAAACTGGATTTGAATTACCAGAAGAAGAACCAGAGCAGACAGAACTTGCTAAGTCATTTGATGTGTGCAGTAAGAAATGTTCTACCAGTCCATAGTAGCCAGCGTGATGTTCAACACTGCAGTCTCCTGGGGAAGCAACTTGATTTTAAATGAAGCAAACCTGTCAGGAAAGCCTGCTCCATCACAGGATGAACCTTGGACACACTGGACGTTGTGGTGGAAAAGAAGATGGTGTCAAAATTGGATGCCATCATGAATAATCCCTGCCATCCCATTCAGGAGGCGTGATGTTCAACACTGCAGTCTCCTGGGGAAGCAACTTGATTTTAAATGAAGCAAACCTGTCAGGAAAACCTGCTCCATCACAGGATGAACCTTGGACACACTGGACGCTGTGCTGGAAAAGAAGATGGTGTCAAAATTGGATGCCATCATGAATAATCCCTGCCATCCCCTTCAGGAGGCGCTGTCTTGGAGCACGCTTAACCACTGGCTCATTCCACCATGGGGTGTTAAGAAGTGCCTCTGGGGATCTTTTCTGCCCACTGCCATCGGGCAACTCAATACTTCAATACAGTCAACACTTCTACCTGATTTACTTGTTAAGTTTATTTTTATTTATTTATTTACTTATCGATCGATTGATTGACTGATTGTATTTTTTGTCCTGAGTCTGCATCCTTGCTTTTTATGTTTCTGCTGCTGTATACATCTGAATTTCCCCAAGAGATAATTAGATTAGATAAACTTTATTTGTCACCTTTCATCTGTAACCTCATAGATTAAGCATTACAGCAGTGCTTTGGTTTGCGAGCATAATTCTTTCCGGAAACTTGCTTGTAATCCAAAGCACTCATATATCAAAGTGAATTTCCCCAGAAGAAATAATGGAAACTCAGATGATTCATTCCACAACACAAAAATATTGATTAATACAAAATAGAAAGTAAAAATACATAAAACAAATTAACCTGCACTTTACCTTTGAAAAGAATTGTGGCTGGTGTGTGGGAGACAAGAGAGAGGTGAGAAGGAGAAGGGTCATTGTGTAGGACGACTTTCACTATAACTAACAGAATCCCTGCTCTCTGTTGGTTCACTGGAATCTTTTTCTTTTTTTGCGACTTTAACAAGGACAGTTGCTTTTGCCTCCTGTATTATTGTAGTATTTCCCTCTACTTACCCTTTACCTGTTTTCTCAAGGGTAAATGTTCTCGTCAGGTTCGTTATCGGGTTGGTCTACTGTTGCACTTTAAAATGAACACACACACACACACACATAGATAAACACACACACACAGACCCTAACCACAACAGTGCTCCATGAATGACACACACACGCTGATTAACCCTTAGCACTTTGAACCACACATCAGCCTGTCACTCAGCACTTCAAGAGACTTACTTATTATCGGCACAAACAACATACGATGTTTTAGTGATATCTCAGACCTAAATATTACTTTTGGTCTACAAGAATACATTTAAACATACAAAGACTCAGCACTCTTGACTATAGGCCATTTATCAGCCAAGAATACCTTCTTCTTATCATACTGTCCCTTCTTTTGAGTGGCACCCTCACTCTCAGCCTTATAAACCTCGCAGCACAGAAATAATGGCAAAAAATCTGGCTACACCAGGTGCTCAAAGAAATCTAACTTATTAATTCAATCACTCTAGACATTAAGACAAAGCATAGAAAGTTAAAAGCAGCATGGTATTTATTACAAGAATAATAATAATACCACTGGAACAAAGAATAATAGAAAATAAGTACTGATAGGAAAGTCTGAATATATATAGTCTTTAGGAAAAGCTTACGAAAAAGTTACAGATGACAAGGATGAATGTCCCAGGGAGGCGTTTGATTTAGCAATCAATGTTCATGATGCCTTTCTGACGACCAATGCCGACTTCGTCTGTTTTTCTTCTTCTCCTCCTTCTCTTTGCTTCTTCTCCTTCTTCTCCTCTTCCAAACCAAGGCATATTTATTATGAAATGTCATGCCTTGGTTTCACAACACATGCACCTGATTGGCCGGCTGTCAATGTGATTGATGAATTTTGCTCAAACTCTTAAAGTTCTTTGATATTGCCTCAGTTTCCCTTTCCAAGGCCATAAACCCCAAATGTTCTCCCAGATATCCATCCATAATCAATAGCCTGGGGTATCAGCTCAGCATCCTTTCCCAGGTTATAAAGTAATTGAACCACCAGAAATGTCTTCCTTTCAATGTTGGAAACAGCTGTTTTAAGTGAGTTGTGAGGTGTAAGAAAACCTGCTTTGATTTGTCTTAATTGTAGTTCATTTGTTATTTTATCTTGACCAAAATATAATGGAAAATTAAACCAAAATGTACAGATTTTATACACCATAACACCTCCTTTTGAGGATTTTGCAGAAATGTGAAACTACATTGTCGTTAAACAGATTCATTGCTCGCACTGCTACAACCTTATTCGGGTGGTGCTTTTCTACAAAATTTTGCACTCATTCCCACATAATAAAAAAATGCTTTACGCACACACACGTGGTCACAACACTATAGTAAGCAGTGTACACTCATACAGATGTTGACTATATGAGTGAGGCACGCCGACTGAGACCGAGAATGGGAGACGATTACCAACAATCCCGCAGTGAGAAAGAGAGGAGAACCATCAGCTCAGTTGTGATCATGTGATGCTCAGCAGACAAAGCGTATACATTTACTACTCATATTGCATGACCTCGCTCGTTTATCAAGTTAAAATTTATAAAAAAGTTTTGCTTGTCTTGCAAAACACTTGCAAACCAAGTTATTCGCAATCCAAGTTTTACTGTAATTTAACTAGCGTGTTCTATAATGAAACCTCAGGGGCTAAGTAGCCATCTTAGCATGTGTTACATAAATAATATTTCATATGTAACCTCAGAGGCTAAGTAATATTCCTTAGTGTATGTCTCAAAATTCAACCTCAGAGGCAAGGCAGCTTAATTCCATTAACGTTACATTTTTCCTCTCGAGAAAACGTAAAAAGCGTTACATTTTTTGCCATGAAAAGTGACATGTTTATTAAATCTCATCTTTCTACTGTAAAACATGCAAGACACTAAAAGTATAAAGTCTGAAGTGTAGAAAGTATAATAATCCATCCATCCTCCAACCCACTGAATCCAAACACAGGGTCACGGGGGTCTGCTAGAGCCAATCCCAGCCAACACAGGGCACAAGGCAGGAACCAATTCCGGGCAGGGTGCCAACCCACCACAGGACACACACAAACACACCCACACACCAAGCACACACTAGGGCCAATTTAGAATCGCCAATCCACCTAACCTGCATGTGTTTGGACTGTGGGAGGAAACCGGAGCGCCCGGAGGAAACCCACACAGACACGGGGAGAACATGCAAACTTCACGCAGGGTGGACCCGGGAAGCAAACCCAGGTCCCCAGGTCTCCCAACTGCGAGGCAGCAGCGCTACCCACTGAGCCACCGTGTCGCCCCAAGTATAATAATGATACCCATAATAATAATAATGAATAAAAATGTTAATAAAAATAATGGTAATACTGTACTGTATATACTGTCAAAAATGTGTTGTTTATTTGGTATCTTGAAGCACGGTGAAATACACAATCCAGCGTCACAGCTGGGACAATAGAAGCATGATTCCTTGTGGAAGTTCTTTCCCGACTGATCAGCTTTTGAACAGCACACTGCACATGTGTGATTGACGTGAGCGTCACTTTCAGAATCATCAGAATCAGTTTTTGATTTGAATGTCCGTTTCAGTTTCACTGCCTGAAGACAGATTCACGTTGTCATTACCGTTCATACTGTATCACTGTCAACAGTGTGCAGCACCTGGGCTGCTGAAAAACGTTTCTTTTAACACGCCATTATGAGGCAAGGAGAAGATATGTCTGCACCGTTGCCCTGGTGACGCTCGGGTCTCACGCTAAGCAGTTTAACTTAACATGTGTTTCATTTAATTCTAAGCCTGACTGTTAAAAGAATACTCACCAATTGTGAATATTCAAACTGTGAACCTCAGAGTCTCCAGTGTGTGGACACAGGGAAGAAAGATCAGACCTTTACAGCATTAAAACTTTTGAAAGTCCTAATCAGACATAGTCTGCATTAATTAACAATTTATTAACTCTTTCAGGGCAGATGTCGACTTTTGTTAACTGGAGGTGTTGAGGGGGGTTATCAACTGTAGACTGTGATACAACTCTATCTATCTATCTATCTATCTATCTATCTATCTATCTATCTATCTATCTATCTATCTATCTATCTATCTATCTATCTATCTATCTATCTATCTATCTATCTATCTATCTATCTATCTATCTATCTATCTATCTATCTATCTATCTAACTCACTGCTACGTTTTAGTTCAACTCTCTTGGCTTGAAGGAACATTACCTTTGTTGGTGTATCCGAGATTCCCTGCACTCACTTGATTAGTGAGGAGCAATCAATGGCAAAAATGGCATCGACATCTGGCAAGAGATTGAAGAGAATGTACAAAGCAAAATACTCCATGGATGACGTTTTGCATATTATCACTGAATTGAACACTTGATACGTGAGATCTGGAGATGAAGATCGAAAAAGAAAATGAGATACTGGTATCAGTGGATCGTGGTGCTGAACATGTTTGTGTAGTCAATGCGCCTACAGCAATGTTCACCTGGGAGGATCACCACTTACAATTACAGGAGGCACAAACCAGACTGCACTGCAACCACCACTGGCACCCCCGTAACTCGCGACGCTAAGACACCTATTCCTGCTAGGCTTCAGGCCACTCACTAGAG
The DNA here is from genome assembly GCF_900747795.2 of Erpetoichthys calabaricus. Lineage (NCBI taxonomy): Eukaryota > Metazoa > Chordata > Cladistia > Polypteriformes > Polypteridae > Erpetoichthys > Erpetoichthys calabaricus. The sequence goes on along the minus strand of NC_041394.2, from coordinate 16,067,630 downwards.
ACTCGAGCAACAAGAGACGACGGACTGGTGGCCACAGCACACAGCAACAGATGCATGAATCCATTGCATTGTGTGCTTTTCAGAAAACTGCATTTTTTGGAAAAAACTATTCAGCCCTCAAAGAGTTAACTAGCAGACTCAAAATTATATGTAGTAAGAGAAATAACATAATTACAAAAATACAAGATGCTAAAGATAGCGCTGGCAGGCAAGAGGAAAAGAGAAGATTTATGGATTTGGTGAGAGAGGACATGTAGGTGATGGGGGTAACAGAGCAAGATGACGAGGATAGGAAGACATGGAAAAAGACGATCTGCTGTGGCAACCCCTAAAGGGAGCAGCCAAAAGGAGAAGAAGAAGTATATGGTGTTGTGAGGTTTGCCAGGACACCATCAGACCGACACTGCATCTTTATACAAAATGTGTTTATTTTCTTCTCCACACAACAACACAACTCAGTCCCGCACAACTCACACAGTGCTTCTAGCCCCAGTCTTCCTTCTCCTGGGCCTTCTCTCTCCTTGTCCCTGGGCCACCTGCACTCTCTCTCCAGGAGCTTCATCCTGTTCCTGTTCCCGACTCCAGCTCGTTGATTGGAGGGAGGCGGCCCCTTTTATCCTCACCCGGATGAGCTCAAGGTGCTCTGCCTGACGTCACTTCCTGGTGTGGCGGAAGAGTCAGGAGAGCACCCGGAAGCACTCCGGGTGACCCTGGAAGGATCGTTCTCCTTGGGTGTGGCAGAAGCGAATAAGTCCCAGGCTCCATGAGGCTCCGGGCGCCCCCTGGCGGTGACCAGAGGCCCCAACGGTCTTGAGCATCCCTGCTTCCCTTCCGTGGGCCTCTTCTATTCCAGGGCGCTTGCCCCCTCATGGCCTGGAGGACAAATATGCCACAACCCAGTCCTTCCAGGCGTCCCGGCCGGGTCTGACCCCCAGCCATGTACGACAGTGTATAATGGCTAACAACACAGACTTGTGTCTTGGGAGATTGCCCTATAATCTTCCAAATTCTCATGGGGTTCTAGACTTTTTATATTCTGTTCTTCAGCCAGACCAGTTTGAAACACCAGTTAATGGAGTATAGTGGGTGAGCCCTGCAAGTACAAGGTCTCTGAAGAAAACATTCATTTTCAGGATCGGGAATCTAGATAGTTGAAAGCCGACTGAAGAAAAGTCTGCATTATTTGTACAGGACATTGGGTGACCAGAAAAGGTTCCCATATGCAATTGGTGGTCCTATCCTGCTTAATGCTGTAGCCAATAAGAAGAAAAAAAATAAAATTTTACCTCAATAATGATGCAACCAGTTGGAACTAGGCCCTGGCAACAAATAGATTTGCTTGAGAAGCAATTCCATGAATCATCCAGTGATTTTCTCCACATTGAGGTTTAAATGTTGCTCTTCCAGGCTCAGAACCTGATTACATAAAACTGCCAGTGAGTTTTGGCAAGTGGAAAGAAAGGCAGATTGGGGAGAGTCAGAAGCACTCTACCCAGTCACACATTGAGAGTCAGTAGTTTACTCAGTGTGACGTCAGGACTTTGACTACTTTGCTGTGTCAACCAAGCCATGAGAAAGGTCATGAAAAGTTCACACCACAGCATAGCTATCCAGGATGAGTAATTCCTTCATTCAATGCACCATAATACTGAGCAGAAAAACATGGCTGACAAAAATAATGTCAAGTTACATGTGAAGTTTTCATATATTCGTAATGAGATCCGATATGACACCCTGTGGGTCTGAAGGAACATCCCTAAAAAATGTTGCAGAATCGTATAAGAGATGTTACAGAATTCACAGCTGATGATGAACAACACAATCATTTAGAAAAAGTCCAACAAGAGTAATTTTCCCAGTCCGGTAACCAGTTTATGAGCCAAGGAAGGTCAGCATCACTGGATTCATGGGCTTTCCAACATCTTTAACGGCCTCCTTATGTCCTGGGTCAAGGAAGAAAGGTTATGGGAGATATCTCGAAGGTATGTGGGACACTGGGAGTCAACAACAGCACAAGTGACACCTTGAGAGGTCAACAGCATATTCAAGGCGATGTGATGTTGGAGAGCAGTGTAAATGGCAACCAGTTTAGCAGATACATCACCGATTACTTGCTTTGTTGTCAATGCCTGTGTTATGTTCCTTGTGTTTTGTGGGTAGTTCCCCAAGTGATGGGACCACCTACCAATTACCATTGGCAACTGCCCTCCTCCCTCTCAACATGGAGGGTCTCCCATGGTTCAGTTAATTTCAAATGCATTAGGAATTTGGTGAGTGTTACTGTGAATTTGCTGTGACTTGTACTTTTTATGATTTTCTAAATTTTGACCCTTTCCTCTCTGTCATTTGACCACACATTGATATCTGCATTAAGGCCTTGTTTGCTTTGGATTGCCTTATTGTTGTGGACCAGAGGTGTCCAACTCCAGTCCTGGTGGGCCACAGTGGCAGAAGGAGTATAGGAACCTAATCAAGGACTTTGTTAAATGATGCGACTCAAACCACCTACAACTGAACACCGGCAAAACCAAGGAGCTGGTGGTGGATTTTAGGAGGCCCAGACCCCTCATGGACCCCGTGATCATCAGAGGTGACTGTGTGCAGGGGATGCAGACCTATAAATACCTGGGAGTGCAGCTGGATGATAAATTGGACTGGACTGCCAATACTGATGCTCTGTGCAAGAGAGGACAGAGCCGACTAGACTTCCTTAGAAGGCTGGCGTCCTTCAACATCTGCAATAAGATGCTGCAGATGTTCTGTCAGACGGTTGTGGCAAGCGCCCTCTTCTACACGATGGTGTGCTGGGGAGGCAGCATAAAGAAGAGGGACGCCTCACGCCTGGACAAACTGGTGAGGAAGGCAGGCTCTATTGTAGGCACGGAGCTGGACAGTTTGACATCTGTGGCAGAGCGAAGGGCACTGAGCAGACTCCTGTCAATCATGGAGAATCCACTGCATCCACTAAACAGGATCATCTCCAGACAGAGGAGCAGCTTCAGCGACAGACTGCTGTCACCGTCCTGCTCCACTGACAGACTGAGGAGATCATTCCTCCCCCACACTATGCGACTCTTCAATTCCACCCGGGGGGGTAAACGTTAACATTATACAAAGTTATTTTCTGTTTTTACCTGCATTGTTATCACTCTTTAATTTAATATTGTCTTTATCAGTATGCTGCTGCTGGAGTATGTGAATTTCCCCTTGGGATTAATAAAGTATCTATCTATCTATCTATCTATCTATCTATCTATCTATCTATCTATCTATCTATCTATCTATCTATCTATCTATCTATCTATCTATCTATCTATCTATCTATCTATCTATCTATCTATCTATCTATCTATCTATCTATTTTTACTGCACGGAATTAATGCCCAGTGCAAATGCATCAAATAGAAACTTGGCTTTACCCAATGATTGCTTACATACAAAGATTTGGTAGTGAGATTAATTAACTGATCTCCTACATAATCCATTTTGGTCAACAACACTTAAGCAACTGATAATTACACACGTGCACAGTATCATGTGCATATACGTATTAAACAATTTGCAATTGGTATAAAAGAATGAGTAATGATGTTCTGTTGTGCTCAAGTGATTGTGTCATTTGGACATTACCTATAATTTTAATTATGCAAACTTTAATTGTCTTTTGAGACATGAAGCAAAGCAATTAAAAAATATACTGTAATAGAGTCATCAGAGATTTTTTCCTTCTTTCTCCCACCAATACAAACTTCTTGTTAAAGCTTTCTTATATGTTAGCCCCAAGCAAGAGGTCTTATCATAACATCCGCGATGTAAATCACTAGGCAAATTTTTTTAAGCATGATATAACTCATTTCTTTTTTTGTGTGATTTGATCAGCAAACCACAAATAGTTAACAGTTACAAAGGAGGATTATAAAATAGGATACAAGGAATTCCCTATTTGCAAATTCCAAACATGTTCCACACAGTCCTGTATGGAAATACCCAAGAACGACAGAAAAATGATGTCAGTGCAAGTTAAAGAGAGAATCGCACGACACACAACCTGCCCTGAAGTAGAAAATAAATTATGTTTAAGATCAATATATTTATAACATACTCATCCTTGTACAGTTCCCCTACTTGTCTTTGGTCTGTCTCTAAACGTCAGAGCATACGTTGGGATGGCTGTGGATTTGTGACAGCGGCTGGTAACAGAAGTGTGAATGTCTTTCTCACTAATTCTTTCAATGTTTTATGTTCCTACCTCTCAATCGTTGAACGCAGTTTCAGTCTCTAATACATTATTTTTTGTGAACTCTGATAAAACCCATAAATTTAACACAGTAAATATCGGTGTTTCCCTCATTCTAAGCCATTTTTTTTGGCTCTTCATTCTGATTGTATTGCAGAAATTTGTAAAATTATTCCAGTTAAAGGTTAACTTAATGAAGGTCATTGTAAACAAAAAAGTTTTACACTAAAATCTTTCACGTGAAGACACATTGCTTAACAAGAAGCAAACACGGAAAAGGGGCACATCCACGATCCAGTATAATGAAAATAAATCAAAAAAAGAATGAACTTTTCACAAATATATTGAAGACATCCAATACAGAACTGAATCAAAGATGGCCGAACTGCTGGTTCCAGGGCAGGAAGGGGCAGGCGCGGGAGGGTGGACAACGGAGGTGACATCAGAGAAAGAACAGACGTCAATCTTAATAATAATAATAATAATAATAATAATTGTTTACATTTATATAGCACTTTTCTCACTACTTAAAGCACTTTAGTGAGTGGAGAGCCACTTCAACAACCACTAATGTGTAGCATCCACTTGGATGACACGATGGCAGCTATTTTTGTGCCAATACGCTACCACATTTTAGCTATTACATGTTAAAGTTGTGAGAGAGACATAGCCAGTTAGAGTCAGGGAATGGTTAGGGGTCAGAATGACTACGCCATGGAAGGCAATGTAGCCAGGACATCAGGATACACCCTACTCTTTATGAAGGATGCCCAGGGATCTTTTATGAACACAGAGAGTCAGGACCTTAGTTTTAGTCAGTCAGTCAGTCATTTTCCAACCCGTTATATCCTAACTACAGGGTCACGGGGGTCTGCTGGAGACAATCCCAACCAACACAGGGTGCAAGGCAGGAAACAAATCCCGGGCAAGGCGCCAGCCCACCGCAGAGCTTAGTTTTATGTCTCATCAAAAGACAGCACCATTTTTACAGCACTGCACTGTGGCATTGGGATCCACGTTCAGACAACAGGGTAAGTGCCCCCTGCTGGCCTCACCAACACCTCTTGCAGCAGCAACCCAAGCTTTCCCTAGATGGTCTGCCATCCAAGTCCTGGACTGGCCCAAACATGCTTAGCTTCTGTTCTGTAGAGTAAGGAAGAGAGAAAGTCTTAGCAGACAGCGCCAACCCCTGGTTTGGTGGGTAACTACTGTCACCAGAGTAAGGTGCCTCCCAAGTGCACAACATAATTGTGAACTCCAAGCCAAGCGCTCTAGCTCTGTTGTACTTGGACACTTCTTGATCCACATTTATTTCCCTGTTTCTTTTTTGAACTTCACATCCTTATATACACACTGGGTTCAGGAAGTATTCAGACTCCTTCACTTTCCATACATTTTATTGTGCTGCAGATTACATTTTAAATAGATAGATTTGCTATGTATGCTCATCAATCCAGACTCAATCATCCATAATAACAAAGTGACAGCACATTTTCAGAAAGTTTTGCAAATTTATTCAAAATGAAAACCCGACATCTCTCATTCATAGCAGTATTCAGACCCTTAATTCACTTTGTAGAAGCCTCTTTGGCAGCAATTCCATCTTCAGATCTTCTTGGGTTTGAGCCTCTACAAGCTTAGCGCACCAGGATTTAGGAAGTTTATTCCATTCTTTCTGGCAGTTCATCTCAAGCTCTGTGAAATTGGATGGGAAGTGTCTGTAAACCAGTATCTTCAGGTCTCTTTGTTTTTACGAAATTTAAATATTAACTCGATAAATTTGCCATTTATGCCCATCAATCTACACTCAATAACCCATCATGACAAAGTGAAAGCATGTTTGCAGAAATGTTTGTAAAAGTGAAATCTCTCATTCATTTAAGCATTCTGGACCTTAATCCAGTACTTCAGAGAAGCCTTTTTGGCAATAATTACAGTTTTGCACACCTGGATTTGGGCAGCTGATCACATTCTTCTTGGCAGATCCTCTCAAGCTTGGATGGAAAGTGTCTGTAAGATGCCATCTTCAGGTCTCAGATGTTCAATGAGGTTTAAGTCTGGGCATTGGCTGGGTCAAAGGATAGTCAGAGATTTGTCCTGAAGCCACTAAAGCCTTGTCTTGACTTGCTTCAGGTCATTGTCATGCAGAAAGTCTGAGGTGGTGTGTACTCTGGAGCAGGTTTTCTTCTAGGTCCTCTCTGTATTTGGCTGCATTCATCCTTCCCACAATTCTGATCAGTCTCCCTGTCCCTGCACTTGTCACACACTCCTGTTAACCAAGAAAAGGAAGAATAATAACAGAAATCCTGACTTGTGGCTCATTACACAGAAGCTTTATGAGGAAGAACAAGGAATCCTTGTTGTCAAGCATACATGGGCCTGTGATGGAAACATTTCTCTCTATTATAAAAGGAAATCCTGAGATGAGACTTTTTCAAAGAGATAATTTCAAGTCTCGCGAGACAAGACTTTGGCCATGAGATTTTTTCAAGTCCCGCCCTCCTCTCAACCATATTCAACCATGCACACGGTCCTCCCACCTCTCATTCGTATGAATGCTTTTGACAGACTCAGTTCCTGCTATCTTAGCTCTTATCAATTTTTATGTTTTCCTCACTTTAGTTCCCAATAAAAGAAGACTTATTATGTCCAAATATAACTGAAGAATTTCATCCCAAATTGATAACAGAAGAAATAAGTACATGGGCAACCCTAGCACCAAGAAATGATGAAGTCAAATGGATTTTTTTTCGGTTACAGGGCAAACTGGTTAAATGAGTATCAATAGACTATGCTGAAACAGTTAGTGATTATCGTGCAGAAGATGAAAACATCAACTTTCAATATCCCAAAGAATATCTACAACCGTTAACACCATATGGTCTTCCACTGCACAAAGTACTGTTGAAAGAAGGATGTATCCATGAAAGGTAATATAGATAGATAGATAGATAGATAGATAGATAGATAGATAGATAGATAGATAGATAGATAGATAGATAGATAGATAGATAGATAGATAGATAGATAGATAGATAGATAGATAGATAGATAGATAGATAGATAGATAGATAGATACTTTATTAATCCCAAGGGGAAATTCCCATACTCCAGCAGCTGCATACTGATAAAGAACAATATTAAATTAAAGAGTGATAACAATGCCGATAACAATGCAAATATACAGACAGACAATAACTTTGTATAATGTTAACATTTACCCCCCCCCCCCCCCCCCGGGTAGAACTGAAGAGCCGCATAGTGTGGGGGAGGAACGATCTCCTCAGTCTGTCAGTGGAGCAGGACAGTGACAGCAGTCTGTCGCTGAAGATGGTCCTCTGTCTGGAGATGATCCTGTTTAGTGGGTGCAGTGGATTCTCCATGATTGATAGAAGCCTGCTCAGCGCTGGTCGCTCTGCCACAAATGTCAAACTGTCCAGCTCCATGCCTACAATAGAGCCTGCTTTCCTAACCAGTTTGTCCAGGCGTGAGGCGTCCCTCTTCTTTATGCTGCTTCCCCAGCACACCACTACATAGAAGAGGGCGCTCACCACAACCGTCTGATAGAACATCTGCAGCATCTTAATGCAGATGTTGAAGGACGCCAGCCTTCTAAGGAAGTATAGTCGGCTCTGTCCTTTCTTACACAGAGCATCAGTATTGGCAGTCCAGTCCAATTTATCATCCAGCTGCACTCCCAGGTATTTATAGGTCTGCACCCTCTGCACACAGTCACCTCTGATGATCATGGGGTCCATGAGAGGCCTGGTCCTCCTAAAATCCACCACCAGCTCCTTGGTTTTGCTGGTGTTCAGTTGTAGGTGGTTTGAGTATGATGTAGTACATCTTCAGGAGATAACATTAGACAACAAAGGAGATCTTGATATACCATTCGTATTAAAACGTTTACAGTTTCCCGTAAAATAGCTTTTGCTATGACATTAACAAATCACAGGGACAAACATTTGAAAAAGTCAGTTTATTTATTAGAGAGAAAGAAACAAAATTTACTCACGGGCAGTTATACGTTGCGTTGTCACAATGTAAGTCCAAGCACAGAATCAAAATTCAATGCGATATTGATGAAACTGCGTAGTGTCAGCCCAGGGGTTGATTCTTATGTTTTTTGGGGCACTGAATTAAAAAATGACATCCATTTTTGTCCCGTCACATAAGGTTTTCCCACAAATTGCCATATTCAACTTGGTCGTTTGTTATTATTCCCTGAAGGTCCATATTGTACTCACACAGAGTATTTAGAACATTTCTAACCAAATAACTGAATATTTTTTTTTTTCAAACAGCAGGAGTCATGAGAGGTTGCCGGTTCGAATCCCATAAATGCCAATAGGGACTCTGCTCTGTTGGGCCCTTGAGCAAGACCCTTAACCTGCAATTGCTGAGCCCTTTGAGCAGTGAGAAAAGCGCTATATAAATGCAAAGAATTATTATTATTATTATTAAATAATACAAAGGATGTGTAAATGCATGCAAAGACAGTGTTCAAGACAAAGGAACAAGAGCTAAATTGCTGTGCTCTTGTGAATATGGCTGCTCAAGGTGGTTGCACTTCACCTGATAGTTTTGTTACATATGTGGGAATTATTTTGTGTAAAAACAGCAGAGGAACATCACTGCTTTCATTAAAAAAGTTTATTTTGCATATTTTGGTGTGAAACTTGGTAATCAGGACAACTCGTGTTCTCCACACGAGGGAAGAGTTTTGGCAGTGGTCGTAAGGTAAAAAAAAAATCTTATCGTTTTAGGGTGCCTGTGGTCCGGCAGGAGCCTCACAATCACACCAATGACTGCTATTTTTGCTCTTGCAAATTGAAAAACAAAAAAGAAATTTCATGCCCAAATATCTGCTATGTTTCCTGTTCCTCATGGTCCTGATATTCCTGTGCCAACCCTTACCAAATTCCTTAGAGGATGTCTCCATTGCTGATGACACTGATCACAAAGACAGCGATTCTGGTGAAGAGTTCAGTGCTGGTACCAACAAGCCTCAACTGTTCACACAGCTTGAACTAAATGATCTCATCAGAGATTTAGATCTTCCTAAGGAGTCTGCAGAGTTTCTAGGCTAATGGCTAAAGAAAAAAAATCGTTGGCACCAGGTACCTCATTCTCGTGGTACAGCAACCAAGAGGAAGATTTTGTTCCATATTTTTCTGAAGACAGTGAATTGATGTACTGCAACGTTGTTCCTGGGCCGATGAAAATGTTCAATTTAGATAGATAGATACTTTATTAATCCCAAGGGAAAATTCACATACTCCAGCAGCAGCATACTGATACAAAAAAAACAATATTAAAGAGTAATAAAAATGTAGGTAAAAACAGAAAATAACTTTGAATAATGTTAACATTTACCCCCCCGGGTGGAATTGAAGAGTCGCATAGTTTTTCGGGAGGAACGATCTCCTCAGTCTGTCAGTGGAGCAGGACGGTGACAGCAGTCTGTCACTGAAGATGCTCCTCTGTCTGGAGATGATCCTGTTCATTGGATGCAGTGGATTCTCCGTGATTGACAGGAGTCTGCTCAGCGCCTGTCGCTCTGCCACAGATGTCAAACTGTCCAGCTCTGTGCCTACAATAGAGCCTGCCTTCCTCACCATTTGGAGAACGATAAGAAGGAATGGAGGTTGTTCATTGACTCCTTAAAACGAAGCCTAAAGGGAGTGCTTGTTTGCAATGGCAATAAGTTTGCCTCAATACCCATTGGCCACTCAGTACACTTGAAGGAGCAGTACAAGAATTTGAGCTTTGATTCTGTTAAGGACCATGAGTGGAATATATGTAGGGATTTAAAAGTCCTATCTATGCTTTTGGGACATCATGGAGGATACACCAAGTATCCCTGTTTCTTATGTGAGTGGGACAGTTGAGACAGAAGCCAACACTGAGCAAGAAGGGATTGGCCAAGGTGAGTGGCTTTGGAAACTGCAAGTAAAAACATTGTGAGGACACATCTCGTGGATCCAAAGAAAGTACTACTGCCTCCACCCCATATCAAACTTGTTGATCATGAAGCAGTTTGTGAAGGCTCTATCAAGAAAAGGCAATTGTTTCAAAGTGTTTCCTAGCATTGTCAGAGGGAAAGTTGAAAGAGGAAGTATTTGTCTGTCCTGACATCGGCAAACTGATGAAAGACCCACAGTTTGAGACAAAAATGGACGAGAAGGAAAAAGCAGCTTGGCTTTCGTTTAAGGAAGTGGTCACCAAATTCCTTGGTAACCATAAAGACCCACACTTTGAGGCCATCGTTGAAAATACATTGACAAAATTAGAAGAAATGGGTTGTTCAATGTTCCTCAAGCTGCATTTCCTCCACTCTCATTTGGACTACTTCCTGCAGAACTTGGGTGCAGTGAGCGAAGAGCAAGACGAGCGGTTCCATCCAGATAACAAAGAAATGGAAAGGAGGTACCAGGGGCGGTGGAATGTTAGCTTGATTGATGACTATTGATGACTATTGCTGGGGGCTGCAGTGAGAAACTGTGAACCAAAAAAATAAAAGGAGAAGCCTCAACAGAAGTTATGAAGGACAGCAAAAATACCATTGAGTGCATGTGTAGAAACCCATTTTTTAATACTGTTTTATTCTATTTTTCGATTTTTACTGGTTCTATTTTTTGTTTTGAAAATAATTTACAGTGGAGATTACTCATAAAATTTTAAAGGAATAGGTCATGTACATTAAGATTGCATAAATTCTTACTGGTGATCAGAGCATTTTTTTCTAGATTTTTTCTTTGCGTTTTGTGGGAAAACCTTACGTGATGGGGAAAAAAATAGATGTTATCTTTGAATTCAGTGCCCCAAAATACATAAGGAACAGTTGAAATATTGAAAACAATTTCCAAGTCATTGAATTTTGCAGGCCTGATTCTGCTGAGGCCATACCAATACAGAAAAGAAAAATTGATCAATAGCATATACAGTAAGGTACAATATTCTTGAACTGTAATGGCTCCCTTTTTCATGTACATTAAAATAAGTTAATCACAGAGCACTGCATAATATAAACAAAATATATCCATCACACACTCCAACAGCATAATGCTGTCAACTCAATGTTTCGCCTTAGGGATGGTATTCGGCAGTTGAATGAATGATTTCTGATGAGTTCTGCCCATAAGAGTTACATTTTTGTTGTATTAGACCAACCCTCATTCTCTCAGTGTCTTTTCAAACATATCCCTCAAGAATGGCTTTTGTCTAACCACTCTACCGTAAACACCTCATGGGGTGCTGCCGAGAGGGTTATCCATCTGACAGGTTCTCCCATCTTAGGAGGACCTCCCATCTTAGCAGAAGATTTCTAGGGCTCAGTTAGAAGTGACCATTAGGTTCTTGGCCACCTCCTTCACCAAGTCCCTTCTTGCCCAGGTTCTCAGTTTGGCTGGACGTTCACCGTTCATTTCACAATTACCGAGTCCACCAGCTAGCAACAGTAAATGGCTTTACCTCCTCAAAATGTCCAAAACCACAAAAATGAATTCATGGTGTGATACCATAGCCTCACCATGATGCCAGTGTGGCACAGGACAACCTGACAGAGACAAGCAAGATGCTTCATAAGCATTAGCATGAGTGGCAGCAAATAACTTTCAGAGAGTTTATAGTGGAAAAAAGAAAATATTTAACAAGGATTTACTGGCAGGTTGTTTCTTAATTTTCCAGCTTTCCATCATTAGTTTGAGAGACCTTGCATGGATTATCACATTTTTATCAGCTGGTGTTTTAAAGCTGATGTTGTGGCTTAGCACTAGAATTACCAGAGCCTACGAAAAAAACTCGTAAATCCGGCCCACCTTAAATCCCTTCGCACCTCTCCGTCAGCCTCTTTTGTCTTGTAAATGTGTCGATAAGCCAAAGCAGCAAGCAGCCTGCTATACCATCCCCCCAACCACCACAGAACGGGCAAGAAGTTCTCCTAGTTCCAGCCTTGATTATCTGGGAGTGAGCTACCTAGAGTTGTATAGAGTAAATAATTTCCTGTGTGTTCTGTGTCTACAACAATCTATGTAAACACATCGTTAAAACAGAAAAGTTTTCCATGTTTTAATAATAAATGACAAAATGTAGACATGAACTGTATAATGTGTGAAGGCTGATGGCCAAATATCAAATAAACACTTTCACAAAAGGTACAAGTACAATACGACAGCACTAAGAACTGCTGACTTATAATCCAGAGGTTGTGAGTTCGAAACCAGCTCCCCTGAAAATTTACCATTTTGAATAGTGACCTGATATTATTGTTAATAATATACAATAAAAACATACAGTACATTTGATTTGTGTCTGTAACAGCCGGTGTAAATTTATAGTACTTGTAAAAGTTAGCGTTTTATTTTTTTACTTTTATTCTCTCAGTCACGATCATGATACAACACCCACCCCTCGCCCTAGATATGACGCGGTTAATTTTTATCTGAAACTGGGAATAACTGTAGATGTGAGTGGTGTTTTGAGACAATGGAACTGGAAATTCTCTGATCTGGAGGGATAAAAGCTGACACACAAACGCTGGTGAATCTGCCTTCTTCTTATCTCACCGTCACTTGAATTTTTCTTTATTTAGTTTTATTGAGTGTTCCTGCTTACTCTGAATTAGTATGCACCTTATGGTCCATGATGTCAAAGCCGTACTGACAAAAAAACAGAAACATACTTATATATGATTTTTGGAATAACTCATTTTATGACCTGTATAGTACATTTCAGAAAACACTTTGGCACTGATGCAACATCTCTTATATATATTTCTCTTCTGGTTCATCCTGCTTCCACGCAGCTGACACAGCATTTCTTGATTTCTATTCGTCCTCTTCCAAACCCTTCCCCACGCTGCATTGGGACTCCAGACCAGCAGTGCAAACACTGTCATGCACTATACTGGCCTGCTGAGCGCAATACATCCAACAAGTACTCAAGATGCTGCCACAACGGTAAAGTAGCTTTACCACCTTTGCAGGAGCCACCTGTGTCTTTACAACAGCTTCTTACACAGCAAACATAAGAAGCTAAAAATTACCGTGAACACATTCGAGAATATAACTCTTCTCTAGCGTTTGCTTCCATGGGTGCACAGATAACTCAACCTCCTGGCCATGGACCATACTGTTTTAAAATACATGGGCAAATATATCACCAAATCTCTCCACTATACACTAACACTTCTACCTCTCCAGAATATGGACAGTTGTATGTTTCTGACACAGCGCAAGCTACTGAAGTACGCTTACAAAATAAAGCAAACTCTGCATGCAGCGAAAATGTACTTCTCCAGCTAGATTCCATGCTCAGAACCATCAACCATTTCGCTAAATCATACAAACACATGCATAGAATCACTCAGTCCAATCCAACAGCATCTGTACGAATGGTTTTCAAGGAAAACCCTAGGCAGGATTTACGACGGTACAATGCCCCAACATGTCACACCGATGTTGCAGCGATTTTCGGCAGAGAAGATAGCGAACCGCCTGCCGAAGGGGACATTTGCATCTATCCCATAGGCAACTCCTGTAAACAGATTTCCACGCTTAATATGAATTGTGATCCAATGGTTGACCAACTTTTATTCCCTTATGGAGACATTACCTGGCACAAAGATTTAAAACATGTTCCCGATAAAAGAACCGCCAAACGAATAAGGCTTACTCACTGCCAATTTTACGCGTACAGATTAGCAATGAGGAATACATTTAGTATTTTGCACTCCAGTGGCAAACTATTCCAACAGTCTCAACTATCTCAGATTACATCAACAAGATCTGCGCGTGGAACTATCAGACGCACTGCAAGCAAATGCTGAAAATAACAACGTACGTGTAGGCAAAATGATCATATTAGCGTCCACATTTCCAGGAAGTCCAAGATACATGCAACAAAACTATCAGGATGCCATGGCCATAGTACGTAAATTCGGAAAGCCTGATTTATTTGTCACTTTCACATGTAATCCTGCTTGGCCGGAAATTCTACATGCACTGTCGGATACCCAAAGATCGGAGCACAGACCTGATATTGTAGTACGAGTCTTTTGGATTAAGCTGCAAGGAATTACTTAGAGACATTCTACAACAACATCTTTTTGGGGTTGTTTTTACAACGGCTAGTTATTCATATTCATTCACATGCCTTCCTGTGCTTGTAATCAGTGACCGCGTTTTTTTTTTTTCCATCTTGCCCATACAGTCTCCACATTTTGGTGCATGGTGGAGTTTCTTTTGTACTCCAGGACACATAGAGGAAAGTATAGTACAGAGAGGTCAGTTCCGTGCTATATACAATTATCAGATTCAAATGTTAACAGTTCACACACATGCAAGGACAGTCCTTTCTACATTTACGACATGTGTACCTGTTGCAATCCACACACTTGTCTCTATGCTGTGGTTCCTATTACATTGAAGGGTCGCCTGACACTGACTGAGTTTGCATTCCTGGGGGAAGCAGCAGTCTTGGAACAGAAGCTTGTCAAAGTTGCATCTTCCTTTGCTTTATCCATTGGCTTTTCTTGTAAGAAGCAACGACGAAGTTCCTCTGCAAGGTGAGCCAAGAACGCTCTTCTTTACTCAGTGTCCCCCGTGCATGCCTTGTACAGTACAGGTACATTGCTAGCCACCAAATCAAGCAAGTTATAGCACACAGCAACCGCCCACCTGCTCCTGCTCAAACTGAATAAGCTCAAATATTATTTGAAAACGAACAGCGTCAGATCAGCTGTAAATTTATAGCATTTGTAAAAGTTAGCTTTTCTTTCAGTTTTATTCTCTCAGCCACGTTCACGCTGTCCCTTGCAACCAACCATGATCTGACGCTGTCAGAAAGTCCTTTGTCAGGTTCAATTGCGACCTCTAATGGCAGAATATTAGAAACATTTGTAGAACTTTTCTTACATATTTCCGGGTGAAAGTTCAGGCTTCGCACGTCTTTCGTTCCTTTGTTTACTTGCTGCACGTTGTGAGAATAGTTTGTCCTTTTATCCTATCACTTGAGCCATTAATGCTGTGCGTCCTTGCGGAAAAGTAAGTTTATCATAGATAATTTGATATAAAGAGGTTCAAATGTTTGTTAAACTTACACTTTCAGAGTATTTAAAATGTGTACTTGTACGTAACGTTGTAACTTAGTGTATGTATTTAATTTTGTTTACAGCCCACAGCAACAGGAATTAAAGTACTTTCAGAGTTCAGATTGTGTTTGAAATTAATCCTTGCCTCGATATTGGAAAGGGGAGTTTACAAACAAAGTTGTACCACTGTGGAGTTAATAACGGCACCTCCCGTGGCCAGAAATCTGATCATGTCTACAGTCGTTTGGACTTTATCTCACCTGCATTTCTTACACCAGCCTGTCGTACTGAGACCAGCTCTCATTTTTAGACGCTGTTCATTTTCAAATAATATTCTATTAGTGCGATGATGTTTTCGGATTGGTACTATTCAGGTCATACAATGATTTCCTTATCTCCGCTGACATCTCCTGGACAGAAAACATCACAGCAGTCATCAAGAAGGCTCAGCAGCGGTTACACTTCCTGAGGGTCCTCAGAAAGCACAACCTGGACTCCAGCCTGCTACTGACTTTCTACCGCTCGTCCATCGAGAGCCTGCTGACGTATTGTATCACAGTATGGTACGGCAGCTGCACCATGGCAGACAGGGAGAGGCTTCAGCGAGTAGTAAAGGCAGCACAGAAGATCATCGGCTGCCCTCTCCCCTCCTTGATGGACATTTACACCTCCCGCTGCCTCAGCAGAGCAAAAAACATCATCAAGGACAGCTCCCACCAGGGAGGCGCTACAAGTGCATCACAACAAGGACAAGCAGACTCAAGAACAGTTTTTTCCCAAAAGCCATAACCATTCTAAACTCACACATGCACTGGCTACACAGTCTAACCCCCCAACCCCTGGACTTCCTTCTATCCATCAACTGTGCAATATCTAATATCTAAATGGTACTGAATAATAACTGTGTAATATCTGTATACTGTACAATATCATTACTCTCAGGGTCCAACATCCACTACTCACTGCACATGATCATCATTATTGTGCGATATTTAAATTATGTGCAATAACCCAATAGTGCAATAGTTATTTATTCTTTCCAGTATTTAAATAATGTGCAATAATTCGCTTTAGTCATTATTCTTTCCATTTGTATATAGCGTCGCAGAACTTTTTTTGCAACTTTTTGCACCATTTGTTTATTTACTTGTTGTGTTCTACATATATGTCTGCACTGAAGGAGCTGCTTTTAATCTCATTGTACATGTGTATAGTGACAATAAAAGGCATTCTTCTTCTTCTTCTTCTGATTTCTTCAAAATGTCACATATATTTGTCTGTCTCTTTTTTTCCCGGTGCTGTGTTGACTTCTTGCACCAGAAGGTGTGAGCTTATTCAGTGCGAGCAGGAGCACATGGGTGGTCGGTTGCTTTGTAACGGGGCTACATAGTTAGTGTTGTTAAATGTCAGTTCTAAGTGCGTCTTGTTTCCATTGTCCCGTTTGCTGTTTATGTGTGTGTATCAGGAAATGCCGTCCCCGTAAAGGGGGGCGGATGATGGAAGAAGACCACAGCCTCTAACCTGGAAAACACCTGTTCTTAATTAATCAATTACAGCCGTCACATGAACTATTTAAGCAATCAAAAAGGAAAGAAGAGGGGAGAAAGGAGACCATTCGTTTTTCAACCACGTATCAACTTACTTGCTGTTTTCCACATCGCGCCTTTGTACCAGTTTGTTTTTTATTTTGCCGGACTGCTTTCATCCTTCATCTGCTGAGACCCTGGGGTCGATTCGCCATCCACCATACGCCGAGGAATCACGGTGAGGTTGTTCCATTTTCCGGGAAAATCAAACGACTCATTTCCCACTAGTTCAGTCATCTGTATTCTGGACAGTTTTTATAACCGGACTCAAGTTCACAATCATTCAGTATATCATTCATTTTTGTTATTCGTGTTGTGTGTTATATGTTACAGGGGCAAGGGAGGGTTTTGTTGTATTTATATATGGTGGTTGATGTGGTGGTTTGCATTTGTCTTGTGGTTTCATTTAATACATTTAATCAGTTTATTTTTTACATCATCTGCTTTTTGCGTACTTATATTTACACCGTCGATTGTGGGGGAAAAGTGTAATTTGTTAGAGGTACGGCTTGATAGTGAGATTCATCTCAGTACATTATCCAGGCCACAGGTCTTGGAGGTGTAGTTGCCGGCTGGGTAAGGGGTCGGCCGTTACAGCTTTACAAGTAAGTTAAATACATATATCTCTTTTGTAGCATATTTCATTCTCTTGTAATTATTTTCCGCCATGGGTACAAAAGGGATGGTATTGGTTCTAGTCAATACTACATAAAGAAACACTTCCCAGGGGAGAAAGAGACAATGAACCGAATAATTATCATGGTAGGAGCCTATTTTTTCAGTTTGTCTTTTCTTTTCATTCTCTCACAAAGAATTGTTTTGTCTCCGGTCTGTTATTTTTTTTTTGGTACTGTAAAATTTTCATTCTTCTCTTGTGCCACTCTTGTTACACCCTCAGTCCTGGTTGGTCCTGGACTAATAGCAGGCCATCCACTCCCGTAGGCAGATTGTGATACATCACTATTTAAAACTCCTTAATGAAGAAATGAAAAAGAAAATCCATTCAGAAATGCCATTTCAAATTTAAAAAGGCACAAAATCATAACAGCCAGTGAAGGATGAGGGAAAGAGACAGAATGAACGAGACAATGTTAGACACAATGTCCTTTATTTGACTCGAAAGGAGAGAAAATGTCAAGTCAGCCCTCTACACTATCAGAGTCAGCCAAGATGTGTTGAGCAATTGCAAGAGGGGCAGCAGAAGTTCATTTCCTTTTCTGACCATCAACTACGTCTCTCAGTGAAAAGAGCATATTGTTGGCTCCATAACTTTTTTCCAAGTGGAATCTACCCAAAAAAATAAAATAAATAAATAACAAGCTAAAGGCAAGAAATTTGATGAACTGGGAGAACTAATGGCAAAAATAAAATGTAGTCATAAGACTTTAAATTAGGGAATCAAATTCTTATTATTTATTTTATGCAATTTAATTTTTTTTAATGAAAGAGCGTACTACTACAGAACTGGAAAAGGGCTTTTTTTTAAAAGAAATTCATAGAAAAGACAAAAAGAGTCCAAAAAAACCAGCAAGTCAGAAGTACCGTTACCAAAGCCAAACCACAAGACAAAAACAAAGTAAAAAATATAAGCAGGTGTCAAGACCAGAGAAGTCTTTCATGAAAAAGAACGTTTGACTAAAAAGGGTTTTGGAATCCACCAGCTTGGATAGAAAATGAACGTTTCACTGACTTTTTAAACCGATCGTGTCATTGACAAAGGTTACGGCCTCTGAGAGCGTCCTAATCAAGTCAAGTCGAGTCAAGTTGGGGAGCATGCACTGGTACAGTGCGTTGCTGCACCCACTACACGGCAAAACAACTCGAGATCCTGGCTTGCAACCCTTCCCCAGTCAGATACGCGGTCCAGTCCCACCCTCTGGAAATGACCCTCTATCTGTGTTACGTGGGCGACCCTTTGGCCTGGTCCAGCCACTCGGGTCCCCAACATTGAGGATCTTACGAGCCGGATCACCCTCGGGGATACGCGCCACATGGCCGTAGTGCCGTAACTGATGCTCTCTCACAAGGCAGGTAATGTGCCTCATTCGGGACTACATGAGCAACCGCTCATTCGACACAAAGTCAAACCAACGGTACCCAAGGGTTTCCCTAATGACGGGAGTACAAATGTCGATAATTGTGAAACAATAAAAAAGGGTAGAGAAAATCTTAATTTGCCATATAGTTATGTCATGTTTCAGTCAGAGTTCCTACCATGCCTGAGGTTCAAATTCTTGTTTTATATCTTTTTTGTTCATTTTTGTTCCAGGTATTTAAGTTCATGTTACATTTGCTGATTATGTGCCTTACTTTGTTTTTTATCTTGTCTATAAGCTGCCTGTGGTATGTCCCATGTGTTTTGTGAGTGTTCTCCCAAGAGGTGGGACAACCTGCCAATCACCGACAGGAGCTGCCCTATAAATCCAGAAGTATCCCTGGCGGTTCATTTCAAACTTACCTGGGAGATGGCGAGTTTACTTTTGCTCCAATGAATTAATTGGATTTCTGAACTCTACAGTATTTTGGCTATGATTCGGGGTATTTATATTGGGAGTTGTTTGCACTGGATTGCCTTTATGTTTTTGGGCATTTTTTTTTACCTTATTCCATGGTGATTTTTTGCTATTGAAGAATAAGCTTTTATTTTTATAAAGATTTGCTGCTGGCTGTTATTACTAACCCGGGTTTGATGGTAATACCCCCTCTCTAGTGGGCATTTTTGAAAGTGTGTTTTGGAACTGATTGCGATTTAAGTGCTTTGGGACTCCTAATCCACGACATGCTAAACTTGATTGTACTATAAACAATCACGACCTGTTGTTTAATTTGTCATGCTCCAGAGGTTGCAAGTATGGCACCTGGGCCTGTCCTGCAAAATCAAGTGAGGTGGGCAACATTATGGCCTCCCACGAAATGGCTTTGAAACATATAGTAGAAATCAAACATATTAATTATAGAGAGAAATGTATCCTCTATTAGAGACAAGTCTGATAAAACTTCTTTGAGTCCATAATCAGGCAGGGGAAAGCTTGTCCATTGCGTCCTTTACTCTTCGGTAAATACTAAATGGGGAACATTCATCACAGCAGCCTCTTACAGAATGAATAAAGAAGAAGATCATATGTATTGATAACTGAATTTACATAACAGTACTGAATTAATGCGTACTGTGGGAAATAGCCCAGACACAGACAGACAGACATCTTTTAAAAGTCCAACACACGTTTATTTACAGTTAATTAAGTGCACAAACCCAGTGCCGCAGCACCAATCACCCCCAACCGTCCAGGCCAAAGCCACAGTATGCCTTCAGACCACCTCCTTCTCTCTTCTCTCAGACCTTGTCCACCTTCCACCCGACTCCAGCCCTGAATGAAGGAAGGTGGCCCCTTTTATTCTTCCCCGGATGTGCTCCAGGTGTGACCCGGCAATCTTCCACCGACATGCCCCAGTGTGGCGGAAGTGCTGGCTGTATCCCCGGAAGCACTCCGGGTGTCCCGGCTCTTCTTCCCCCCAGCACTTCCTAGTGTGGCGGAAGTGCTGAGGTCCAGGGTTCTCCAGATATTGGGGTGCCCCCTGGTGGTGACCACGGGCCCCTACAGGGTTGGGCTTCACAGTCCTGTACCCGTGGTCCCCAATACAACCAGGGTGGACGCCCCGTCATGGTCTGGAGGAGGCATGAGCCCTCCTCCGGTCCTCTTGGGAGTCCCGGCTGGGTACCACCGCCAGCCGCATGCCAGAGTACATATCACCTGACATTTACTCTGATTGGCTCATTGGCTTACACCAGGGGTGCCCAACTCCAGTCCTGCCTGGCCGCAGTGGCTGCAGGTTTTCATTCTAATCCTTTTCTTAATTAGTGACCTGTTTTTGCTGCTAATTAACTTCTTTTGAATTCATTTTAATTGACTTGCTCTTAAAGAATCAGACCCCTCAATTGTTTTTTTTTCCTTAATTAGCAGCCAAACAATAATAAGATACAAAATGAGCCAAAACAGGACCAGCAAACTGTGACCATCATACAATAGCTGAAAATAAAGAAAGGTGAACGTCTCAGGAATGCTGATCTGCTCTTAGAAAAGAGAAAATCCACAATTTCAGAAATGCCTGCTATTGCACAATTAGAGCAGCAACAAGCCATGGAAATAAAGAATGGGTTTAATTAAAGACAAGACTCAGTGCCTCATTAAGGAACTGGTTGAAGTGAAACTGGTTGGAGTTTGAGGCCCTGACTTAATTGCTCTTCTGTTGGCTCACTCACGTCACATTTCACTTTTGTTTGGGTGCCACTTAAGGAAAGAAATGAAGCAATTCAGAGGAATGATGAAGAAATTCAGGGGAACATTTCTCAAAAACCAAGTCAAGTAAAATTAATTCAAAAGAAGTTAATTAGCAGCAAAAACAGATCACTAATTAGGAAAAGGGTTAGAATGAAAACCTGCAGCCACTGCGGCCCTCCAGGACTGGAGTTGGGCACCCCTGGCTTACACCAAAATGACTTATTGAAATGAAAGTCTTATTTATTACACTCTTGTTCTTTTCATAGCTTTTAGGTTTAGCCATCACCATTGAAATCTCTGGGTGTGTAACAAATGTCCGGTCTTGTTGCTTAGAGGACATCTGCTGATCTCTTTAATTATCTCCTTGCACATTTTGTGTATGACATCAACCTTCCTCTGGTATATCCTTGTCTTTTGTTGTTCACTTGACCTCTCCTGGATTCCTGAAGAGGTTTCTGACATTTAGTAACCCTTTATGTTAATTCTTGAGATGAATACTATGTAACCTTAAAATTAGTTATCCTCAAATTATTCAGTCATAAACATCATGCTACGCAGTTGGCACACCTATGATGGAAATTACAAGCATGGTTAAGTAAATATAGTCGTGCATTGTACTGCAGCTAGGAACTTAATTTCTTCTAAAAAAAAAACAGTATTTGGTTACTTATCTTTCCATCTTACCATTTTCTAAACCTTGTATTTGGCAGTTCTCCCAGATGTTGAAAACAATGAGATTAACAGACGGTGGCTTTAAATTTGTTGTCATAAGTGCAAGTTCCTCATAAACAATACCTGAAAAATATTTCCTGGAAGGTCATTTATACATACACTGTGATTCTCTACTGTTAAAGTGGATGACATTAGAAGTATCCTGTTATCCCATGGTGTTAGCCAGCTGTGAATATTAACTGGAAAAACATTGTTAAGATTTTCTAAGGCCCAGGCCAAAACGAAACTGGAATCTTGTGAGAACCTTTGGTTTCTGTTATTACAATACTCTGCATTTAAGCTATTAGGTCAATATGAACTAATCTGGCTGCTGTACTGTATACTGGGTTGTTTTGAATTTACCTCCCAAAAAACATTTCATTCAGTTGTTTTGTGGTGTCTCATCCAGGTGACTTTTAAGCAGCATATGAACTGTGGTTTCTCTTTTGCTATATTGCACAATAATCTGTAAGCACATTACAATAAATAAATAAAATAGTAATAATAATGACATACACATATGGACACATTTATTGGTGCCTCTTCACAAAATAAGAAGACCCCACAATTATCTCAGAAATAACCTGAAACCTGCAAAAGGAAGTGTTTATTACTGTTTATTTCGTATTCAACAAAAATCAGAATTTGCTTCAGAGTTTTGATTAAACAGAATATTTTACATAACACAAATGTAGATGAAATAGAAAAAAATACAATACAATACAATTTATTTTTGTATAGCCCAAAATCACACAAGAAGTGCCGTAATGGGCTTTAACAGGCCAGCCTTAACTCTCTAAGAAGACAGGGAAAAACTCCCAAAAAAAACCCTTGTTGGGAAAAAATGGAAGAAACCTCGGGAAAGGCAGTTCAAAGAGAGACCCCTTTCCAGGTAGGTTGGGTGTGCAGTGGGTGTCAAAATAAGGGGTTCAATACAATACAATTCACAGAACAGAACAAATCCTCAATACAGTATAAAAATAAAAATATTACAAGTACGGAGCAGAATTTAACAGTAGATGATATCACAGAATAGGATTTGGATTTGTTTAGAGTCCTGGAGACCTCGGCCTTTAAGCTGCCTCCTATAAAAATGAGGGGACTCTTCACCTAACATTTTGTTGCACAACCTTTAGAGGTAATCACTGCAATAAAGCAATTCCTGAGCTCTCCATTAGACTTCTGAACCTGCCTACAGGTTGTTTGACCCACTCGTCCTGAGCAAACTGCTCCAGCTGGGTCAGGTTTGACAGGGGTCTTCTCCAGACTTCATGTTTCAGTTCTTTCCATAGAAGTTTGATGAGATTCAAATCAGGGCTCAGAAAAGGCCACTTCAGAAGCTCCCCAGATCATAAGCCCATTCAGAACCTGTGGTCAGTTCTCAAAAAGTGGGTGGACAAGCAAAAGCCCATAAAACGTGATCAACTCCAAGCACTAAAAAGGCAAGAATGGATCACCATCAGTCAGGATTTGGCCCCCATGCTGATATCCAGCATGCCAGAGTGAATTGCAAAAGTTATGAAGAAGAAGGGTCATCACTGTTGTGACAGTTTAAGGTCTCCGTGACCCCTTGAACCCTCCGACCAGACGTCAGACACCAGATAAAAGTACAAATATTAATATTTATTATAATAATAAGTGCACAAAGCACCCTCTTCTCCACAATCTTCAAATAAACAATACTCAATTAATAAATCAATAATCCCCAGCTTTTACCGCCACCTTATCGTGGTGGAGGGGTTTGCGTGTCCCAATGATCCTAGGAGCTCTGTTGTCCGGGGCTTTATGCCCCTGGTAGGGCCACCCAAGGCAAACTGGTCCTAGGTGAGGGATGAGACAAAGAGCAGTTAAACAAACCTCCTATGATAAAAAACAATTTTGGACGGCGTTTTCCCTTGCCCGGACGCGGGTCACTGGGGCCCCACTCTGGAGCCAGGCCTGGAGGTGGGGCTCGATGGCGAGCGCCTGGTGGCCGGGCCTGCACCCATGGGGCTCGGCCAGGCACAGCCCGAAGAGGCAACGTGGGTCCCCCTTCCCATGGGCTCACCACCTATGGGAGGGGCCAAGGAGGTCGGGTGCAGTGTGAGTTGGGTGGTGGCCGAAGGCGGGGACCTTGGCGGTCCGATCCTCGGCTACAGAAGCTGGCTCTTGGGACGTGGAATGTCACCTCTCTGAAGGGGAAGGAGCCTGAGCTAGTGCGCGAAGTTGAGAGGTTCCGGCTAGATATAGTCGGACTCACCTCGACGCACAGCTTGGACTCTGGAACCAATCTCCTTGAGAGGGGCTGGACTCTGTACCACTCTGGAGTTGCCCGCGGTGAGAGGTGCCGAGCGGGTGTGGGTATACTTATTGCCCCCCGACTTGGAGCCTGTACATTGGGGTTTACCCCGGTGGATGAGAGGGTAGCCTCCCTTCGCCTTCGGGTGGGGGGACGGGTCCTAACTGTTGTTTGTGCATATGCACCGAACAGCAGTTCGGAGTACCCACCCTTTTTGGAGTCCCTGGAGGGGGTGCTAGAGGGCATACCTTCTGGGGACTCCCTCGTTCTGCTGGGAGACTTCAATGCTCACGTGGGCAATGACAGTGAGACCTGGACGGGCGTGATTGGGAGGAATGGCCCCCCCGATCTGAACCCGAGCAGTGTTTTGTTATTGGACTTCTGTGCTCGTCACGGATTGTCCATAACGAACACCATGTTCAAGCATAGGGGTGTTCATATGTGCACTTGGCACCAGGACACCCTAGGCCTCAGTTCGATGATCGACTTTGTGGTCGTGTCGTCGGACTTGCGGCCACATGTCTTGGACACTCGGGTGAAGAGAGGGGCGGAGCTGTCAACTGATCACCACCTGGTGGTGAGTTGGCTTCGATGGTGGGGGAGGATGCCGGTCAGGCGTGGTAGGCCTAAACGTGTTGTGAGGGTCTGCTGGGAATGTCTGGCAGAGCCCCCTGTCAGAAGTAGCTTCAACTCCCACCTCCGGCAGAACTTCGACCACATCCCGAAGGAGGTGGGGGACATTGAGTCCGAATGGGCCATGTTCCGTGCCTCTATTGTTGAGGCAGCTGACCGGAGCTGTGGCCGTAAGGTGGTCGGTGCCTGTCGTAGCGGCAATCCCCGAACCCGTTGGTGGACACCGGCGGTGAAGGATGCCGTCAAGCTGAAGAAGGAGTCCTACAGGACCCTTTTGTCCTGTGGGACCCTGGAGGCAGCTAATAGGTACCGGCAGGAGTTTGGGGAGGCCATGGAGAACGACTTTCGGACGGCTTCGAGGAGATTCTGGTCCACCATCCGGCGTCTCAGGAAGGGGAAGCAATGCAGTGTCAACACTGTATATGGTGGGGATGGTGCGCTGTTGACCTCGACTCGGGACGTTGTGGGTCAGTGGGGGGAGTACTTCGAAGACCTCCTCAATCCCATTAACATGCCTTCCAATGAGGAAGCAGAGCCTGGGGACTCAGAGGTGGGCTTCCCCATCTCTGGGACTGAGGTCACCGAGGTGGTCAAAAAACTCCTTGGTGGCAGGGCCCCGGGGGTGGATGAGATACGCCCGGAGTTCCTCAAGGCTCTGGATGTTGTAGGACTGTCTTGGTTGACACGCCTCTGCAACATCGCATGGACATCAGGGACAGTGCCTCTGGATTGGCAGACCGGGGTGGTGATCCCCCTCTTTAAGAAGGGGGATCGGAGGGTGTGTTCCAACTACAGAGGGATCACACTCCTCAGCCTCCCTGGAAAAGTCTATTCAGGGGTCCTGGAGAGGAGGGTCCGTCGGATAGTCGAGCCTCGGATTCAGGAGGAACAGTGTGGTTTTCGTCCTGGCCGCGGAACAGTGGACCAGCTCTATACCCTTAGCAGGGTCCTGGAGGGTGCATGGGAGTTTGCCCAACCAGTCTACATGTGTTTTGTGGACTTGGAAAAGGCATTCGACCGTGTCCCTCGGGGAATCCTGTGGGGGATGCTCCGGGAGTATGGAGTACCGGACCCCCTGATAAGGGCTGTTCGGTCCCTGTACGATCGGTGCCAGAGCTTGGTCCGCATTGCCGGCAGTAAGTCGAACCCGTTTCCAGTGAGAGTTGGACTCCGCCAGGGCTGCCCTTTGTCACCGATTCTGTTCATAACTTTTATGGACAGAGTTTCTAGGCGCAGCCAGGACGTTGAGGGGGTCCGGTTTGGTGGGCTCAGGATTGGGTCACTGCTTTTTGCAGATGATGTTGTCCTGTTTGCTTCATCAGGCCGTGATCTTCAGCTCTCTCTGGATCGGTTCGCAGCCGAGTGTGAAGCGGCTGGGATGAGAATCAGCACCTCCAAATCCGAGACCATGGTCCTCAGCCGGAAAAGGGTGGAGTGCCCTCTCAGGGTTGGTAGCGAGATCCTGCCCCAAGTGGAGGAGTTCAAGTATCTCGGGGTCTTGTTCACGAGTGAGGGAAGAATGGAGCGTGAGATCGACAGGCGGATCGGTGCGGCATCCGCAGTAATGCGGGCTCTGCATTGGTCTGTCGTGGTGAAAAAGGAGCTGAGCCGCAAGGCGAAGCTCTCAATTTACCAGTCGATCTATGTTCCTACCCTCACCTATGGTCATGAACTATGGGTAGTGACCGAAAGAACGAGATCGCGAATACAAGCGGCTGAAATGAGTTTCCTCTGCAGGGTGTCTGGGCTTTCCCTTAAAGATAGGGTGAGAAGCTCAGTCATCCGGGAGGGGCTCAGAGTAGAGCTGCTGCTCCTCCGCATCGAAAGGAGTCAGATGAGGTGGTTCGGGCATCTGATCAGGATGCCTCCTGGACGCCTCCCTGGTGAGGTGTTCCGGGCACGTCTAAGCGGGAGGAGGCCCCGGGGAAGACCCAGGACACGCTGGAGGGACTATGTCTCTCAGCTGGCCTGGGAACACCTTGGGATTCTCCCGGAAGAGCTAGAAGAAGTGGCCAGGGAGAGGGAAGTCTGGGCATCTCTGCTCAAGCTGCTGCCCCCGCGACCCGACCTCGGATAAGCGGAAGACAATGGATGGATGGATGGATAAATCAATAATCCTCCTCACTCCCAGATGCGTTGCCACCCTTCCTCCCAGCTCAGCTCAGCCTCTGGGCTTTCCCACAGTCCTTTTATACCCCCTGACCCGGAGGTGTTCCTGTCCAACAATCCACAAGTCCTTATGACTTCCGGGTCAGGGTAAAAGTCGTTTTCCTCAACCCGGAAGCATGTTGTTTCTTCTTGTCATGTGATCATGACACACTTCCATGTTATAGGGCACGTATGTACCTCTAAAAACAGAACTTTTATACATGCGAGCCACTTTCCTGCAAAGATTAGTGTGCAGGTAGAGAAGAACTGAAAATCTCATACTGACCTTTAAGTTGACGTTCTTGATATCCTTCTGCTGTGAAATATTCTGACATGTCATTGTTTACACATGTCTTAAACAACTATTATCATACACTGATAATTTCTGTATTATAAATATCTATTATTTATTATTTATTTATTATATTACATATCTTACATATCAATATTGCTGCTACTTCTTTGTCTTGTCTTTGCACAATGTCTTGTCTTATTTGTGTTTTAATTTTAAATTTAAATTTTAATTCTATTTTTAATTTATTATTTGCACATCATGTTGTTACTCTGTGGACCCTGAGCTTCGCAATTTTGTCTATCTGTATACTTGTATATGGTTGAGATGACAATAAAGTTCACTTTGACTTTGACTTTGAAATAGCGAATGGCTGAGGCAGCGTGTGCTTGATTCTGTATACTGGTAATTCTCTTTCTGGTCAGCTGCTCCGAGTGGTGCAGTGAGAGTAATATGGAAAAAGATGATCCGCTGTGGCAACCCCTAATGGGAGCAGCTGAAAGTAGAAGAAGAAGGTGCAGTGAGAGTAACAACGCTAAAGCAGCTATGGTATTTGGAATAGTTTGGCCATTCTGTGGACCATTATATTGTTACAGGTTAATTACAAACAGATGCCTTAAACTAATGAACAATATGCGGTTAATTTCAGTGTATTTGATAAAGCTGGTGTGGTAGATGTAAAAAAGAAAGGGAAACCACCCAAAAACAGCAGCACTGCTTTGATGCTGGGTGCCGCCAGTTTCCAAAACCGAGCGGAGAACTTGTGTACACCAAGGTTGGAGCTACCGTGAAAAGGTGTGTGGCTTTATGCCAAGTTTAGGTTTTATACATCACGATTTGAGCGTGGAAACGGGGTTACACAATATTTTTGTGCGTACGCACCGTTTATACATGAGGCCCCAGATGATTATCAATCACCACCTCAAGGTTGCATACCTACTTGATGGGTGTTAGCGATGGTGAGCACAGCAGAGCAGAGCAGAGATGAAGTGCTGAATAGATGCACGAGCCGGGATAACATGAAGGTTGAGCTGGAGATGATGCACCTTCACTAAGATTGCAGTATCAGTGTGACATGCAGAGACTCTAGCTGATACCATGTGGTCCTCTGGAGGGAACAAGAGATGGAGTTATGTATCATCAGCATAGCACTGATAAGAGAAACCATGGAACTGGATGATAGGGCATAGTAAGAAAGTGTATAGGAAGAAAAGGAGAGGGCTCAACACCAATCCTTGGGGCACCCCTGTGCAACCTTGACATGTCTCCACACTAGGATATATGGTAGGAACTGCCCGAAAGGTAAGAGTCAGACAACCCAAGGGCAGTCCCAGTGATTCCAAGGTCAGAGAGGGTCGCAAGGAAGAGCTGATGGTTGACTGTGTCAAAGGCAGAGCAGAGATCTAGCAGGATTATGAAAGGTGACATCTTGGAAGCTCTGGTCTGCTGTAACATGTTAATATGTCTTGGTGTAATTGCCCTTCTTAAAACCCAAGTGATTAGGATCAGGCAGTCTATAGTAGTAGCAGCAGTAGTAGTAAGTCACATGTACAGAATATGGAGACATTTTTTTCTTTAATTTTGGAGTTGCATGTAGCAGGTTGTCACTGGCCAATGCCATAATGAAGAAGAATATATTAAAATAGCAAGTTCCCACTCTCCAGTGGCGTGATAACCAAGAATATATTAAAATACACAACGTTACATTTTTTATTAGAAAGCACTTAACAGATTACCTAATGTGTGTTTGTTTAGGCTCTCATAGTGAAAAAAATCCAAAATCTATATAGATTTATCTTGTAAGTAAGTGTGCGTAATGTTTCCTATGAAATAAACTCATATTGTCGTGGCGAAAAATTGTCACCACAAGGCTTTTTACCTGAAATGAAGGCTATTAGGAGACTCAGGATAGGCAAACAGAGTCTATAGTTTTATTGCAACAATAATAAGTAACACAGACTCAACCCAATACGGCCAAACTGAGCCGAGCCCTGAACAGTTCAGAACTCAAAACTTATATAGTAATTTCTTATCACTCCGACCTCGCTCAAATTAGCTCATTTGCTCTTTTCTCTGACTCCCTTCTGCAGCTGCCCAGCCGATACCTCGAGTTCTCATGGGAACCATTATTATCTCCTGACTTTCCCTGCAGCTGGCCTTCAGTATTTTTTTTACTGTCTATTGTTCATTTTTACTTTCTGTTTTTGCTTACTTTGATTGGTCCTCGGCCGGGCAGAAGTTCCTTCTTCCATTTTGGGCTTTTTCTTATCACTTCCCCTTCCTTGGCTTGCATGCTTGCAAGCTTAAAGTTAAGCTTTAATTAAAAAGAAATATGGCATGTCTTTTATTTAATTATTTGCTTGGCAGGCCTGACTTGTATTAATATCTGCACTAAGGTTAATGCTTATATATTTTTCTATATTTATTTATGCTAATACATGAATACACTATTTTTTTTTTTTTTTTCCATACATTACATCATCTTGACCTTGTTAGTAGCAATGCCTTTTGCTGTTTCTGCTGATTCACTATTCCAGCTGGCTTCTCACGTGCCTACCAGGACCATTTTTCTATATTATGTCATTGGTGTCGTTCCTCAGCTTCCTACCTTTTTGAACAACAGGTGTACATGCTCCCCCTTCTTCTGTCCTTGATAGTTTCTGTGTGTCATTCTCTTTCTGTTCTGTTCTTCCTTTCCCAAATTGGTAATTCTGCTTCAAGATTAAAAATAATGAAATATGGTTAATGTTTTTTATTTAACTATTTGCTTGACATATCTTATTTGCCTGACATTCTAATTTATGCTAAATCTAATGCTTCAGAAGCTGTTAATTACTTTTATGGCAATTTATGCTAATATGCTATTTGTGCTAATATATACATTTTTCTCTTCCATAATATGCACAAATAATCTCCTGCAATTGTTCAGGCTTCTAAGAATCAGAGCCATTTTGTTTATGAGGGTTTACACATTTTATTGAATTACAAAAGCTCATTTTTTTACTAAACGGTGGAGGCCGGCTTTGAAATGGAAAAATATGTTCTTCCTAGGAATTTATTGTAATGGAATGTACTAATGGTTATTTACTTTGTATTCAATGACAATCAAGCAGATCAGTGAATAAAATGGAGAAAGTCCTAGAAACAAAAAAGAAACAAATCTGTTGATTTAAGGATAAATGACCCTGTTAAATATAAAAGGAAACCTTTTACTAACGTAATATTTACTTTTAGGTGACATTAAACATCCTATGGAAGTAGCTGAAGATTTCTTGAGAATAAATATGGGATTTTGGAAAAGTGTTATTTGAAGTGTGTTTAATGTTATTTATTAAATTTGGACACCGTAGTCAAGTGAAAATGTTCTGTTGATATAAACAGACACAACATCTGCAGGGGATAAATATAAAAACTCCTATGTAAATTGTAATGTTCAATTTTAATTTATTTGCTGAATTTACCAGATTGGTAAAAAAAAATACAATATAATATTTGAATTATGCAAATGTTTGTGAGCCCTTCCAGCCACTGCTGGTATTTTTTGTTATGTTTCAGAACTTACATTTAATCAGAACATAGTGAGACCCCTTCACTTTCTGCACTTTATCATGTTGTAGATTTTCATTTTTCCATCAATCTACACTCAATAACCCAGAATGACAAAGTGAAAAAATGTTTTCAGAAAGTTTTTCAAACCTATTAAAAATAAAAAAACTGAAACCTCTCATTTCTATATGTATTCAGACCCTTTGCCATATCACTGAAAATTATGTTGGGGTACATCCTGTTTCCTTTAGTTCTCCTTGAGATGTGTTGAGAACTTGATTGGAGTCCACCTGTGGCAAACTGAACTGACTGAACATCATTTGTGTGCAGAAAATACATCATTCACACTGCATGTCAGAACACAAACCAATCCATGTACCCCAAGGAACTCTTTGTAGACCACTACAATCAAATTGTGGCGAGCTATAGTTCAGGAAAAGGGTATATAACCATTTCTAAAGCTTTGAATTTTACCAGTAGACCAGTGGTCTCAATAATTGTGAAACAGTTTGGAACCACAAGGACTCTTCTTGGCCAATTACTCAGTTTGCCTAAAAGGTCAACTCTAGGAAGAGTCTGGGTCAGGGAAGTGTCCGAGAACCCAATGGTCGCTCTCTGTTGAGATGGTAGAACCTGTCAGAAGTTTGACCATCTCAGAAGCACTCCATCAATAGGACATTTATGAGTGGTAAGATGGAAACCCTATTTGAATAAAAGGTGTATGGCAATATAAAGGACTCTGAGAGCATGAGAAAAAAGATTGTCTGCTCTGAAGATATAAAAATTACACTCCAAGCACTATATCTGGAAAAGAAGAGGCTGTGTTCATCACCTGCATAATACTAATCTTATGGAGGAGCATGGTGGTGCCTGCATTATACTATGGGGGTGCCTTTCAGGACCAAGTTCAGGGAGACTGGTCAGAAATTAAGGAAAGATGAATGCAACTAAATACAGGGAGATCCTTGAAGAAAACTTGCTCCAGTGTGCACACCACCTCAGACTGAGGCAACGGCTCATCTTTCAGTAAAAAAATAACCAGGAGCATACAGCCAAGACAATGCCGGAATGACTTTGGGACATGTCTCATAGTGTCCTTGATAGGTCCAGCTGAAGCCCAGACATAAGCCCAATAGAACATGTGTGGAGAGACTTGAAGATGAAAGTTTAGAGACACTTCCTATCTAATCTAATGGAGCTTGAGAGGATCTGCCAGGAAAAATGGGAGAAGCTGCCCAAATTAAGGTTTGCAAAGCTTGTTGGGACTCACCCAGCAAAACTAGTAGTTGGAATTTCTACCTAACTGGCTTCTATAAAGTACTGAATTAGCACTAGAATTCCCAAAGCCTACAAAAAAAACACGTAATCCCGGCCCACTTTAAATTCCTTCACCCCTCTCCATCAGCGTCTTTTGTGTTATAAATGTGACGATCAGCATAAGCAGCAAGCAGCCTGCTATCCCATCCCAAGAAGGTTCTCAGTGCTGTGTCATCATTTGGAATACATACATTTTATGTGTGTTCCATGTCTACAACAATCTACATTTTGTCAATTACTAAAACATGAAAAACGTTTCTGTTTTAAAGATGTGCTTACATAGATTGTTGTAAGCATGGAACACATATGAACTGTATATTATTTACCCTATACAACTCCAGCCCTTCACTCCAAGATAAACACTGAGCACTGAGAAAATTCTTTGCGAATTGAGGTGCGGCGGTGAGCGGGGGGCTGCTTGCTGCTTGTGTTGATCGACACATTTACAACACAAAAGACGCTGACAGAGAGGTGCGAAGAAATTTAAGAGATTAAAGTGTTTGATTTAAATAAATTTGCAATCCTTTCTGAAAACATGCTTTCATTTTGTCATTATGGTCTTTTGAGTGTAGATGGATGGGCATATTTATCCATTTAAAACTAAATCTACAGCACAGTAATGTGAGCAGAATGTGAAAGCATCTGAATGCTTTCTGAATCCACTGCAATTGAGTCTTTAGGTGATTCAATTTCGCGTGAAGTCCTTTCCAGATGTTAATAATGTTCCTTTTGAACTTGACAGGGTTCCATGCTTAAACTCAGAAGCCATTTCCTTCTCTAAGCAGCCAACTGAGGATCTTAAAATAAAGATAATCGACTGTTACAAAGCACAGAATGGCTATAAAAAGTAAGCTAAATGCTTCCTGATTGCAGTTTCCCTTATGTAAAATGTCATTAAGAAACAGAAGTTAAGGTGAAGGGAACTATTTGAAGTCAAGCCGAGATCTGGATGGCTAAAAAAAATAACCATGCAGAGATCATAGATTAATCAGGAAGTGCAAAATAAAATTTGAACATCACACCAAAGAATCTGCAGAAAGATTTAGCTGCAACAGTGGCACACCAGTCCACTGGACAGTGTTACTTGCTTGAATAGGATTGTTCTGCCAAAGCAGAAAGATTTTTATTTTGGGATCACCAGATGAAATTGGAGCAAAATGAAGTGCGCACTGGGGTCGAAATCAATGAGACAAAACTGACCATTCATTAAGGCGGAAACATGAAACAAGAATTAGAATTGTAACCAGAAAGTAAGTTAGAACACTGAGAACATAAATGCTTAGAAGTGCACATTAAGTCTTTAAATTAATTCAAACACAGATATTAAAATGGTGCAAAATATGACCCTTTATAGGGTTGCGCTGATGCCATCATGCAAGTATCCTCCAGGGGACTTCAGGGCGGTCAGTATGAAAATCACTAAGATGGCACCTCAAATCATAATTAAAACAGTGTCCTGTTAAGATGTTAAAAATGAACATCTTAGTCAGGAACCAAGATAAAACAAAACAAATATTTGATTTGTATTCCTGGACCACAGAAACATAACAGCCATTGAAGAGTCCCAAACATTCCTCGGGATAGTACAAAAACATTAATAATTAACACAATAAGGATCATCATGGAAGAATCATCTGAAGGAAATCTTGCATGTGATCTCATTGCAAATGTTTGTATTATGTAACACAAAACCTAAATTTAACCAAGCGCGATTGTCTGATAAAAAAACAAAATTGAACTTTTTGCCTACTATCACCAAGGATATTTGAAGATGTAATAGTAATAATAATACTAATGCATTTTATTTATATAGCACTTTTCCCATTCTTAAGGCACTTAGATGTATTTGAAGAACATCTCAGCATCTGCTAAACTTGGGATTAGTCTATGAGCAAGTGTGGCATTTGGGGGTGGCAAGTGGGGCGACCGCCCCAGGCCCCATACCTAAGGGGGCCCCGCTTTTGAAGTCCATGTGTCCCATTGGAGCGGATTTGTCAATTTATATTCTCCAGTTATATTTTGATAAAGTCCACATGTTATCTTACAAAAATTTAGCTGAATACTGTAATGAGAAAATCTGGTGTATGTTGACATTATTTTTATTGAATTCGCGCACAAGTTTATACAGTCCACACATACCAGTAACAGCGTTTGACATAACTGGCACCGTGTGGGGTTGGTCAGCCCTAGGCCCCACACACCTTTAAGGCTTCCTCTGTCTATGAGACATTGTGGTTGAATGGACTCTATTAAACATCATCAAATCCTAGAAGCTAATGTTCCACAGTTAGTGAAGAAATGAAAATTAAAAGGGTTTGGACACTGAGATAAACTGGGATGAGAAATTGGCTCTTTTAAACAGTGGCCCACAATTGTCTCGATGCATGCTCAATAATCCAGATAAGGAAATCCTAGAAATTTGATTCTGTTCATCTGGACAAAGTTTTTAAGTGGGAGAAATATTTCGAGACTTATCCAAGTCTCTTCCTCAGTCTCAATTGACTGCAGGTTTCCCCAACCTTATAAACAGTACCTTTGCTTAATCACAGAAACTAGCACCATGGACAAAGGGCCAGTTGATCAGTGATATGCAAATTGTCCACTGATTAGTAGACGTGTGAACCATTCATAGAGGGTTGAGGAATGGCTGCAATCACAGCATTGTAAGATGGCGACAGATGTACCCTTAGGCCCCCTCCTCTGTTCGGAGATGGTCGTTCCTTTTTCACGTAAATGGCCTCCTTGATTCCTCTCTCAAACCAGCGCTCCTCCCTGTCCAGGATGTGCACCTCTTCTTCTTTAAAGGAGTGACCACTGTCCTGTAGATGTAAATAGACTGCTGAGTCCTGGCCTGACGTGGAAGCTCTTCTGTGTTGTGACATGCGCTTGGCTAGTGGCTGCTTGGTTTCCCCGATGTACAATTCACGGCACTCCTCCTGGCACTTAACTGCGTAAACTATGTTACTCTGTTTGTGCCGTGGGACCCGATACTTGGGATGGACCAATCTTTGGCGTAGCGTGTTTTGGGGTTTGAACGCCACTGAGACCTGGTGTTTCGAGAAAATGCGCCTCAGCTGTTCCGATACTCCTGACACATACGGGATCACTAAGGGTTTTCACCCACAATTGTCATTTGAAGACTACCTGTTCTCATACTCTCTTCAGTGTTTCTACACATAATATTTGTTTTATGTCGGAAAAGTACATCAAAAGCACTTTAACCTCCAAAGGTTCTTTTTTTTAATTAGTGGATTAGGAACTCTTCGAAATGCCTAAAATGTTAGCCTTGTTTTAGATGCACAACCCACAATCCATACTTCAAAAATCAACACAAAAAATTTCTGAAATCTCTCACAAAGGCCACAAGCTATATCCTTCAGCTCCCTGACTGCCTTGGAATACTTTAGCAAAACCAGAAGCCAATATGCTTTGGCTCCTTCAAGGTTATAGAACACAGTCTGCATCTAGATCACTGCCTTTGAATGGATTTTGAACAAATATATCTATCAAGGACTGGCTACTCTTACAACACTGTAAGTAATACTCTTAACAGATTTCTGGTGGGATACCTATATCCTTCAGCTATCAGATCACTACTTCCAAAAGAGTTTAAAAACCTAAATGAGCACAGCTTGCCATATTTCAACTCATCAATTATATGCAGATGTCAGTTAACAAGGCAGTTTCAGTGAGATATTATCCAAACTTTCTTTCATTTCAAACATTTGTTTGATTGGATTGAAGTTTTCACTCTAGCTATACAAAGAAAACTACAGGTATGGGAATCTTAATACATAAATTTGTAGCATCTGAACCTGAAGGGTGCTATGTCATGGTGAATGGTAATTTATTCAAATCTAAAGTAATTTTGATAAATATTTTAAGATGGTGGAAGTCTGCCATGCATTGAATACTCTCCAGCTCTATATGTGCGATCTTGGAACAAAAGCTTGTCGATGTTGCATCCTCTTTTTTTTCCCATCATCTTTTCTTGTAAGAAGCGACAACGAAGTTCATCTGCAAAGTGAGCCAAGAACACTCTTCTTTTCTCAGTGGACCCTGTGCATGCCTTGCACAGTACATGTGTGTTCATTGCCGCCAGGTCAAGCATGTTGTAGCACACACCAACCGGCCACCTACATGTTCTAAATAATTCAGCTTAACATTTTCTTATCAAACACATTTCTCTCATTTAAAATTGTTCAGATTGTATCCAGGGCAACATCCAACTTATGAACATTGCAAACTACTTCCAGCCTCACTGGGCCACATGTTTTGGGAGTGCACCAAGTTAACATCATTCTGGACAAAATATTTTTAAATACTTACCAGTCAGCCTTGGTGATTACTCATAATCCATTAACAGGTGTGCTTGGTGGACCCCCAGATTGATTATAACTGCTGACGCCACACGACTCATACACAAACTTATCCTGTTTAACTGGAAGAATTCCAACCCACCTTTTATAAGTCAGAGGGTAACTGATGTTCAATACTATTTGAAATTGGAAAAAATCTAAATCTCGCTTAGAGGATCTGTTCTAAACTTTTTTTAAAGGAAGGCAAGATTTAATTGGTAAAATTTTAGAAAAAGCATTTATATTGTGGAAAAGGAAATTTCCCCTTCTTTTTTTCTAACTGTTTTTCCCCTGCTCTTGGCTCTTTCCTTTTATCTCGGGTGGGGGCTGAATTTAGTTTTGTTAGGTTTTGTCTCTTTTTCTTCCTGCTTTCTCTTGAAGTCATTTGATTGTATTTGGTCAATTTGATTGTATTCAATGTTATTTTCTGCAAATAAAATAAAAAAAAGCAAAAATCATTTGCTTATATGCAAATAAATCAGGCATATAAAGAACTAGAAGTCAAAACAGAAGAAACATATGATTTGAATAATTCAGCAAGCTTCCCCTCATGCAAAACCAAGAGAGATATCCATAATTGTTCCTTCTTAGTCCAGCTAGTTTGTTCTTTATCAGTGCAAGCCATCTTTTTCCTCCTAATACTTGTCTCCATTGGGAGGCATTTTCATTTTGTTGGTTTGCTCTGTACTTTCATCCTCTGACAGCATGTCGTTTCTTTGTGTCTTCACATCTGTCTCCCTTACATATTTCACCATTCTCATCTGAAAAGCTGTGCGATGTAATGTTTAGTTAAAACACTTTTTTTAATACAGGACCTTGGTAACTGATTATACAAAATTTTGTTACATCAGCCAAAATAGGGCAACTAATAATTTTACATGGTCTGGTTATTTGTCAGTTAAGTTACTTTTAGCAAACTATAAGAAACACTTTGACTACAAATTTCCAAACATCTATTCCACATCTACATACTGGTTAGTTTATTTGACCTTCTTTTTAATACTTCCTTTTACAGTTGCATACTGTACCCATACACCTTATTTATTGAGGGCTGGAAGGGTAAAATGCTAAAACCAAAAAAAAAAGAGAGAGAGAGAGCGACTGTGAAATTAACATTATGCTCCTTGGCATTAACCCCGAACAATGACCCAGGCTTAGAACTCTATCCATCCATCCATTATCCAACCCGCTATATCCTAACTACAGGGTCACGGGGGTCCGCTGGAGCCAATCCCAGCCAACACAGGGCACAAGGCAGGAAACAAACCCACATAGAACTCTATGCAATTAAGGTTAACCACGAGTTACATTTGGGGTGGCGTGTAATAATCCCCTTTACATTTTTAAGCCAGAAACAGTATTCTACTCCCATCTAATGAATGAAATGACATTGTTCTATAAAAACTCATATTTCTATGCATTTTGCTACTCTAAGGTAACTCATCAATATTCATGAGTGGGGTGGAGCCTCCAATTAAAAACACAATGGCAAATGAAAAGCCATAAAAGTAGTTTGTTGAATGAACTGAAACTGAAGCATTGCCAGGGCTCTAATGCAGCCATCTTCAGCTTCTGCTTGTTTAGGTGGCTTGTCCCTTTACAATTTTCTCCTCAACATATGGAAGGCCTGCTCATTTGGATTTCAGTTGGGTGAATGGCTCGGACATTCAATGAATTTTCCATTTTTTAACTTTGAAAAGCTCCTGTATTGCCTCATTAGTATGTCTGGTTCATTATCTTGTTGTAGGTTGAACCTTCATCCAATAAGTTTGGAGACACTTACTGGAACTAAAGCAGATGAGATGAGACACTTCATAATTAACTGTACAACTGTGATCCTAGCAGTTCCATCACCAATGAAGAGAAGTGTGCCAGGACCTGTGGCATCAATATATGTCCAAGCCATAACACCCCCAGCAACATGTTTAACAGATGAGGTGGTCTGCTTTGGATCTCAGGCAGATCCTTGTTGCCTCCACACTTTGCTCTTGCCATCACTCTTTTGCAGGTTCACCTTTTGCTCTTCTGTCCACAAGACTTTTTTCCCAAAATTCTGCAGGCTCTTTTAAGTCATTTTTCCCAAACTGTAATCTGGCCATCCTGTTTTTGTGACTGACTAGTTGTTTGCATCTTGCAGTGCAACCTCAGTATTTCTGTTCATAAAGTCTTTAGCAGACAATCATCTCTGACACTTTCACATCTGCCTCCTGAAGACTGTTACCAATTCGCTGGAGAGGTGTTTGGGGCCTTTTCTTGACCATAGTAGGGATTCTATTGTCATCAGTCCCTTTGTGTTTACTGAGATCACCATTGTGTCCTTTCTTCTTCATGATATTCCATACAGTTGATTTTGGTTGATTTTTCCAATGTATCTAATGGTTTTATTTTTGTTTTTCAGCTTCATAATGGCTTCTTTGACTTTCATTGGCACAGCTCTTGTCCTCATGCTGAACAATGGCAATTACAGACTCTGAAAGGTAGAAGCATGATGCATGGTATCTTATGATACATTTAAGGAATCACAAACACTTGTGACGACAATTTTATCAAACGTTAAGGAGGGCACTGCACCAGGCACCATCCTCCGCACCATAAATTTCACATCCTGAGTCAGTCCAGAAGACAAGGGGCCAGTGGGGTATGGGATAGTTGTTTAGGTAAACATCAAAACACAGTGGCGCTGATCAATAAAATAAAACATGCCTCCTGAAACACTAATTTTACATTTGGTTTGCCTAACTTACAAATAAAGACATACAAAATGCTGTATTTATCAACTGACATGTTAGATATACACTCCACTACTTTAACCTAGCCTTAACATAACCATATTCTAAGATTTTTTTTAGTAGTGTATTGATGTTGTTTGCAATCACCCAGTGTTGGTCACCATAGTTGCCTATTCAATTAGAAACTTTGTTATCTCCATTTTCCATGAAAACATGACATTTAATTTTTTCTCAGCCATCACGACAAACTACATGTGGTAAGTAACTTATAAAAATATTTTTGGACTGAACATTCCTTAAAGCATTTAAAACTATAGCAAAATACTTATATTTCTAAATGTCTAGTCTTTTTCTTCTTCTTCCTGTTCATCTTTTCTCACTTGTATATGGGGTCGATATTTTATAGGTTTCGGTATGATTGTTATGGCCGGATGCCTTTCCTGATGCCAACCCGTCTCATTTATCCAGGCCTGGGACCAGCTCCAAAGTGGAAGTTAGGTTTTTCATAATGTCTGATAAATGTAAAAGTAACAGTGTAGTACTTTGCTGAATGCAGAATAAGGGAGGTGCAAAAAAAACAGCTTTTCAAACAATATCTTTTAGAAAGATAATGACTTGCAGATTGTGAATGTGGTGGGAACAAAAATCTGCAGGTATAAGGGGGAATTTTTCCAAACCTGGCAGAATCTAATCAATAACATTTTAGAATAAGCTTTTAAAGCACCGAGGAAGCAGATTCTCTCCCTATTCTTTTTTTTTTCATTTTCTTCTCCATTCATCTTTATTCACTTATTAATTTATCTATTTATTAATTTTTACTAGGTTTAAGTTTTATTCTGCTGCCCATGCTCTCATTTCTCAGGGGTGGGGGTTGATTTGTTTTCAATCCTATTCTTGTAAAATTGATCTATTTGTATGGAATGTTGTGTGATTTCAATAAAATTATAAAAAGAAAAATTAAAGAAATCCAATAAATGCTGAGGTATAATAAGGAAAATTATTGGTTACCATTGCATTATTCGGATGACTGATCCCCTCTCCTCCCCACTGCTTCCATCCCTGAGTGTCATGTGTTATTTGATGAATCTCATATGACTAAAGAAGATTTTGGCAATTAGTAGCTTATTATCTACACAGGCCTCAGTTAGTCAGTGTCAATTTATGTCTTCTCATTTGTGATCACTTTTATTTTTATTAATAAAAACGCTAAGACAAAGTCATGGGCTAACCTGTAGTCTTTCCGATCTCTAGCATTCAGGTCTCCCATTTTATAATATTTCTGTTTATGTTCTCAGATAAGGTCACTGCTTTCTCAGGATCTGCATGTATGAGTTGTCTGTTAGGGCACACTCCAGCACAACAATTACATCATTTACTAAGTTCAAATCTAGCAGTAAAAATTGCAAGTGTAATCTG
Source organism: Erpetoichthys calabaricus (assembly GCF_900747795.2). Classification (NCBI taxonomy): domain Eukaryota; kingdom Metazoa; phylum Chordata; class Cladistia; order Polypteriformes; family Polypteridae; genus Erpetoichthys; species Erpetoichthys calabaricus. Next base: position 16,027,007 of record NC_041394.2, on the reverse strand, counting down.
AAATGAATGACTCATTGTTTGGCACTGAAAAGACTGATATAAATCACTTGGAATTTAAGCAGGCAAATATTTGTTTAGTAAGTGATGCAATAAATACAAAATTGTGGTTTTCTGTACTACTGCGTTCAACTTCTGGAGATACAGACCTCCCCACTGACTCCTCTGTTCTCTTCTGGTATACCTGAATAACTCAAAATGAATCCTTTATTTAGTTTTTCTTCTTTAGTCTTTGTCTTCTTAGTTTCATTACTACCCAAGTCACCTATGTTGAATTTTATGATATCCTCTACAACCTCTACCTCCTTTCCATTTAAAGTTCTTATGTTTCATGTAGCCAGTCATAATTTCTTTTCAAGACTGGGCCAACCCCAGGTTACCTGTCTATTATGTGTGGAGACAGGAGGCCATTGATCAAATAAAGAATGTTTCTGCCCCCATCAGTCTGTGTGGAATTAAACTCTCCTCCCACCTAAGTATTGTTCTCCCTGCACACTAGGCTGGATAAAATCGCCTCCTATAGGTGGTGCTATAAGAACACCAGGACATCTTACTGCCTAGCTCTTGTTTTGCATTATTGCATTTAGGCTATGCTGTATTTCATGTTTATTTATTGATTTTGTTTACTTTTTTTTGTGTTAACTTATCAAATGACCCCAAAATGCATGCAACCACACTTTGTGTATCACATGATCCATTTTCATCAATCCATTACATCCTGATTGGTTAAAGTTCTCGTCTGTCATCCTAATGGTTAAGACAGTTACCTCTGATTTAAATATGGCTGTGTCGCCTATATTCCGCATCATTTAGTGGATAAATCTGAAACCTTTCTCATGAATTATGAAGTTAGCAGGGTAGTTGGTCGAAAATTGTACAGTTATGTAACATTTGGTAATTTTAGTTTGGTTCTTTTACTTTCTTTTTTGCATTGTGCTCTCCTCTCTTGGTATTTTAAACTCACAATAATCCCACTGGACATTGTCTTCATCAGGCTGCAGTAGTCATTGCTTTCAGTCCCTCCTTTTCAGTGTGTCTTTAATCCAATCTGGATTGATTATGTTTATAGCAGCTTTTTGTTGAGGGTGGGATAATTAATCACTGTAAAAATACGCAATAATCAGCAATAACACTTATTCATGGTGCTGCATAATCATGAATTAATAGAGCAGTCACTACTGTTCTGTGGAGCGAATACTTCTAATTTTTGGGGGATAAAAAGGTTAGATTCTCACTTACAATTTATCATTATTAAGTAAAACTGTAATGCCCTTCTTCTGTCTTTTTAATTTTCTTGGTTTTGTTTGATGTTATTTATTCATTTTGTATACAGTAATCCCTCCTCCATCGCGGGGGTTGCGTTCCAGAACCCCCCGCGAAAGGTGAAAATCCGCGAAGTAGAAACCATATGTTCATATGGTTCTTTTTATATATTTTAAGCCCTTATAAACTCTCCCACACTATTATAAACATTTCCCGCACAATTATACAGCATAAACCCTTTGTATTCTCTTAGATATTAGGTAAGATTCGTTGAAATTATGTATGTAAACACAGTTTATATACAGTAAAACCTAAATATTATTTTAAAGATATCGAGCGTCTCCGATATCACATATGTTACAGCCATTACGACAGACAGGCCACCAGCAATAAATACGTACAATGCAAGAAAAATTGTATACAGTAAAATGTGTGTACAGTGACACTAAACTATGTACACGTAATAAGTACTGTACGTAGATAAATAATTATGGTTACTCACCAACAATGACACAACGACTTGTCCAATAACGATGAGTTTAATTTTACTGCACAACAAAGGAGAGCGTTACAGCTCTTCTAAAGGAGCCTCTTCAGGCGACTGTGTAGCACCGCCGTTGTTCTTCTTCCAGCACTCTTCAATCCAAATCCCTAAAGCAGATTCCATCCAGACTACTGCCTTATTACGTCCACTTGCAACTCGTTTTGCGCCCTGCTTAAAGGACACTGCGGCCGTAGATCTTATATGCTTTTCCTCCTTTTTAAATAAAAAGAATCGTGGACTCATTGATGCCGTAATGGTGTCCTGCAGCGGTGTAGCTGTTCCCTTCCTTCAACATATCCAAAACTTTTACCTTTTCTGCAACCATTTGCATCTTCTGTTGGCGCTTGGACACGGCCCCTGAAGCAGTAGCAGGAGCACGCTGATGCTGAATGAGTGAGATTGAGACTTCCTAGTTAATGCAGCACTCCGTCGCTGAGCCAGTCAGCAGACAGGAACTTTAACTGTGTGCTCTGATTAGGTAGCTTCTCAGTCATCTGCCAATAGCGTCCCTTGTATGAAATCAACTGGGCAGACCAACTGAGGAAGCATGTACCAGAAGTAAAAAGACCCATTGTTCACAGAAACCCGCGAAGCAGCGAAAAATCTGCGTTATATATTTAGATATGCTTACATATAAAATCTGTGATAGAGTGAAGCCGTGAAAGTCGAAGCGGGATATAGCGAGGGATTACTGTACTAAGTACCATACTTCATCCTATAGAACACATTTCGTCTGTTTGTCTGTTTGCCAATTATGCAAAAACAGCACAGAAGTTTGCATGTAGGTTGCTCCTACTTAAAATGATAAGCTGTAGTGTGTATTCCAAAAAGTTCGTGTTGGGTTTGTAATTTAGGGGCAATCCAAAAAAACTGTGCATTATTCCAAAATGGCTGAATGAAATCTTTGCCTGTGCATTACTCTTGGGACAACATAAAATGTAGACATTGATGACTTTATTGTTAACCAAAGACCAAAACCATGTTATCACATCAAAACGGTTCAAGTGATTAGGGGTGGATGATGTGGCCAAAATGTTATATCACAATATAATTAAAAATGATCACATCTACGGTATATATCATGGTATAATCTATGAGCAAATAATTCTCAGATTGAATCCCGTTTAGGTGCTTCTGTCGGCCCAATTCCATAGGTTAACAGTGGGAACAAATGTTTATATAAATGCAAATTGCGGAAAGAAACACACAATCACTTTTAGGACATGTAGGCTACAGTATACGCTGCCTATTTGCATGTGAAGATTCAAATTTAGCTATAGAAAGTTGAAGCCTTTGTGAACTTTATTTTCTGCAGGTGTACTCTCATATGCTGTGCTCTGTCAGAAGGACAAGTAACAGGCAGCTTCTTGATGTGCTCAACTGCAGTTAAACTGATAAACAAAAATTCCTATGGGTTGACAAATTTCTACCACTGTCTCATTCTACCGACGTACCCCTAGGCGATGTTAATGAATTTGTCTTATTTGGCATGATGAATTTGCCAGTGATTCAATCAAAATGACGGTGTGATGGGCATTCAACACAAAAATTGCACATCAATCAAAAATGGCTACATCTACTTTCATATCACTTTGTATTTACATGCAAATTTTAATTATAGTTTTCATGGAGTTTGTAAAAATTCTTTAGACAGCCATAATCAAAGCATTAACACCACAAAAACCATATGATACTCCAAAACAGCTCAGTGGATGTTCATGAAATTTTGCATTTATATTACAGTTAATCCAGGTTAAAATATTGAGATTATGTAATTTTCACATAGGGACTCAATAAAGGGAACACCACAAAAAAACAGTAGTTTTGCCCAGCATATATGCTGTGTTCATGATTCAGTTATTCAACAAGCCATCCAGTTTGTTAATGTGGAATTAAACATTAACATTTTTGACACCATATTAAACCAGAAAATACTGTGTCAGTGTGATATTTCAGTTTTAGTTTTTAAGTTTTATTTATTGCATATACATATATAGAGTAACCACCGGAGAGCACCACTGAGCCCCAAACCTCAGACACACTAATGCCCCATGCTCTTCTGGATTTAAATTAAAGATTTTTATTATACAAAAGCAAAATCACTCATTAAAAGATTAATAAACTATACAGAATTCCTTCCACCCTCCAAGAGTGTTGCCTACTGCATCCTGACTTGATCGAAGTGTGGCAGCGGGCTCTTTGAAAGCTGACCCAGGATCTGTTTCTGGCTTCCTGTCTCAGTCCTCTGAAGCACTGCCGGGTTGTACCCAAACCAGAGCAGTCCTACAGATCTCAAAGATCCCAACAGCCCTGTATCTCTGCACTCCAACTTTCACTTCACCCCCGCGGGTGTTCTAAAGTGGTCCAGCCATGAGGAACATTGCCATCTGTTGAATGGAGGCATTAGTTGATCCTGCTCCTTCCATTATGGCCTTCTGGCCAGGCAAGAATGCTCCCTTTATCCATGCCAGGATACCTGTCCTTCCTTCCTAGCACCCACTATATATATAAAATATATATATATATATATATATATATATATATATATATATATATATATATATATATATATATATATATATATATTTATAGTAGCGTGTGGCCTGGGCTTTTGCCTGGCCAGGACACCTCCACGCTGGGAGGACAGTGGAGGAGAAAGAATAGAGAGAGAAGGAAAAGTATTTAAACTTTGTGTTTAAACTTTGTGTTTGAGACTGTATTGTGACTGTGGGAACTGAGGAAAGCGTTTCCCACGAGGTGAAGAAAAATAAAATCCTTTATAAGGATCCTTTATGAGGATTTTTTTAAGTGTGCCTCCTGCGTCTGTCTATGTTGGGTTGGGTGGTTGGTATGCCCCCTAGTGGTTTTGTCACTATATATATATATATATATATATATATATATATAATATATATATATACAGTATATATACTAGGGGGCTTTGCCCCCTGCTCACTTCGCTCGCCAACCCCCCAGCCTGCACTACGAGCTAGCCTCTTTGTGGTTCTGCCACTCGCATATGGAGATGCGGATGTACAATTTAAACAGATTTTTATTTTTATGAGAATTGTTACATATGTATCAATGCAACGCATAACTGCCCGTGATTGAATTTTGTTTCATTCTCTCTATGAAATAAAATGACTTTTTGGAATGTTTGGCTCTGAGATTTGTTAATTGTCTTTGCAAAAGCTATTCTAACGGGTAACTGTTCATGTTTTAATATGAATGTCCTATCAAGATCTTCTTTGTTGTGTAATGTTATCTGCTGAAGATATACTACATTACCTTTCTTGGATACATCCTTCTTTCTACGGTAATTCAGCTGGTGGAAGACCAGACGGTGTTAACAGTTGTAGATATTCTTTGGGATATTGTAAGTTGATATTTTCATCTTCCATCATCACCAACTGTTTCAGCATGGTCTATATACATTGGGACTCTAATGCACTCCCTTTTTGGGAATCGAACCTCGGACGTCAGCGAGAAGGGAGTGCATTAGAGTGTGTACGCCTGATGAACCCAGAATTAGGGCGAAACACATGTTGCGTACTCTTTGCATTATTTGACAGTAAACTATTTCAACCATTCTATGATCTGCTTCTCACAACTGAGGGCACCGTGGCGGATGTTAGCAGACTTGCTGGCGAACCACAAGCGTTACCTGGTAGGTAACCACCCAAATAATCAGATTGTGACACAGACTACGAATGCCATGAATGTAATTACCCCGATCTACATGCTATCAAATAAACGAACCACACGCCGTGGCGCAACGTTAGGGGCATCGCCTCTGGCGCTGACGTCCGAGGTTCGATTCCCGAGAAGGGAGTGCATTAGAGTGTGTACGCCTGATGAGCCCAGAATTAGGGTGAAACACGTGTCGCGTACTCTTTGCATTATTTGACAGTAAACTATTTCAACCATATATATATATATATATATATATATATATATATATATATATATATATAAATGTGCAAATATTTATAAAATCTTATTTTCACCTTATTGTGAGGTATTAAATGATTTTAGCACAAGGTTACGACATAAAATGTGAAAAAAGTGAAGGCATCTGAGAACTTTCTGAATGCACTGAGCATATCTTAGCATAACTGCATGTAAGGGAGGAACCATCTCTGAATGGGAAGCCAGTCCACTGCAGACCGAGTCCCTCACACACTGTCACTCATTCATACAGGGTGAGCTTATATTCTCCAGTATAATTGTCACAGGTGTCTGGTCACACTTATAGGTAATCTAACTTAGACACCATTAAAATATCCGACTACGCCACCCAGTTTTATTAAGAGACTGGGAACTCCTGAAATTTACCAATAATAGCACACAGGTTTCTTTAAATTGGGCGGTGAGTAAACACACAATGAAAGACACAACAGTAATTTTAGAAAAAAACAACAGTAAGTTCTATTACACAAAACAATATAAGGTACATTAAAAAGATGAACGAACATAACAAAAACTAAACATATCAGGAATCAATTTCCCTTTTTTTAAAAGGAAAATACACAGTCCACCCTCTAAAAGTCCGTTAAAAACAAGAATTGGAGGATACAACCTTTAGGGGTGCAGAGTCCAGTTTGTGCACTGTGTTACCCCAACACTTAATTGTTCAACTGTCCATGGATGCACTCTGTTCCCCGGCAGAAATTGTGTCAAATTGTTGACTCCCTGTCAGCGTCTCTTCGTTGTTCCTTTTTCTTCCACTCTGGGCTCCTTGTGTGGCTGGGACCTAGGCACGCCTCATTCCTCGTCTGTCAGCTTCGCTTGGTCCTCTCATGCGGCTTCCCTCTTTCACTGGATCCACAACTGGTGTCTCCTTGTGGAGCTGTCTCTTCCTCCCTGGAAGTAAATGTTGCCGTCCTTGTGCCTCACGTCGTGCCAGCCAGGTACCCTTGTCTGTCTGCGAGCCCCTGTGCCCTGTCCGAGTGTCTTGGCAGCGTTTCCTGTGGACTCTCCCTGCCTTCTGCTGGCCAGGAGTTTATATTTACTTCAGCCCCTGCTGTTGTCAGTCCTGGACAAACAGTTTAATCAATGGCACATCTGAATTGCCTGGGTTTAACAATTAATAGAAACACAAGTTAACAAAATGTATGGTTACCAAACATTAATAAGTACAGATATGCTGATTAGGAACCAATATTTCCAATCCAGGTAAATACAGGCATCTACCAAGGCCAGACTTCAAAGCAGTGACTCCCTTGCAAGACAGCAAATACCATTAATAAGTACAGACATGCTGATTAGAAACCAATATTTCCAAGCCAGGTAAATACAGACAATTGGTTTGTGGGCTGAATACTTGAGTACACCAAAAAAAAACCCAACCAAGATGCGCTGAGATCCTTCAGACTCCATACAGACAGGGACTGCACTGAGATTCAAGCCCAGTCTGTGCGTCTTGAGCATAACACTACCCTGCCTTTATATTATTTATTTTTTAGCAATTGCAATAATTACAGGTAATATATTAGTTGTCTTTATTTATCTGAACATGATAAAATATACTCCTCTTTGATAGAACTTGTTTGGTCCTGCTGCAAAGACAGAAGGGTAAAACAATTGCAGTGGAAAATTTATGAGTAATACACAGTGATTACAAGTGTCGCGTGTTTTAAGTTACAAACATCTCAAGTTTAATCTGAGGTGCATGACATGCATGACTCATGATTTGGCACTGAAAGATCTGTAATAAATCATTTGGAATTTAATTGGGAAAAAGGTTTGTTTAATAAATGATGCAATAATTACAGAACAATTTGTTGATCATCTTGAAATGCTGTCCACCCAAGATTCACAAATAAAATTCCTCTATCCTATTGAATGAAGCCTGCTGGGCACAGAGCGAAAGTGTAAGCCAGCAGAAGCAAAACAGGCCATCTAAGACACAGGCTAGCAGTGGATTGGCTTCTTCTCCTCCAGCTTGTATCCCCACGTGAGCTCTGTCTTAATTCATCCATTTACAGTGTGCCACACATGTGCGTAATTGAGGCAGCTAAAAGGACCTTCTTCTTCTTCTTCTTCTTTTGGCTGCTCCTGTAAGGGGTTGCCACAGCGGATCATCTTCTTCCATATTGTCCTGTCCTCGTCATCTTGCTCTGTTACACCCACCACCTGCATGTCCTCTCTCACCACATCCATGAACCTTCTCTTAGGCCTTCCTCTTTTCCTCTTGCCTGGCAGCTCTATCCTTAACATTTTTCTCCCAATATACTCAGCATCTCTCCTCTGCACACATCAAAACCAATGCAGTCTCGCCTCTCTGACTTTGTCTCCCAACCATCCAGCCTTTTTGATATTCTGAGCTGCAGTGTCACTACACAGATGTGTCGATCTGGAGATGACAATCTTAACTGTTAATTTAACAAACCGTCTAACAGTCTGATGGAACTAATCATTCCATCTATTTTCATATGTGTGTCTGTGTGTGTGTTTGCCCTAATACAGATTGGCACCTGCCTTCTAACTGGCACAGACAAGATACTCACCTCATATTACTGGGGTCCTTATTTATAAAGCTTGCATATCCACAAAAAAAGGCTCAAAATGTGCTACACAGCTTTACACGATTTATAAAAGTAAAACTTGACAGGGTGTAAGAGAAAGCTGGCAGACCAACCCGGCCGGGATGCCCAAGAAGTGGAAGGATGGGGGAAGGCAGCCTTTTGAGGGCACTGCTTCCCACAGAATGCTAGATGGAAGCTCCCCTGGATTGCAGCGGTGCACAGGGCACTATGGAACTTGGAGTTCTTTATCACAGCCCTGTTGGGTACCGTGGGTGCCGGCAGCAGTGGCGTAGCTAGTGGGGGGGGGCAAGGGGGGGACATCTGTCCCCGGGCGCAGCATCCAGGGGGCGCCATTTTAAAATTTTCTTTCTCTTCCCCATTGCATTTTGGCAAACAGGAGGGGGTGCGAAATCTTCAGTTGTCCCCGGGCGCTGAAAACCCTAGCTACGCCTCTGGCCACCAGGGGGGTGCTGTAAAAATGGAGGAGTCATGTGGCATGGGGTTTCCACCTAACTCGGAAGTGCCTACAACCATCTGGGTTGGATACTATGAAAGGACTTGCCAGCCTCACAGGAGATGGAGGACAAAGCTTGTGAGGAGGAGTGGAGATGAAGAAGAGAGAGAGAGAGAGAGAGAGAGATAAACAGGACTGTGTGTCATTATTTGATGCTTTGTACTGTTTGTGTACTGTGCTGTGAAGTGGGGAGGAAAAGAAAATGCTTCCCCACTGACGAATAAAATGTGTGCTGCATTGAACTTGTGTCTCAGCCTGTCTGTGTTGGTGGTTTAGGGAGCGGTACGCCTCCTGGTGGTCCACAAGGGGAACATGTGCATATTTACGACAAATCTGATCCATGCACACACAACATTTCGGAGAAACCCAGAAATTATGACACCCTTGATAAAGTAGGAAAATGCAGCCAAACCAGCAAGATGATGACTCACACACATAGGGATTCATATCACTGAGCCGTTATTATATGATGTGACAAACATATTACACCACACAAACAAGGAATGTGATGCACAGACTGTATTTTAGTTCCTTTTTAAGAGGACCAGTGCTGCGTATTTGCCCGGAAGGATTTTTTGCTTTTTCATCAGTTTATATCGGACACCTGGTTTGAGAGGTAGCCCGAACACCATCAGACTGACACCGTCGCTACTATAAAATACACGCTTTTATTTACAAAAGTCCCCAACACAGTCCTGCATAGCACACAGTGTTCCCGCACCATTCACCCCAAACCACGAGCCATTTAAAGTCTGTGGGCCTCCTTTTTTCCTCGCGCCGGAGCTTCGTCCTCCTCCAGCACCCGACTCTCGCTCCCCGACTGTATGAAGGAAGCCCCTTTTATAGTCACCCGGATGTGCTCCAGGTGCTCACTGATGTCCTTCCAGCGCCACTTCCTGGTGTGGCGAAAGTGCTGCATGAGCACCCGGAAGCACTGTGGGCGTCCCTAGAATGTCCTCCATCCACCTTCCCAGGTGTGGCGGAAGTACAGAGCTCCTGAGCTCTATGAGGCTCAGGGCGCCCCCAGGCAGTGGCCACAGGCCCCAGTGGGTTTGAGCCTTCTCGCTCCATCCCCATGGTCCCCATACTATCCAGGGTGGTTGCCCCCTCATGGTTCAGGGGACATATAGACTGCCTCCCTTCCCTTCCAGGCGTCCCGGATGGGTCTGACCCCCAGCCTCCTGCCACACTGGTCATACGGTCAGGAATATCTCAGTCAATCTTCACTCCATAATGCCTACTATGCTGGAAACCATTAACAGACTAGCACTACATCCAGTTTCTGTATGGTGTAGGTGTACAGTAATCCCTCGCTATATCGCACTTTGACTTTCACAGCTTCACTCTATTGCAGATTTTATATGTAAGCGTATTTAAATATATATCATGGATTTTTCGCTAGTTCGTGGGTTTCAGTGGACAATGGGTCTTTTAATTTCTGGCACATGCTTCCTCAGTTGGTTTGCCCAGTTGATTTCATACAAGGGACACTATTGGCAGATGGCTGAGAAGCTGATAGAATCCTAACCAGGAAAAGAAAATCCGAGCACATCTCTCCAGTTTTGATGACACTACACTGGTTACCTGTGTCATTCAGGATTGATTTTAAAATTCTGCTTATGGTTTATAAAACCTTAAATAATCTCGCCCCATCTTATATATCGGAATGTCTGACATCTTATATTCCAAATCATAACCTCAGATTCTCAAATGAGTGTCTCCTTAGAATTCCAAGAGCAAAACTTAAAAGAAGTGGTGAGGTGGCCTTCTGCTGTTATGCACCTAAAATCTGGAATAGCCTGCCAATAGGAATTCGCCAGGCTAATACGGTGGAGCACTTTTAAAAACTGCTGAAAACACATTACTTTAACATGGCGGCCTGCTCATAACTTCACTGTAATTTAATCCTGATACTCTGTATATCCAATTCATTATAATAACTATTTATGGTGGCTCAAAAATCTGTACTAACCCAAACTCTCTCTTCTGTTTCCTTTTCTGGTGTCCTCTACTCAAAGCACGATGATGTTCCAACAATGGTGGATTAAAAGCCAGAAGTCTGCATGACCATCATCATCAAGTCCTTCCGTGAGAACCCTAAATACAAAGAGGACTGTTTCATTTATGTTAGGTAGAATGCCCAGAGGGGACTGGGTGGTCTCGTGGCCTGGAACCCCTGCAGATTTTATTTTTTTTCTCCAGCCGTTTGGAGTTTTTTTTTGTTTTTTCTGTCTCCCCTGGCCATCGGACCTTACTCTTTTTCTATGTTAACTAATGTTGTCTTATTTTGTCTTTTATTTTTCTTTTCTTTTCTTCATTATGTAAAGCACTTTGAGCTACTTTTTTGTATGAAAATGTGCTATATAAATAAATGTTGTTGTTGTTGTTGTTATTGTACCCAATCAGAGTACGTATTACGTATTAAATAAAACTCAAATATATTGTGAGCACGGGGGCTATTCACACCCCTAGAGGATACGGCCGCTCCTCAAAAAACGCTGAAAGACTACCTTCACGTTGCTCCCTTCCTTGCTGGGCTTACTTGTGGTTGCTTTGTTGCGCGATATATGCTTCCCACACGGTGCTTCACATACTTCAAAGCTCAAACAGCACCTATTGATTTTTGATTGTTTGTTTTTCTCTCTCTCTCTCTCTCTCTCTCTCTTGCTCTGACATTCTCTGCTCCTGACGGAGGGGGTGTGAGCAGGGGGGCTGTTCGCACCCCTAGAGGATACGGACGCTCGTCTAAAAATGCTGAAAGACTACCTTCATATTGCTCCCTTCCTTGCTGGGCTTCCTTGCAGCTGCTTTATCAAGCGACATGCTTCCCGCACGGTGCTTCACATACTTAAAAGCTCGATCAGCACCTATCGGTTTTTGATTGTTTGCTTTTCTCTCTCTGACATTCATACTTAAAAGCCCAAACAGCACCTATTGATTTTTGATTGTTTGCTTTTCTCTCTTTCTGACAGACTCTGCTCCTGACGCGCACTCCTTTGAAGAGGAAGATATGTTTGCATTCTTTTAATTGTGAGAGGGAACTGTCATCTCTGTCTTGTCATGGAGCACAGTTTAAACTTTTGAAAAAGAGACAAATGTTTGTTTGCAGTGTTTGAATAAAGCTCCTGTCTCTCTACAACCTCCTGTCTTTTTGTGCAAATCTGTGACCCAAGCGTGACAATATAAAAATAACCATATAAACATATGGCTTCTACTTTGTGGATTTTCACCTTTCGCTGGGGGTTCTGGAACGCAACCCCCGCGATCGAGGAGGGATCACTGTACATATAAAAAAAGCATATTTTTGCCAGCATTAAAAGGCAATTTGCAGCTACATCCAGTTCTCCTAATGTAATTGGAGCAATTTATTGCACTCATCCTCTTTAATAAAATCCCTGTGTGCGTCCAGGTGTCCGTGTGTGTGTGTCTTCTGGTGAAGTGCGCATGCGCGGGGCACGGTGTGATGCGCGATATTACTGTCAGAGAAAGTTAGAGGCATTTTACGGAAATACAAACCAGTATTACTGCGAGAGGAAATTAAATGTACACAATACAGTGACACATATTACAGCTACATACAAGCCAGTATTACTGTCGGAGGAGATTAAAGGCATATTACCGACGCGCACGCCTGTATTACCGCTAGAGAAAATTAAAGGTATATTACGGACGCACAAGCCAGCAGACGCACAAGACAGTATTACTGTCACAGAAAATTAAAGACACACAATACATGGCAGCAGCCCACGAAGAACGGTCAGCTCAGCAAGTAAACATCAACAAAAGAAAAATACGACCAACAAAAGGAATGAGGTCAAAGTCCCTTGCCATTTAATATAGACTGTTCCTACTAATGTTTATGCACTGCTGTTCTAGCGCCCGTTATTGTAACGGGCTAAATGACTAGTATTTCAATAAAAGAACCTAACAAGAATGAAGCTGCTTTTGTTAACCATAAGCTGTTACATTCCTTTAATGCACAGGTCATCAACAATGTGACTGGTCAACATCATTTCTTAGTGGCCTGGGTCTGTCCATGGTTCATTTATTTTGAGGCAAAGTAGCTTTGGCAGATGTGACAGTGCTGTACATGGTGGCTGATGTGATGGTAAAGTAACTGTCTGAACCCTCAGAGTGTGATGTGGCCTTTACTATTCATTGTAACAGCAATCACATCATTACATGTGCCAGGTGTTAGTGGCTACCCACTTAAACAATGGTGCTTTACACCCTTCCCAGACCCCCAGAGCACAAAGGAGAGGCGCTATAATGCCGTGCATGATCTCGTGCTCTCAGTTACAGAACACAACCAGATACTGTTCAATGCAGATGGCAGGGTTTCAACACGCTGCTCCATCATGAAGTTCTGCTGCGATGTGATTGCATATGTATGAGGTTGATTAGCATACTCCATATATGGATGTTTCAGGGTGGCGTTCGAGGAGCATTCACAGATGTATATTTACAAGATGATTGTGATTTAGAAATTGATTAAAAATGTGTGTACAGCAGCTTTTATAACTCTAATTCTCTTTTTTTTTGCCATGTGTATTTTTTTTTTGTGTGTGTGGGCATATTTTCACACTCAAATCCACACTAACTTTTATAAATGAGGCCCCAGGGGCACAAAGGCACAAATAGAGGATATGCAGGTTATGCATTGCATTGAGTGTCCGACCAATATGGTAGCCCACACAAACATCTGTACACATAGGCTGTCTATTGGGGTCAAGGATGAATGTCCCACTAATCCTGTTGTAATACTAGAGAAAAGTTGTGATGCTGAAACTGAGTTTAAAGTCTGAATCTATGTGTTGCTGCAGGCTACTAAGGCTTGTGGCAGAAGATCTTGGTTGGCTCCGACCCAACACAGACTGACACCAGAGGCACAGGTGAAAATCAACAAAATATGTTCTTCATCTGTGGGATACGCCTTCCTCATACCCACAGACAGAACACAATCCCAAAAAGACACAAAACAGAAAACCCAAAAACACCGCAAAAATCACTCCTCTTCCTCCACTCCTCCCAGGAACCTTTGTCCTCCTCCTCCCGACTCTGGCACGCTTAGTAGTGGCCACAGGCTCCCGTTATAGCCCACCCGGAAGTGCTTCGGGTGGCAATTAACCTAAATTAGGCCACACTTCCGTATGTGGCTGACTTACCGCCCACACGGGCTCAGGAAGCCTTGCAGCTCCCCCTGGCGGTGGCCATGGAGCCCAACATGGATGAGCTCCGGTGCTCCAGGATAGTGTCCCCAATGCAACCCAGGAAGGCTGCCACCAAGTGTTCTGGGTGATGTACCTTGGATCCCATGGCTGCTCCCCCGGATCTAGTGTCAAAGGGGCGTCCTGGCCTTCATGGGTCTTGGCCGTCTGCCACAGGCTGGTAAAGGTGACTGAATTACGATTTTTGGCTCATAGTTTTTTTGATCAAAATAATTTTGCAAGTGATTCAACTCAGATATGACCATGTAAACACCTTTCCTGAATATGAATGAGTATGTGAGAATCAGCATGTTCTCTATATGTGTATGTAGGTTTTACTCCCTGCAGCCCAAAGACATGCCAGTTAGACAAAATGATAACTGTGATTCAAGTGTCCTGTGATGGACTGAGTTAGTTATTGTCTTGCACCTTACCCTATGGCTCATAAGAACAAAAGAAATTTGACAAAAGTTTGTTTAGCTCATAGCTAAGCTGTTCCAACATCTCATCCAGATTCTACTTAAAGGTTCTCAAGGTTTCTGCTTCAATCCAATGTCTCGGTGTCCCACAACTCTTTGTGTGAATTTCCCCTTGGGATTAATAAAGTATCTATCTATCTATCTATCTATCTATCTATCTATCTATCTATCTATCTATCTATCTATCTATCTATCTATCTATCTATCTATCTATCTATCTATCTATCTATCTATCTATCTATCTATCTATCTATCTATCTAAAGATGTGCTTTCTGGCTTCAGTCTTAAATTCACTACCCCTTAATTTCCACTGATGTCCTCGAGTACATGATTATCCTTTAAGCTGAAAGAATGTTTCTGGGTCTACTTTATCAGTGCCTTTGAAGATTTTAAATACCTGGATGAGGTCCCCATGTAGTCTCCTCTGCTTGAGACTAAACAGGTTTAATTCTCTGAGTCTGTCACATTCAGGACATGTCCTTCAGTCTCATGATATACCTGGCTGCTCTCCTCTGCACAACTTCAAGTCCTGCTATGTCTTATTTGTATTGCAGTGACTAGAACTGCACACAATATTCCAGATGTGGTCTCAGTAATGCATTATATATTTCTTGAATTAAATTCAGGTTTTTATGATGAAACCTAACATTTAATTTGCCCTGCGGTGGGCTGGTGTCCTGCCCGGGGTTTGTTTCCTGCCTTATACCCTGTGTTGGCTGGGATTGGCTCCAGCAGACCCCCGTGACCCTGTAGATCCTTTTAAGAAGTTGCATCAGTGTCTCCCATTTTGTATTTATAATTGATGTCCCTTTTGCCCACGTTTGCACTGTTCTACATTAAATTGCATTTTCCAAAGTGTTCACGCAGATCTGAAGCATGTCCAGATCTTTCTGAATTTGTTTTCCTGTCTCCTCTGTGTCTGTCATCCCTTCAGTTTTACTTTTATCTGGGAATTTCTCAGGTTTAACAACACCAGAATCACTACCATTAATATAAATTAGAGAAATGACAGACCCCTGAGGGACACCACTGATGACCTCACTCCATTTTTCCCTTATCTGTACTCTTTGCCACCAGCCAGTTAACCAACTAGAAGTCCAGTTTTGTAGATTACCTCAGAATCAATGTTTGGTGTGGGACTCCATCAAATGATTTTTGAAAGTCAAGGGTCCAAGGTAATTATGGTGTTGATCAAACCCTATCTACTATTATATCATAGGATGTTGAGGGATTTGCATATTTGCCCTACTGGAAATTCTCAAAACATGCTAAAACGTCCTTTTTGCTAATTTCTCCAAACCTACGTGACAAGAAGCAATTCAAAAATAGGGCGTCAGCCATTTCATGTTTTGCAGATGGGTTCAACAATACATCTCTGCCAAGGGTAGCATTTCAAAGCCAAGAATTACAGCACATTACCTTATTTTTTTTTAAGTTAACCAGCAGCTGCTCCCATGTAGTAAGACAGAAATGCAAACCAAATTGTCAGCTTTCTCTTAGCCAGAGCAGTACACAGTTTAACCTTTCAGACAATAGCAGTGTATTTTGTGAATTTCCCATTGGGATTAATAAAGTATCTATCTATCTATCTATCTATCTATCTATCTATCTATCTATCTATCTATCTATCTATCTATCTATCTATCTATCTATCTATCTATCTATCTATCTATCTATCTATCTATCTATCTATCTATCTATCTATCTATCTATCTAATGATGGACTTGGAAAAAGCTTATTCTGGAGTGTTACTGTGAGTGAGTTGGAGTCTGTTCTAAATGTGTGCGCCATTATTCCCTTAGCTAGTGAGGGTTCACTGATAACTATAACCTCCACATAGAGGCAACCCAAAAATGACCTTATTTTATTAAATAACAATCTATTATAACCAATTATAGCCAATCTATAGTATAGAGAACATAATTCTACAGTGCCAACAGCCCCCAAAACTGTTCATAAATTATTGTCTCTGAATCTACAGCTACAATAAATTATTGTAATGTACTAATGACTGGATGGCTAAGAATAGGTCTATCATCATTGTGAAATTTGCTAATTTCACAATGGTGGTGGGTCTTATTACTAATGGTGACAAGACTGAACACAGAGGGGAAATCAGAGCCATGACACACTGGTAGCAAGAATACTGACTCTCCCTCCATTTGGCCAAAATCAAAGAGATAATAGTGGACCTCAGCAAGCAAGGATTCATACACTTCCCTGTCCTAGAGAGGGTGAGCAGTTTTATGTTCCTCGGAGTGCATATCACCAAGGACCTTCCTGGGTGTGTTTGTAACAGCAACAAGGCTTATTTCACCTCATTTGGCTGAAGGGGTTTGGCATGATCCTGCAGACCCTCAGATCATTTCACATCTGCACCACTGAAAGCATCCTAACTGGATTCATTATTGTATGGGAACTGCACTGCCCTCATTCGCAAATCTGATGCATTCTGCCTATAAAATCATTTGATATGACCTTCGTTACCTGTTAGGGGGTATCTATGGCATTGATTTCGGTCACTTTATGTCTGTCATTCAGAGTCACGATTCACAATAGTACTTAATGTTGTGTATGATTTGCTGTGTGTCTTGTGATGGGTCGCCAGTTAAAACAAATGCTGTTGCTCAGCTACATCAGTGATTTGCCAGGGTCCCCCAAGGGGATAATGGTTGGCAATGATTGTCCAAGGGGGATTTATCAGCCCTGAAGAAGCCAGGAAAATCATCAGTAACTCCTAACATCCAAGTCATGAACTGCTCACATTATTACCTTCAGGTAGACAATACCATAGCGCCAGGTCCCAAACCAGTAAGCCCTGAAACAGCTACTTCCATCAAGTTGTTCCACTATACTTACTGTAGTTCTGGATAATGACTGGTATCCAATCCTTATCACCCCATGATATTAATACAGCTTTTCCATTATTTTTACGCTTAGTTGAACAACACGTATTTGTATTTTGACTAATTAGTGTGCATTGCGTAGAGTTCGAAGTGTCAGTATTTCTAAAAATTTCCGCATATAATGAGTTTACTTGTGTCCAATGTGTGATTAGTGAATTGATGTTTTAAATGTAATTATTACTGTATGTGTATACGCCATTTGGTAAATTTGCATTGTAGTACTAAGGTGTTGTACCGTGTTAGCCATGATGAATGTAGTGAGAAGTCAAGCAAAATGATGCCTTTAGTTGGCTAACTAAAAAGATTACAATATGCAAGCTTTCGAGGCAAGATCTTGCCTGAAGAAGTGGCCTGAGTTGCTTCGAAAGCTTGCATATTTTAGCCAATGAAAGGTGTCATTTTGCTTGACTTCTCACTTCATAAATTTGCATTGAAATTGATGTTGACCTTACACACCTATAAATTGGTGTAGTGTGACAATAAAATGACTTGACTTGGCATCAAATAAGAAACCATATACATCATAAGAATCAAAAGGAAACCCCTTAAACAATTTGCTGAAAAGGAAAAAGCAACAATTGTGAATTTTATGACATACTTTTACCCTTTTTACATATTGGGCTCAGGTGCAGTGTGTCATATCACAAACTTCCCTAACAAAAAATGTTAGAAAAACTCACAGCAGTGCTAAAACTAAGATTATCAACATAGATATTAAAGTCGACACACAAAATCATAGCAAATGAAATGGGACTGTGGAAAGTCAGGAGTTCAGTGAAGACCACGGGGTCGGTGTTGGGAGGCTGATATATTAATTATGATTAAGCCTGTGGAGACACCAGTGAAGCACCAGACACTGAATAGATGTTGCAAGTGGAACAAGAATTTCACTAACTGATAAGGTGGATAATTCTTGAAAGCTGCGGTTAGTCATTATGGTTGTAACCTGCAGTAGGACACATTATGTTTTTAAATTGCCATTAGGCTGATGCCAAGTTTTGAGCTGGCAGGTTAGAGCCAAAATGACATCATCTGGTAGCACGCTTTTATTGTGTGGAGTGTGTGCATTTACATGAGTGAATCTGAAAGTCTTTGGATGTGCAGTCCATGCATGATGAGCAATATCTACTTGAGGGTGACATAAGTTAGTTGTGCTGATTAACTAGATTTGTTTGTCTGAGTAAGAGCACCTACAAGCAGAGGTGATTCTGGGGACTCTAAGGGCTCTAGACAAAAAACACCATGAGACCCTCCAAACTCCTGATATGGTGAATTTTATTACCATTATTTTGGTGTAAAGTATATATTAATGACATGAACTGGGAGAGTTTTAAAAATACAAATCTTTTATTTTAATTTTGTGTAAAACAGATTATATTAAATAAATAAATGTATCTATTATATAAAAAAATCTTGGTTCGAGACGTGATCATCTCGGAGAGACACTTTGATGTCATGCGAGACTAGACATTACAACCTTAGGAAGTAAGACCCATGAGACGATGACTTTTGCACGTCACGCCCTACTTACAAACAATTTAAAACAAGTTCACGGACATCTAACCTCGTAGTTATTGGAATGCTTTTGGCAGACACACTTCATGTGCTCCCAGCTCTTAAAAATGTTATATGTTCCTAATGGCACGTGAACGACTAAGCGAAGAAGAAAGAGCAGCACATCTGAAAAATATGATTTTAAAAAATAATCAGGAGTTCTGGACCGTGCAGGTGCTCTAAGCGGGTGTAGGTGCATGTGTGAGCATTCAAGCGCCACTCCAAGGTTGATTGGGGTAATTGGCTGATCGCGCATTCACATGCAAATGTGAGTGGGTCAGTCAAGTACTTCATTTACACTTTGGAGTAGGTGGAGGACAACACCTTCAACCAGATGCGGCTATAAAGGGAGCTTTCACGACAGAGAAAAAAGGTAAAGGAAAAGAAGGAACAGAGGCTAAGGGTGTGAGAAAGAGGCAGGACTCTGAGAGCCCATGCTGTGAAGAAAGAAGGCAGATGGTAGGGAGTATGTCCCAAAGAAGCGAGCGGCAAGAAGGCCTGCACTTGAGCGTGGGTCTGAAGAAGGGGTGCTCCTATGGAACAATGTAAGGGAGTAGGAGTGGCCATGTTGTATAGCGTCTCCCTTTAGATGCCGAAGGGCTGGCTGAAGGAGACATGATTGGTGTTGGGAGTCTTATAGACGCAGAGTGAGTGATGGTGGGAACCTGAACTCGGGTTTAAAGGATGACTGTCCCCTGTTGGAGGGCATCTCCTCTTGCTGCAAGGACCTGATGAGATAATCTCAGGAGATCCCAGATTTTAGAAAGGACATTGGGGCTTTCTTTTTCTATGTTTAGGACAAGGATTCTGTCTGTATTTTAACCGTGATTTTATTGGCTATTTTATTGTTTATTTATAGAACATTTTAATCTCACATTTCGCATCATATTATGAATTATTAATTTGAAAATATCTGCATTTTGGTCACTACTGTTTGCACAAGAAACTTTGCACCAATCCCTTGCTGAGAATATATGTCCTCACTTTCTTGGCTCATCCTCAGGTAGGGTATCTGCTGTCCTGGGTACAAGAGGGTGCTGGAAGCAATTTACATATATTTTGCTTGGCAAATGCTTTTATCCAAAAATTTAATAACAGAGGTAAACATAATTGAGTGTCATTATGCTAGGGCCTGTTTGTTCAGCAAGTGTAATAGGACAGGTAACAAAAGTTGATTGTCACAAGTGAAAAGATATAATAACTAAGAATTTACAATCAGATTATAATCAATGAAGCAATTGAACATAAAATTAACCAACAATATAAAAGATCACAGAGCTTTTATTTTCTGTATCAATTAGACAGATATTTACAGAACAGATGGGTTTTCAATTACTTCTTAAATACATTGAAGGAGTCAGCAATTCAGATGGAGGTGGGAAGCTCATTCCGCCAACTGGGAACTGCACAGGAAAAGAGTCTGGATTGAGACTTGATGCCTCATAGAAGTGGCAACACCAGACGCTGTTCTCTGGCAGACCTGTGTGGGTGAAAAGAAGCAGAGCACCTCACTAGTGTCTGCAAATACTCATGTGCTGTCCCATTGACTACTCTGTAGACAAGCATCAAGGATTTGAACTTAATGCATGCTGCTACAGGGAGCCAATTTAACCAAGTCTCGGCTGGTTAAATACAAGACAGGCCGCTGCATTCTGGACCATTTGTAGCAGCCTGAAAGCACATGCAGGTACTCCTACCAGAAGTGAGTTGCAGTATTTCAGATGCGACAGGACCAAATCCTAGACCAGACGTTATACTGTATATTCTGTCAGATAAGGTCTGATTTTGTGGATGTTGTACAGAGTGAACCTGCATGAATGAGAAACAGTAGAAATGTGGTCAGAAAAAGACAGCTGCTCATCAATTACCACCCCAAGGTTGTATACTGACTTGGCAGGTGTTAGCGACTGTGAGCCAAGCTGTACAGAGATGGAGAGTTGGCTGGCTGAGATCACAGGAAGCTCAGTTTTTGCCAGGTTGAGTTGTAGATGGTGGTTCTTCATCCAGGTTGTGATATCTGTTAGACATGAAGAGACTTTAGCTGATGCCATATTGTCCTCTGTGGGGAAGGACATGGAACAGCTGTATATCGTCTGCATAGCACTGATAACAGAACCCATGGGATTGGAGCCCAGCAAGGTGGTGTACATAAAGAAAAGTAGAGGACCCAGCACTGACTCTTGGGGTACACCTGTGCATATCTGGTGTGCCTTTGACAACTCTCCTCGCCAGGACATACTGTAGGATCTGCCAAAGGTGTAGGACTCAGACCATCCGAGAGCATTTCCAGTGATGTCAAGGTCAAAGAGGGTGGCAAGAAGTATGTTGTGGTTGACTTTGTCAAAGGCAGAAGAGAAATCTAGCAGGATCAGGACTGTTAACATGTTGGTAGCTCTAGCAAGTTGTAGTAGAGCCGTCTCAGTTAAGTGGTTCCTCTTAAAGCCAGCCTGGTTGGTATCGAGCAATAATTCTGTACAAGGAAGGAAGAGACCTTGTTAGAAACAGTGTGTTCAAGTGCTTTGAAAAGAAAGGAAAAGAGTGAGACAGGCCTGTAATTGTTATCTTGGGATGGATCGAGTGTTGTTTTTTTGAAAAGTGGGGTTATCAGAGCACATTTGAGGATGGTAGGAAATGTGCCTGAGCTGATAGCTGAGCGAGGTGTTAATGATGTGTGTAATTGCAGGCATGGGTGAGATGGAGATGGCCTGAAGGAGACGTGAGGGGATAGGGTCAAGTGGACAAGTAGTGGGATGATTAGAATGGATTTGGAGAATGTTTTGAAGGTGTCGTAATGGGTGGCAGTGTGAGTGAGAACTGAATGCTGACAGCAGCCACCCTATCTTTAAAAAAAATGTGGTGAAGTCATCAGGAAACAAGGAGGTTGGGGAAAGAGGTGGATAAGGGTTAAGCAGGGAAGTGAAGACGAAGAACAGAGAGTGTGTGTTGGTAATGCTGTTAATTCTAGTCTGATAGAACATTACCTTAGCATTGATGGTGGCAGAAGAAAAGGATTCAAGAAGGGACTGATACTTACCCAAGTCTGACTGAGCCTTCGACTTCTGTCTGTTGATTGCGGAGTGCTTCTGAAAGCCAGGGATAGGAGGGTTGTTCGCATGCAGGCCTAGAAGAGAGATGACAAACGCTATCAAGACAGGAGGACAGAGTCAAGCATAGGTTGTCTGTGGCAGTGTTGGTGTTAAGAGAAGAGAACTGGCCAGGAGGAGGGACAGCAGAGGAGAGTATGTAAGAGAAATGGGTGGGAGAGAGGGAGAGGAGGTGACGGCAGAAGGATACAGTGTGGGTGAGAAGAGGGATCTGACCCAGACCATGACAGAACTTGAATGGCTGTCCTTCACCTTCTAATGCTCTCCTAGTGCTCAAAATGTGGTTGTCATCTCATATTCAATGCCTCAGTCGAAGGACTAGGTCCAACCCATGTCCTTTATTTCACATACTGCAAAAGAGGGACTCCTTTCTGCTGCTTTCTAATTCCATGCAGGACTATCATTGCCCCAGGTAGAAGAAACGTTCTCTGGGGACCACTTAGAGTGTTGGGGCAGAACATCTTTTATTCTCTTTACAGATTACTCCAGTTTTCTATAAAGAGGAAATATAGTATAGAAATGTCAAGAGGGCGCGCAATGCAATGACAACACACCATAGAGTTGAAAATAGCACTGGCCAGCACAGAGTTGTAGAAGATGTAAAGGGTGTCACTATTCACATTAAAGGAGTGCAGTCTCCTAAGAATAAAGAGCCTGCTCTATCCATTCTTACTGTATATAGTTCTTCTGCATTCTGAGACCAGTCCGGCCTGCCATCATTCTCTTTTTCCACAACAACATCCAATATATCTGGGATTTTACCATGAGATGGAGGAGACTTTCCTGATAAGTTTACTCAAGTCTTGGGCTTCCCCAGGCAAAAGGTAGGTGGTCTTTGTTAAGGACATAAATGAATAAGAATGAAAGTTGTATTGATCAAAACTGAAAGCTATCTTCTACTTTGAGCCATTTTTCCATGACAGGACCTTAACATCACTGCTTATTTTTAAGTTAGACTATAATCATTTGACATTTCTAATATTTCCAAAACCTTTTTTTTTAAATTAGAACCACATAATATTACTGAAAGAACCTGGAATGCATTTGGTAAAACTTTTTAAAGTGACCTCAAACTGTTTCTATTGTTTTCCACTTCCACTGTTTGGGAGATGGCCTCCTCAACCTTATCTGTGCACTCATCTTTGCTGTTTATCAGCTTAGTTACTATGGTATTGCTGGCAAATCTCATGTTGCTGCTACATAGATGTGTAAATAAAAAGTGAATGGGGCTGAGTCATTTCCCTTCATTCTTTTTTTAGGCCTAAAGCACTATCCAATTTTATTAAAATAGGGTAGGTAAGTAAGAGGAAGAAGGACTCACAGCTGTAAGGACTTCTTGTGGTCTATTGCTCTTTTAACCCTTTTATATGGCAAATATTTATTTTTTCAGATTCACTATTCCCTTTTTTGTCAGGTACTATTAATTTGCCTTGACAGTACTGGTGAAACATACAAGGAAAACGAAGAATACAGAAGATAAAAATAAAATTATACAATATGAGGCAGCTTACAAGTGAAATGCAAAATTTAAAGAGATTAGGACTAAAAAAAAGTCCTGGTACTCCAGTGTTTAGGCATACAGAGACAGTGAGCAGAAGATGAGACCTGATTAGTCAGAATAACTGCATACTGTATGTAAGTGCCTCAAAGGATAGACTGGCGCCCTGACTGGGATGAAAGGCGATTTCTGGCCCAGATATTTGGCCAAAATGGATGGACACCACATATGGAAGAGGGGTGGAAGAGAAATGGATGGACTTGGGGAGGTTGCCTGTCAAGAGCAGTTCCTTCCCCTGTACCACAAGGAACACTCCTGTCTCCTTTTTTCTTCACTCCGTACACCTCAAACTATAAATATAACACCAGGTCATGTCACTGCTCCAAGTACTTGGAGGTCCACATTAATGACAGGTTGGACTGGTCTCGGAACACAGAGGACCTATAGGACAGTGCTTCCTAAACTCGGTCCTGGGCACCCACTGTGGCTGCAGGTTTTTGTTCCAACCAGATTCCAAATCAGTGACAACACCTGATAACACTCATCTCATTTAATTAACTAGTATTTTTTTCTCTTATTCTACATTCATATTTTATATTTGGTTTGGACATGTGCAGAGGAGAGATGCTTGAGTATATTGGGAGAAGGATGTTAAGGATAGAGCTGCCAGGCAAGAGGAAAAGAGGAAGGCCTAAGACAGGGGTGGGCAGATTCAGTCCTGGAGGGTCGCAATGGCTGCAGGTTTTTGTTCCAACCCAATTGCTCATTAAGAACCCCATATTGCTCAAGTAACACTTCTGCTTCACTTTAGTCGTCTCGCTCTTTAAGATTTTGAACCTTTATTGCTTATTTTAGTCTGAAACAGCTGTAGTCTTGGTTTTTAATGGCTCCCTATTAGCAATTATATGCAAATGACAAAAGAAGCCAGCATTGCTCCATTTAGCTTGTTTCCATTGACACCTGTGTGTATTCATCATGCACTATTGGGTTTAATTAAATACTTGGAAGGAAAGTGAAGAGAAAAAAGTGAAGCACTGAGAATCACTCATCTGTTTTAGACTTCAAATCATTTGGATGATATTCTTAGAAAGGAAAAAAAGTCTAGGATATGAGAATGACCTGACATAGCAGAGTTAAAACACTAACAAGCCATGTAATTAACACTAGAATTACCAGAGCCTATGAAAAAACTCGTAGATCTGTCCCACCTTAAATCACTTCACGATTACAATATACACGTGTAATGCCATGAAAAGTGCATGCAGACACTTCAGTTCGCAAGCATTGGTACGAGAATGCAGTCAGACTTCCTTGTTCTTCCAGGCCACCTCCACTCCTGTCTTGCAAGCACCGTCCTCTTCCACCCGACTCCGGCTCCCCCGAATAGAGTGAGGCGGCCCCTTTTTATAATGCCCCGGATGTGCTCCAGGTGCCTGATGATGAACTTCTGGCAGCACTCCCCAGTGTGGTGGAAGTGCTGCCCTTGCACCCAGAAGCACTCCGGGCATACACCATCCTTGGTCTTTCAGCACTTCCTGGTGTACAGGAAGCTCTGTCCACCAGGGATCAAGGACCGTCCAAGTGTCTAGGGAAGAGAAGTACCGCTCTCCCGGTCCCTACTTCCTCCAGGCGTCCCGGCGGGGCAAGGTTCCTGGCCGTCTATCACAGTGGTTGCCAGATGGGACAAGCAGAGTCATAGAGGTCTGCATCACATTTTTGAGGAGGTGTGCTATAGCTATCCTGTAGGCTTGATGCAGAAGCATAAATCAGTCTTTAGGTAGAGATCAAAACAATTGGATGAATTCGGAACAACAACAACAACAACTTATTTTTTGTATAGTGTTCCTCACTGAGTGCAGGCACAAAGTGCTGTGAACAATTCTCAGTTAAAATACAAGTGCAGTTGATACAAATTATTAAATACAGAACTGGTACACATATAAATGCAGATTTGTTAAAACACAAAGAGAACAAGTCAGAAACTGATTAAAGATTATTGCAAACCAACAATATCTATTGTATGGGATGGTCAGCAGCCTGGACACCCAAGGAGTGGAAGGAAAGGGGAAGGCAACCTTTTTAGTGCAGTGTCTCGCCCAGGATGCTAGATGGCAGCCCCTGGGTTGCAGCAG
Source organism: Erpetoichthys calabaricus (assembly GCF_900747795.2). Taxonomy (NCBI): domain Eukaryota; kingdom Metazoa; phylum Chordata; class Cladistia; order Polypteriformes; family Polypteridae; genus Erpetoichthys; species Erpetoichthys calabaricus. The sequence continues at coordinate 16,001,280 of NC_041394.2, read as the reverse complement.
TGCCTTGGATTCCCACAGGGCTCCATGGAAGTTGGAGTTTTGTACAGCTACGTTGGGTTCCATGGGTTCTGCCAGCAGGCATTGCAGAAAAGGCTGAGCCCTTTGGTGCAGCATGTCCGTTACACCTGGAAGTGCTGCCAGGACAAGATCACTGGACACCTGGAGCACATCCGGGTGCCCTATAAAAGGAGCCAGCTGCCACTTCTCGGAGTTGGGAGGAAGAGGGACGTAGCTTGCCAGTGGAGGAGTGGAGGCGGAAAGGAGAGGAAGAAAAGGAACTGTGTATTTGGTGTGCTTGGTGCTTTATACTGTGCTGCTGTAAGGTGTGAGGGAGAAGCAGAAGCGCTTCCCCACTTGTAAATAAAACCTGTGTGTCTCTGCCTGTCTGTGTCAGGTTGGGGCGTTGTAGTTCACACTATCCACTAATTAATTGATGAACTATAGCCAATTGACAATGGAAGAGATTAAAATTGAAAAAGAGAAATTCAAAAACAAAGTCAAAGTTTTGGAGACCTTGGCCAACTGTCCACCAACTTCATTCTATAGTGGAGACTGTGTTGGCTGTCTGATGCGAGAATCTTTCCATCTGATTATTCCAATGCTTCTTTATCCAAGATGATTTTTCCATATGCAGGAGAGCAGCCTGGCAGTAGTGAAGTGGCACCAAGTGCCACATCAAGATACTGGGAAGAGAAACAGAACAGAGGAGGGTTAGTCATGGGGTAAAAATATTGTGATACTTACAGTTAGGTCCATAAATATTTGGACAGAGACAACTTTCTTCTAATTTTGGTTCTGTACATTACCACAGTGAATTTTAAATGAAACAACTCAGATGCAGTTGAAGTGCAGACTTTCAGCTTTAATTCAGTGGGGTGAACAAAATGATTGCATAAAAATGTGAGGCAACTAAAGCATTTTTTAACACAATCCCTTCATTTCAGGGGCTCAAAAGTAATTGGACAAATTAAATAACTGGAAATCAAATGTTCATTTCTAATACTTGGTTGAAAACCCTTTGCTGGCAATGACAGCCTGAAGTCTTGAACTCCTGGACATCACCAGATGCTGGGTTTCCTCCTTTTTAATGCTCTGCCAGGCCTTTACTGCAGCGGCTTTCAGTTGCTGTTTGTTTGTGGGCCTTTCTGTCTGAAGTTTAGTCTTCAACTAGTGAAATGCCTGCTCAATTGGGTTAAGATCAGGTGACTGACTTGGCCATTCAAGAATTTTCCACTTCTTTGCTTTAATAAATTCCTGGTTTGCTTTGACTATATCTTTTGGGTCATTGTCCATCTGTATCAAGAAACGCCGCCCAATCAATTTGACTGCATTTAGCTGGATTTGAGCAGACAGTATGTCTCTGAACACCTCAGAATTCATTCGTCTGCTTCTGTCCTGTGTCACATCATCAATAAACACTAGTGTCCCAGTGCCACTGGCAGCCATGCACGCCCAAGCCATTACACTGCCTCCCTCCACCGTGTTTTGCAGATGATGTGGTATGCTTTGGATAATGAGCTGTTCCACACCTTCTCCATACTTTTTTCTTGCCATCATTCTGGTAGAGGTTGATCTTGGTTTCATCTGTCCAAAGAATGTTTTTTCAGAACTGTGCTGGCTTTTTTAGATGTTCTTTAGCAAAGTCCAATCTAGCCTTTCTATTCTTGAGGCTTATGAGTGGCTTGCACCTTGCAGTGCGCCCTCTGTATTTACTTTCATGCAGTCTTCTCTTTATGGTAGACTTGGATATCGATACGCCGACCCCCTGGAGAGTGTTGTTCACTTGGTTGGCTGTTGTGAAGGGGTTTCTTTTCACCATGGAAATGATTCTGTGATCATCCACCACTGTTGTCTTCCGTGGACGTCCATGTCTTTTTGCGTTGCTGAGTTCACCAGTGCTTGCTTTCTTTCTCAGGATGTACCAAACTGTAGATTTTGCCACTCATAATATTGTAGCAATATCTCAGATGGGTTTTTTCTGTTTTCACAGCTTAAGGATGACTTCTTTCACATGCATGGAGAGCTCCTTTGACCGCATGTTGTCTGTTCACAGCAAAATCTTCCACATGCAAGCACCACACCTCAAATCAACTCCAGGCCTTTTATCTGCTTAATTGATAATGACATAACGACGGACTTGACCACACCTGCCCATGAAATAGCCTTTGAGTCAATTGTCCAATTACCTTTGAGAGATCAAGAAATGGTGATATTGAGAAGCAGAATTATTCAGAAAACTGTAGGTCAAGACAAAAGTTTTGACCTGGATCCTTACAGCAACAGGAAGCCAGTGGAGAAACAGGAGTGGAGTAGTGGGAGTAAAACGAGGAATAGAGAACACCAGCTGAGCAGCTGCATTCTGGAGGAGTTTGAGAGGTCTAATAGAAGCTGAAGGAAGTCCAACCAGGAAGAAGTTCCAGTCCTAAGCAAGGTTGCAGAGAAGCTGGAACAGATCTCAGCAAGCATCAGGCACAAGAGGCAACGCATGGATGGGATGCTATATTATATTGTATTATCTATCTATCCATCCATTTTCTAAATTGACATTATCTGAGCTGTGTCAAGGGGAAGCTGGAGTCTACCCCAGCAAACAAAAGGTGGAAGACAGAAGCAACCCCTGAACAGGCTACCATCAAAGAATAAATACACATACACACCCACACACACAAAACATTAGGGCCAATGTAGCATCATTGATCCACCTACCTTGCATGTCTTTGAACTGTGGGAGTAAACCAAAAGAACCTGGAAGAAATTAAGGTTAGGGTTAGGGTTATATTATATTATATTATAATAAAAAAATCTTGGGAAGAGAGACGAGACATGACTTTCTCAGAGAGACACTTTCACGCCCCACGAGATGACTTTGTGCCAAGAGATTTAACCACGTCGGAGGCCGGAAATAAAAGACAAAGAGTAGATGACAAAGTAGAAAGTCATAAAGAATTCAAAAACATTGGCGTGGTATACATGCAGAGCAGGTTAGAGATAATGAACGTACTACAATTCAAAAGTCTCAAAAAACTGATAGTAGAGATCGCATTAGCAGAAACAAATGGAAATTGTTATTTGGAAAAATTGATCGAATATATTGTTCGGATTTAAACTTTAAGTCGGAGACTTGTAGATCGTCTAATTCATGTTGCCGTCAGGGAAAAGTAATGTTTCTTCTCAATAAAGAGGCGTATCCGCGAAAATTAAAAAATTTGTTGTTTGGTGAAGTGCAATCCACATACACTGTCATTCTTGGGTCACAGAGTTGCACAGATACACAGGAGATCTTAGAGACAGAAACATTATTCAAACACTTCAAACAAACATAAGTCTCTTTCAGGAGTGAATTGAGCTCCATGTGTAGTCGGAGGGGACTGTTCCATTTCTCAATTAAAAGAATTGAAAATCTACCTCTTTATAGGGAGTGGGAGCGGGACCCCCAACAGGAGCAGAGGATGTCTGGGGGAGAAGAGAGACAAGGCAGTGAGACAAAAGGACAGCTGCTGTACAGGCATTTAAATGTTCGAAGCGCTGCATGAGATGCCGATCACACGGCACAGCTGCAGCAGCAAGCCAGCAGCTGATTGAGCAAAGAGGAGGTAAAAAAAAACTGTATTTGTTTCCCATTGTCTCAACGTTTAAGAGGGGGTTTCAGAGGAGTGACCACGTCTACTTGGGGTGCTCTTCACAACGCAAGCGGCAGAGTTATATTATATGATACAGGGAGATTCACTCGAAAGAGGACCCATTGTAACTCCCGTTAGGAGGAAACAATCTAAACCAAAAAAAATATGCTATATACCTTGACATATGTGTAATCAATTGTATTACATGCAATGCTGGAAGTGGTTCCTTTTTTCTGCCAGACACATTTCTACGTGGCACTCCATGTTCCTGAACATATCGGCAAGTATCTCGGGGTAGGGGGTGGGGGGGGAACAGCAGCGATTTCAAGTTGGATGCTTTCCTTCAAATCAGTGCGAGGCTTGTTCTGACAGACTTTTCCTTTGAGCTGACCCCAAAGGAAGAAGTTTGGTGGTATCAGATCTGGTGACCATGGTGGCCAAAGCCCCTTTGAAATTACCCTGTTGCCGAAGAAGGACTCAATTTCTGCCATGCTCCTTGCTGATGTGTGACACGTTGTTCCATCTTGCTGGAAGTAACCTTCTGTTAACTCACGATCCTCCAGTTGATTCTGTCATTGCTTAAACGAATTGGTGACCCAATAGGTTTGCACCATGAAGATGCGCTGCTCCATACTGTACACCACCATCCTGATGAGAAGTCAAGTGACTTAGTGAAGGGGTATACAATACAATACAGTTTATTTTTGTATAGCCCAAAATCACACAGGAAGTGCCGCAATGGGCTTTAACAGGCCCTGCCTCTTGACAGCCCCCCAGCCTTGACTCTCTAAGAAGACAAGGAAAAACTCCCAAAAAAACCTAGTAGGGAAAAATGGAAGAAACCTTGGGAAAGGCAGTTCAAAGAGAGACCCCTTTCCAGGTAGATTGGGCGTGCAGTGGGTGTCAAAAGAAGAGGGTTAATACAATACAATACAGTACAGTACACAGAACAATTTCTCAATATAGTAAGAAATAAAAAATATAAATTTTAGAAGTACAGAGCAGAATTTAACAGTAGATGATATATCCCATAATATGATTTGGATTTGTGTAGAGTCCTGGAGACCTCATCCTTCAAGCTGCCTCCCCCATTTGGCCATTCCACAGCTGAAACAGTGCTGGGCCAGCCAATCCGATGAAAGGACCCCTCTCTCCCACGATTCCTGCGATCCTCCATCTGGGATGACTTTTCCTTAGGCAGGCAAAACAACTTGGCAGGTGGGCCGTGGCACCAAATGCCACATTTGAGTACCGAGAAGAAAAACAGAATAAGTGAGGGTTAGTATACAATTATAACTGTCATGTTACTTATGTTTAAGTGCTAATGACTAACAACAGAGATGCAGTCTGTACAGTTAATAAGCAGCTCTAGTCAGGATATGCTAAACTGAAGTAGTGAGTTTTCAGCTGGGATTTAAAAGCTGAGACCGAAGGGGCATCTCTTATAGTAGCAGGCAGACCATTCCACAGTTTAGGGGCCCTGTAACTAAAAGCTCGACCCCCCACTGTTATTTTATTAATCCTTGGAATCATAAGCAGACCGGCATCTTGAGATCTTAATGTGCGCTCAGGTTTGTAAGTCATGATAAGTTCAGACAAGTAAGCCGGACCTCGACCATTTAATGCTTTATATGTTAAAAGAAGGATTTTGAAATCTGCCCTAAACTTAACCGGGAGCCAGTGTAAGGATTTAAGAACTGGAGTTATGTGTTCGTATTTTCTTGTTCTTGTAATAATTCTCGCAGCCGCATTTTGGATTAACTGGAGGCTGTATAAAGAACAGTTTGAACATCCAGTGAACACCGCATTGCAGTAGTCAATCCTACTAGAGATAAATGCATGAATTAGTTTCTCAGAATCCTGTTTATTTAAAAAGCGCCTTAATTTCCTAACATTTTTAAGATGGAAGAAACATGTTTTGGACAACTTTGTAATATGCGCTTTAAATGACATGCTAGAGTCAAAGATAACTCCTAGATTGCGGGCTGATTCAGTAAAATTGACTGGGATTCCCATTGAGTTAAATGATGACAAAATATTGTTGTGATCAGCATCATTCCCTCCAACAATTAACATCTCTGTTTTATCTGTATTTAAAGACAAGTAGTTCTTATTCATCCACTCCTTTAATTCACTAACACAATTAATTAAAGACAACATTGGAGAAACTTCATTTGATTTAAATGAAAGGTATAACTGGGTGTCATCTGCATACGAGTGAAAATTAACATTATGTTTCCTAATGAGAGATCCCAGTGGAAGCATGTACAGTGAAAACAGTAAAGGTCCCAGTACTGAGCCCTGCGGGACACCATATTGAACTTCTGTGTATAATGATGGAGTACTGTCAGCACATTTCTGTACATATTGGAATCGATTTGATAAGTAAGAACTAAACCAAGCGAGCACGGTGCCTGTAAGCCCAACATCATTTTCTAGCCTGTGCAGTAAAATAGAATGGGCGATGGTGTCAAATGCTGCACTTAAGTCCAACAACATAATTACAGTTGAGTTTCCTTCATCAGAGGATATCAGAATGTCATTTACAACCCGTGTTAGTGCCGTTTCTGTACTATGACCAGTGCGAAAACCAGACTGGAATTTCTCAAATAAATTGTAATGCATAAGGTGTGTCTGAAGCTGACTGGCGACTACTTTTTCTAGTATTTTAGAGAGAACCGGTAAATTTGAAATAGGCCTATAATTATTTAGTATATGTGGGTCAAGGTCTGACTTTTTAAGTAATGGTTTAATGACTGACACTTTTAGTGGATCTGGTACTGTGCCATGCAATAATGAACTATTGATAATGTTTAGGATAGGCGCTGCAAGAACATCCATTGCACTTTTTACTAGTTTTGTTGGCACTGGATCTAGGGAACAAGTAGTGGGCTTCATTTTAGAAATTAATCTTAAGACTTCCTGCTCAGTTACAGGATTAAAATTACTAAAGTGCTGAGTGCAATGTGAGACAGGGTCTGCTAAGCTAGTATTTGGTTTGTAGTGTGATGCAGCGATCTGGGATCTTATATTTTTAATTTTCCCATTGAAGAAGTTCATAAAGTCTGTACTGCTAAAGTCTGTTGGTATTTTGCACTGTTGATCTGAATTTCCATTTGTTAATTTAGCCACTGTTCTAAACAGTGCCCGAGGATTTTTATTATTGCTATCTATTAATGTAGAATAATATTCTGACCGAGCTTTAAAGAGGGCTTTTTTATATTTATTAACACTCTCTGTCCATGCAATTTGAAAGACCTGTAGCTTTGTTGTTCTCCATCTGCGTTCCAGTTTTCGACACTCTAATTTAAGAGCTCAAGTGTTTTCATTAAACCAGGGAGAGTTTCTATGTGCTTTGATCACTTTTGTTTTAAGGGGAGCCACTGTGTCCAGAGCATCTCTCAAGGTCACATTATAATGTGATGTTAGCTCATCTAAATTGTTTTCTGTGTTTACATTTGATGTTAACTGATCTAAATGGTTTTCCACAATTACACTCGACTTACTCAAAGTATCTATACATTTTGAAGCAGAATTACAATCTAGATGTCACACTGTCTTTGTTTTAATCTGGGAGTGTGTTGGCAAGGGCAGGACTAAATCAAATGTAATTAAGTAGTGATCAGAAATAACTTCATTTAATGGAGTAATAATTAAATTTTGAATTTCAACTTTGTAAGTTATAATTAAATCTAATGTGTGGTTATGATTATGAGTTGGACCTTTGACATTCTGACAAAATCCTACTGAATTTAACAAATAAGTAAAACATTTGCTAAAAGTGTCAGTTTCCACATCAATGTGTACATTAAAATCTCCCATCAGTACTACGTGATCATAATTTATAGCCAAGTCAGATAAAAGGTTGCTAAATTCAGACATGAACAATGAATACGGCCCTGGTGGTCTATAGACTAGCACTATAATTGTGTTGGAATCTGTTTTAATATTTAAAATGAATGCTTCAAAGGATGTAAAGTTGCCTAAATTTTTAGAAGTGATTTGCATTTTGTTACAATGAATTATTCCAAGGCCTCCTCCTCGACCTGAATCTCTAGACTTATGAAGGAACGAGTAGCCATCTGGTGACGCCTCAGCTAGGGGTACAGTGTCACATTTACTAAGCCAGGTTTCGGTGAGAAGACACAGATCAGATTTTGTACTTAATATAATATCATTTACCAAAACAGCTTTAGTGCCAAGAGAGCGAATGTTCAATAAGCAGCATTTAAAACTGTATGCTTCTTTCTGAATTGGTGATATACTTTTTGTTTTAATTTGTAGTAAATTTCTATTACAGATGCCCCTGGTGGAGGGTCTGGTTTTATCCCTTGGTCTAATTATACACCTTATTTTTTGGTTATCAATTAATTTAAGGTTTGTATCAAGACTAAATTTACTGGATGCCCCAAGACAAGGATTATGGGTAACAGCTTCAGGAAAGTAACAGGTGGGATAAACAACAGCCTGTGATTTAAGATCACATGACTGCGGTATGGGCGGTATGCACCCAGAAGTTGCAAACAGAGGTTAAAGGTCGCCATGGCTGTCCAGCACCTACCTCATCGCTCCAACGCAGGGGCATCCTGGCTTGTTTGAAGCTCCATATACTGAGGAGCACATTGCATGTTGTTTCGTTCAGCTTGCTTCATCCTAGCAAGAGTTATTACAAAATATTAAGGGCCTCTTTTGTGTGAATATCCCTTTATTATATTTAGCATCATCCTCATTCTCAGATCCAATTAATTTAATTCAGTGGCACGTTTTGGGAGCCTAATCCAGTACCATCAAGCACAAGGCAGAGAACAACCCAGGACAGGGGGTCAGTTTATCTTAAGGCCCACTCGCGCACACACTCACACCTTTGGAGGTATGGGATGAATGTCCAAGCATCCTGAAAATATACAAACATCTCCTAAACCATGAAAATAATGTGCGTGTGGTGGGCTGGTATCCTGTCCAGGGTTTGCTCCTTCATTGTTCCGGGTGCTTACTGGGTTAGGCTCCAGCTTCCTCACAGTCTTGCTCTGGTTAGGAGGGGTTTATAAAATAGATGGATATGTTTTCTTTTGTCTGCAGCAGATGTTAATAGAGTTTAGGTCTGGTTGGATACTCTTATTATATTTATGAATAGCTAAGACCCTCCTGATTTTGAATAAAAGTTGTTCACATTTTGAGCACTGGAATAAATAACCAAATTACTCACAGGAGGCCATTTTTTTAATTGAATGTTAATCTTAGACTGTCTAGCCTGATTTTTGTTATGTCTATAAAGAAACCCAAATACTAATGGCATGTTTGCTAATATACTTCTTTGCTTTTCTGTGCTGAGATCCAGTAATTTAATAAGTTCAGGCTGTCTTTCTTTTCTTCAAAGCCCTCAGAAGCGGCAAACGCCACGGGTGTGTCTGCTATGGATGTTCCCTAAGGGTTGTTTAAGCCTTTTTAACGGCCATTTTATAATTGCCCCCTGCTCTGGTCTTTCCAGTCTGATGCAGACAGCTTTCTATTGTCACTCCTGTCTGGCGCTTCATACTGGGTTGGCTCCAGATGTACAGTATAAGTTGATTTACAAGAAACCTTGGCAAGCTCAACTCAAATAAATCAAGAGGATTCATGTCTGGAATGAAATATAAAACAACTGGCTTGTCTTTTTCTCAAACTTATTTTCTTTTTATCTACAAATAGTCTTGTTATTCCTAGCTAATGTTAATGTTTAAACCCATCACTGCTGCTCTTTCTGGTTCTAAACAGAAACGTTTTCAACTGTCACACTTACAGTGCCCTCCTTTAACTTTGGGACAAGGACACAACTCCCTGATTCCTGTTGCTGTGGTGGGTGAAATACCTGAATTACATATCCAGTTAGGATGCTTTCAATGGTGCAGGAGTAATAATGATCTCTGTATGTGCGGGCTCATGCCACGCTTCTTCTGCCAGCTGAGTTAAAAAAAGTTCTTTTTGCACCTTCTTCACCATTTTGAAGCACATAGAGGAACTTAAAACTGCTCATCCTCTTCACAGTAGTCTCATTGATGGTGACAGTGGAGTGTACACCTCCTTGTGTAAGGCCCTACTGCCACTCACCAATTGTTTGGCTGTGGCCGACTCTCTTGAATTATAAAGTAGTCTTTCCCCTGAGCAATGCTGTCCCCCTTTCTACACACTTATTATTTTATTTTATTTTTTAAAATTTTATTGAATTTATTAAAATCAAATAACATTCCATACACATAACTCAAGTTTTACAAAAAGGTTCAAAACAAATCAACCCCAACCCCTGAGAAAGAGAGCTAAGCCAGCAATGTAAGACTTTATGCTAGTAAATTTTGTACAGATCCTCTAAGTGCGACTTGGATTTTTTCCAGTTTCAAATAGTATATAACATCAGTTACCCACTGACTTAAAAGAGGTGAGTTAGGATTACGTGCCAATAGTGTAGTAAAGGCAATCACAGTTTGTTTGTCCTTCTCCACTTTAAGCCTCTCTGTGAGCCCACCAAACAGAGCTGTTAATGGTTTAGGGATTGTGACAACAAGGCATTTAAAGATTTTGGTCCAGAATGATGTTAATTTGGTGCAGGCCCAAAACATGTGACCCAGTGAGGCTGGAACTTGATTGCAACGTTCACAGGTTGGATCTTACCGTGGAAACATTTTGGACAATTTTAAACAAGACAGATGTGCTCAATATATAATTTTAAGTTGAATAATTCTAGTCTTTGCACTTATGGAGCTCGAGTGAATTCTGTGCATTGCTACCTTCCACTCCTTTTCTGAAATATGGACTAAGAGATCCTTTTCCCACTGTCCTCTTGGATCTTTGAAAGGGAGGCACTGTACAATAGTTTTATATATTACAGAAATGCCGTCTGAGTCCTTGAAACTGAGCAATATTTTTTCCAGCATAGAGGAAGGTGGGAGATGAGGAAAATTGGGCAGGTTCTTTTTAATAAAGTTTCAAATTTGAAGGGAGTGAAAGAAATGTGTTGCTGGTATGTTAAATTTGGAGTGTAATTGTTCAGTAGGATGCAAAGATGTTGTCTATGTACAGATTTCTAAGTGATTTAATCCTGAATGTTTTCCTAACATTAAAAACTCCATATGTTTGAGAGGTTGGGAAAAGATGGTTCTCGTGCAGAGGTGCCACAGATAAAAGCTTCTCTATCTTAAAATACTGCACGCTTAAAAGTATAATATTCAAATTTCTAGCAGTTAGGGTGAACAAAATGAACATTCATTTAACACACCCACACAATAGTGTTTCTTTAATTAAAAAAGTTCATAATATTTTACTCCTCCTTTAACTGCCACCTTATCGTGGTGGAGGGGTTTGCGTGTCCCAATGATCCTAGGAGCTCTGTTGTCCGGGGCTTTATGCCCCTGGTAGGACCACCCAAGGCAAACTGGTCCTAGGTGAGGGATGAGACAAAGAGCGGTTAAACAAACCTCCTATGATGAAAAACAATTTTGGACGCCGTTTTCCCTCGCCCGGACGCGGGTCACCGGGGCCCCACTCTGGAGCCAGGCCTGGAGGTGGGGCTCAATGGCGAGCGCCTGGTGGCCGGGCCTGCACCCATGGGGCTCGGCCGGGCACAGCCCGAAGAGGCAACGTGGGTCCCCCTTCCCATGGGCTCACCACCTATGGGAGGGGCCAAGGAGGTCGGGTGCAGTGTGAGTTGGGTGGTGGCCAAAGGCGGGGACCTTGGCGGTCCGATCCTCGGCTACAGAAGCTGGCTCTTGGGACGTGGAATGTCACCTCTCTGAAGGGGAAGGAGCCTGAGCTAGTGCGCGAAGTTGAGAGGTTCCGGCTAGATGTAGTCGGGCTCACCTCGACGCACAGCTTGGACTCTGGAACCAATCTCCTTGAGAGGGGCTGGACTCTGTACCACTCTGGAGTTGCCCCCGGTGAGAGGCGCCGAGCGGGTGTGGGTATACTTATTGCCCCCAGACTTGGAGCCTGTACATTGGGGTTTACCCCGGTGGACGAGAGGGTAGCCTCCCTTCGCCTTCGGGTGGGGGGACGGGTCCTAACTGTTGTTTGTGCGTATGCACCGAACAGCAGTTCGGAGTACCCACCCTTTTTGGAGTCCCTGGAGGGGGTGCTAGAGGGCATACCTTCTGGGGACTCCCTCGTTCTGCTGGGAGACTTCAATGCTCACGTGGGCAATGACAGTGAGACCTGGAAGGGCGTGATTGGGAGGAATGGCCCCCCCGATCTGAACCCGAGCGGTGTTTTGTTATTGGACTTCTGTGCTCGTCACGGATTGTCCATAACGAACACCATGTTCAAGCATAGTGGTGTTCATATGTGCACTTGGCACCAGGACACCCTAGGCCTCAGTTCGATGATCGACTTTGTGGTCGTGTCGTCGGACTTGCGGCCACATGTCTTGGACACTCGGGTGAAGAGAGGGGCGGAGCTGTCAACTGATCACCACCTGGTGGTGAGTTGGCTTCGATGGTGGGGGAGGATGCCGGTCAGGCGTGGTAGGCCCAAACGTGTTGTGAGGGTCTGCTGGGAACGTCTGGTAGAGCCCCCTGTCAGAAGTAGCTTCAACTCCCACCTCCGGCAGAACTTCGACCACATCCCGAGGGAGGTGGGGGACATTGAGATCGAATGGGCCATGTTCCGTGCCTCTATTGTTGAGGCAGCTGACCGGAGCTGTGGCCGTAAGGTGGTCGGTGCCTGTCATGGCGGCAATCCCCGAACCCGTTGGTGGACACCGGCAGTGAAGGATGCCGTCAAGCTGAAGAAGGAGTCCTACAGGACCCTTTTGTCCTGTGGGACCCTGGAGGCAGCTGATAGGTACCGGCAGGCCAAGCGGAATGCGGCTTTGGTGGTTGCTGAGGCAAAAACTCGGGCGTGGGAGGAGTTTGGGGAGGCCATGGAGAATGACTTTCGGACGGCTTCGAGGAGATTCTGGTCCACCATCCGGCATCTCAGGAAGGGGAAGCAGTGCAGTGTCAACACTGTATATGGTGGGGATGGTGCGCTGCTGACCTCGACTCGGGACGTTGTGGGTCGGTGGGGGGAGTACTTCGAAGACCTACTCAATCCCATTAACGTGCCTTCCAATGAGGAAGCAGAGCCTGGGGACTCGGAGGTGGGCTCCCCCATCTCTGGGACTGAGGTCACCGAGGTGGTCAAAAAACTCCTTTGTGGCAGGGCCCCGGGGGTGGATGAGATACGCCCGGAGTTCCTCAAGGCTCTGGATGTTGTAGGACTGTCTTGGTTGACACGCCTCTGCAACATCGCATGTACATCAGGGACAGTGCCTCTGGATTGGCAGACCGGGGTGGTGGTCCCCCTCTTTAAGAAGGGGGATCGGAGGGTGTGTTCCAACTACAGAGGGATCACACTCCTCAGCCTCCCTGGAAAAGTCTATTCAGGGGTCCTGGAGAGGAGGGTCCGTCGGATAGTCGAGCCTCGGATTCAGGAGGAACAGTGTGGTTTTCGTCCTAGTCGCGGAACAGTGGACCAGCTCTATACCCTTAGCAGGGTCCTGGAGGGTGCATGGGAGTTTGCCCAACCAGTCTACATGTGTTTTGTGGACTTGGAAAAGGCATTCGACCGTGTCCCTCGGGGAATCCTGTGGGGGGTACTCCGAGAGTATGGGGTACCGGCCCCCCTGATAAGGGCTGTTCGGTCCCTGTACGATCGGTGCCAGAGCTTGGTCCGCATTGCCGGCAGTAAGTCGAACCAATTTCCAGGGAGAGTTGGACTCCGCCAGGGCTGCCCTTTGTCACCGATTCTGTTCATAACTTTTATGGACAGAATTTCTAGGCGCAGCCAGGGCGTTGAGGGGGTCCAGTTTGGTGGGCTCAGGATTGGGTCATTGCTTTTTGCAGATGATGTTGTCCTGTTTGCTTCATCAGGCCGTGATCTTCAGCTCTCTCTGGATCGGTTCGCAGCTGAGTGTGAAGCGGCTGGGATGAGAATCAGCACCTCCAAATCCGAGACCATGGTCCTCAGCCGGAAAAGGGTGGAGTGCCCTCTCAGGGTTGGTAGCGAGATCCTGCCCCAAGTGGAGGAGTTCAAGTATCTCGGGGTCTTGTTCACAAGTGAGGGAAGAATGGAGCGTGAGATCGACAGGCGGATCGGTGCGGCATCCGCAGTAATGCAGGCGTTGCATCGGTCTGTCGTAGAGAAAAAGGAGCTGAGCCGCAAGGCGAAGCTCTCAATTTACCAGTCAATCTATGTTCCTACCCTCACCTATGGTCATGAACTATGGGTAGTGACCGAAAGAACGAGATCGCGAATACAAGCGGCTGAAATGAGTTTCCTCCGCAGGGTGTCTGGGCTCTCCCTTAAAGATAGGGTGAGAAGCTCAGTCATCCGGAAGGGGCTCAGAGAAGAGCCGCTGCTCTTCCGCATCGAGAGGAGTCAGATGAGGTGGCTCGGGCATCTGATCAGGATGCCTCCTGGATGCCTCCCTGGTGAGGTGTTCCAGGCACGTCCAACCGGGAGGAGGCCCCGGGGAAGACCCAGGACACGCTGGAGGGACTATGTCTCCTGGCTGGCCTGGGAACGCCTCGGGATTCTCCCGGAAGAGCTAGAAGAAGTGGCTGGGGAGAGGGAAGTCTGGGCATCTCTGCTCAAGCTGCTGCCCCCGCGACCCGACCTCGGATAAGCGGGAGACGATGGATGGATGGATATTTTACTTTGATAATTAAGACTTTAGAACATTAGAACACTCTAGACGAGAACAGGCCATTCAGCCCAACAAAGCTCACCAGTCCTATCCACTTATTTCTTCCAAAGAAACATCAAGTCGAGTTTTGAAAGTCGCTAAAGTCATACTGTCTACCACACTACTTGCTCGCTTATTCCAAGTGTTTATCGTTCTTTGTGTAAATAAGAACTTCCTAATGTTTGTGCGAAATTTACCCTTAACAAGTTTCCAACTGTGTCCCTGTGTTCTTGATGAACCATAAACAATGAAAGCAATTTTGTTTTTCTTAATGCTCCTGACTCTACAGACAGCATTCTCACTTATATGACTGTTTTGTCCAGGTGGGAAAGGATGGTGTATAATGTTAGGGCAGTTACATCATCAGTGGATCTGTTTTGACAAAAAACAAATTGTAGTGGTCTAATGCGGCAGGCAACACAGAGCAGATAAAGTCTCTGAGCTAAGGGTTTGTCACACAAGTGCGTATGGGAGGCAGCTGAAGGGCTCACAAAAGGATAATTCCATGCCAGACTCGATGGTGGCAGGGTGCACTAATCCTCACTCTTTTTCATCGGCAGATCAACCATGGGAAATTTCGCCTGGTCTTGAGGATGTCACGATTCTGTTGCCCAATGTCATCACTTACGGTTCCAGGCACAACGATGTCACTTCCAGTTCCTGCTCCGATTTCATCACTTCCCCTGCCCAGCTTTAAAACCTCCATCTTTGCCTGTTATGTTTGTTCTATTCTTGGACTGGAGTCTGTTGAAACCTGTTCTATGGAACCAACCTTTCAGTTTCAAGTATATGGGAGGTGGCCCCCAAACCTCTTCCTGTGTCTGTCTAATCTTTTCACAGTGGCATAGTTGTGTCCAGGCAAACTTTCCTGTGGATGGTCTGCAGATGACAGGTTAAAAGCTAAAATTTTCCTCTTGGGACAAATAAAGTGCTATCTATCTATCTATCTATCTATCTATCTATCTATCTATCTATCTATCTATCTATCTATCTATCTATCTATCTATCTATCTATCTATCTATCTATCTATTATGGAGAATCCACTGCATCCACTAAACAGTGTCATCTTCAGACAGAAGAGCAGCTTCAGCGACAGACTGCTGTCACCGTCCTGCTCCACTGACAGACTGAGGAGATCGTTCCCCCCCCCCCACTATGTGACTCTTCAATTCCACCGGGATGGTAAACATTAACATTATACAAAGTTATTGTCTGTTTTTACCTGCATTGTTACCAATTTTTAATTTAATATTGTTTTTTGTATCAGTATGCTGCTGCTGGAGTATGTGAATTTCCCCTTGGGATTAATAAAGTATCTATCTATCTATCTATCTATCTATCTATCTATCTATCTATCTATCTATCTATCTATCTATCTATCTATCTATCTATCTATCTATCTATCTATCTATCTATCTATCTATCTATCTATCTATCGTGTGGAGGATGGTGCATATCCAGAGCATTACCTCCCCTAGAGCGCTAGGTGTCAGCCCCCCTGGGTTGCAACAGTGCCTTTGACTCCCACAGGGCTCCAAGGGAGTTGGAGTGTGACACAACCCTGTTGGGTCCTGACGGCACCTCCAGGAAGTACTCCAGGTGCTTGTTGACCCACTTCTAGCAGCACTTCCGGGTGTGGCGGAAGAGTTGCCCATAAGGGCTCAGCAGCAGCTGCAGCATCCCCTGGTGGCAACCACGGAACCCAACAGGGCTGAATCCAATACCGGGTGCCAAGTAGCTGCAACCCCTACATTGGATGTTGCTGTGATGACTGATCACGCAGTGGGGGTGGAAATGGTTGAGGTGCCTGCAAGACATCGGCTGGTAGGTGCTAGTAACCAGAGTAGCCCGCCTGAGAAGCCGGTGGCAATAACACACAACTCTGAGAGGGCGGAGACAGTGTGGGGTCTCTCTTTCTGCTATAGAGAGATTCAGAATGTCACTGTGCCCCAGATTAAGAGGAAGACCAGAAAAGGAAGACTTTGAGGGATATAAGTCCATCTGCTTCCCTTTAATGGAGGACTCAGCTGGGTGGGAAAAGAGGTGGGATTTTCTGACCTATTTCTGGTCAGGCACTGCTATAAGTGCAACTGTTTGGGCCATGGATGGAGGTGCAGTCCATTTTGGGCCCCAATAGAGTGGGTGATGGTGTAGGACCAGCCCCTCCCTGTCCCTTTCTTCATTTCTTGTTGCAGGATTAAGCCATGGATTGGAATTCATCGGTTCTCCACCCATGAGAAGGATATCCCTCGTGGGACAGGCTGCTTCACCCCACAGGCCTCAGCTGAGGGAAGGGCAGTGTGACAGCCGGCCGGAAGGACCGGATGAGAGACTGTGTTCTGGGCATTACCTTCTCTGGGACACCAGTGGACAGCCGCCCTGGCTTGCTGTAGGGCCATGGGTTTTGTACCCTTCTGGTACCCGTGGCCACCTCCAGAGGGCACCTGGAGAACAGCTTAGCTCTTGTATGCAGCAATTCTGCCACACCCGGAAGTGCTGCCGGAAGTAGGTCAACAAGCACCTGGAAGAGGTGCCTTATAAAAGGAGTCGGCACCCACTACTCCAGAGTCCAGAGTCGGGTGGAAGAGGCCGAAGCTTGCAGGAGGAGGAGTGGTGGTGTGTAAAAGCAAAAGGAAGAAGAGAACCTGTGTTTTTTTACTGAAGAGCTGTGCTGTAAGAGTGGGAAGCAAGGGGAAACTAATCTCACCCCAAAAAAATATAGGTGTGTTGCACCAGCAGTTGTGTCCGTGCCTGTCTGTGTCAGGTAGGGTGGCTGGTATGCCACCTCCTTTTAACATATAAAGCATTAAATGGCCAAGTTCCGGCTTACTTGTCAGAACTTATCAATACTTGCAAACCTGAGTGGACATTAAGATCTCAAGATGCCGGTCTGCTTATGATTCCAAGGATTAATAAAATAACAATGGGAGGTCGAGCTTTTAGTTACAGGGCCCCCCTAAACTGTGGAGTGGTCTGCCTGCTACTATAAGAGATGCCCCTTCGGTCTCAGCTTTTAAATCCTGGCTGAAGACTCACTACTTCAGTTTAGCACACCCTGACTAGAGCTGCTGATTAACTGTACAGACTGCATCTCTGTTGTTAGTCATTAGCACTAAAACATAAGTAACATGATAGTTAGAATTGGATACTAACCCGCACCTATTCTGTTTCTCTTCTCGGTACTCAAATGTGGCACTTGGTGCCACGGCCCACCTGTCAAGTTGTTTTGCCTGCCCAAGGTAAAGTCATCCCTGATGGAGGATCGCAGGAATCATGGGAAGGAAGGGTCCTTTCATCGGATTGGCTGGCCCAGCGCTGTTTCAGCCATGGAATGGCCAAATGGGGGAGGCAGCTTGATGGATGAGGTCTCCAGGACTTTAAATATATCCAAATCTTCTTATGTGATATCATTTACTGTTAAATTCTGCTCCGTACTTCTAAAAATTTTATTATTATACCGTATTGAGGATTTGTTCTGTTCTGTGTATTGTATTGAACTCCTTCTTTTGACACCCACTGCACGCCCAACCTACCTGGAAAGGGGTCTCTCTTTGAACTGCCTTTCCGATGGTTTCTCCCATTTTTTCCAACAAGTTTTTTTTGGGAGTTTTTCCTGTCTTCTTAGAGAGTCAAGGCTGGGGGGCTGTCAAGAGGCAGGGCCTGTTACAGCCCATTGCGGCACTTCTTGTGTGATTTTGGGCTATACAAAAATAAACTGTATTGTATTGTATTGTACGCCCCCTGGTGGTCCACAAGACATATATCTCATTTATCACATTGAACTGGTAATCATATACTGGTATTAACAGTATATTCCGATACTTATGGCCTGTGTCACTCATTATTAATCAGTTGTTAATGTACAGGTTACAGTTATGCTTACTTACATTTTATCAATTATTTTTCATAAATTATGTGGCATTTGTAAAGCACCATAAATAAAGCTCACATGTATGTTCCTACATGTAATCCAAAATACATAATCAGAAACAGCAATAAATGGAATTCAGAAGAATTTCACTGAATTGAATTCCACTTCCTGAAACTCCAATTCCAATTCCATTTCCTTGTTTGAATTGGAATTGTTGTGTTAGTTCCTGAATTGAACCTAACCCTGATAAGGTGGCAACAGCACATTGATAAGATACAGTCTAACTTTCTATTAAATTCCTGGCTGCATAATTCCTGTTAATGAATAAGGCTGTCCATTCAAAATCACAGAAGGAATTTCCCATAGTAACAAATGTAGGGAATTTCAGTGAAAAACACAAATGGCTTGGGCTGTCAGAAGAAAGCACAGTTTATGTGATAAGGCTTGAGGGTAGCAAAATGAGCATTCAGAGGTATTTTAACTCAAAAGTGCATGTCAGGCCAGTCAACGTTAAGTCAAGATAACAGCAAAAAAAGTTAGCAAGTTCATTATGAGCAGGGTTGGGGACATTCGTGAAATGAATTGAGAATGCATAGTAAATTCCAATTCCAGTTTCCAGTAGAATTGCATACAGCTGAAGGGAAATGAAATTGGAATTGAATTGGAATTGAACAGGACTGAATTCATATAATTTCCATGAAATTCCACTTCCCAAGGTAATTTATCTTGAGTTGCTGTTTTACAGTACTTTAAATATTATGAATCACATAAATTACAAACTTATAAAAGATATACAAGAATAATGTATGGTTTATACATTACAACGGTTCTCATGGATGGGTTTCACTGGCAGTTTGCACCTTTCCCTAGTGCTGTTAATGATGGAATGGCTGAATGTGCAAGGCCGGCCAGTGGTTCATGGGGAATGGAGCACATGGGTTGGAGGGCCAAACAGACTGTAAGGGGAGGAGCCAACTATATTTAAATCTGTGGTGGGAAAAAGGTGAAGGAGGAGAAGAGAGCGCAGAGCCAAAGGAGAAGGAGATGCCACCAAAACAACAAGAGGGAAAATTGTTCAACTCATGAAAAAAAGTCACTCTGGATCGGTTCGCAGCTGAGTGTGAAGCGGCTGGAATGGGAATCAGCACCTCCAAATCCGAGACCATGGTCCTCAGCCAGAAAAGGGTGGAGTGCCCTCTCAAGGTTGGGAGCGAGATCCTGCCTCAAGTGGAGGAGTTCAAGTATCTCGGGGTCTTGTTCACGAGTGAGGGAAGAATGGAGCGTGAGATCGACAGGCGGATCGGTGCGGCATCCGCAGTAATGCGGGCGCTGCATCGGTCTGTCGTGGTGAAAAAGGAGCTGAGCCGCAAGGCAAAGCTCTCAATTTACCAGTCGATCTATGTTCCTACCCTCACCTATGGTCATGAGCTATGGGTAGTGAACGAAAGAACGAGATCGCGAATACAAGCGGCTGAAATGAGTTTCCTCCGCAGGGTGTCTGGGCTTTCCCTTAAAGATAGGGTGAGAAGCTCAGTCATCCGGGAGGGGCTCAGAGTAGAGCCACTGCTCCTCCGCATCGAGAGGAGTCAAATGAGGTGGCTCGTGCATCTGATCAGGATGCCTCCTGGACGCCTCCCTGGTGAGGTGTTCCGGGCACGTCCAACCGGGAGGAGGCACCGGGGAAGACCCAGGACACGCTGGAGGGACTATGTCTCCCGGCTGGCCTGGGAACGCCTCGGGATTCTCCTGGAAGAGCTAGAAGAAGTGGCCAGGGAGAGGGAAGTCTGGGCATCTCTGCTCAAGCTGCTGCCCCCGTGACCTGACCTCGGATAAGCGGAAGAGAATGGATGGATGGATGGATGGATGGATGGATGGATGGATGGATGGATGGATGGATGGAAAAAAGTCAGGTGAACCCAAGTTCATTTCTGTCAGAATCATTTTTCCATTTTTTTTTTTTATGAACGAGGCGAAGTCATTGGGGAGAGGACCTGACGGGCCAGCATAAGGGACTGAGTAGCAGTACTTTTTCCTGAACAGGAGGTATGGCTTGGCAGACTGTAAATAGTCATGTTTAACAGAGAATATTTAAAGGACTCAGATTGCATTCATTTTTTCTTTCCTCTTTCCCATTTTTATTGTATGTGGTTTGAGTGTTTTGGGTCGTCATTTGTGTGGGTGAGAATCACTGCAGCACATTAGAATGTATATAGTTGGTTTTGTTAGTTGTGTCGAATTCCTCATAATAATAAATTGTTTAACTCAACTCTGCCTTCACTGGTGTGTTTCTGTACTTGTGGTGGTGTAGTAGGGAAGTAGTCTTGGTCGCTCGCACCCCGTATCATTTCTTTACATTTTTTTCCTGCTTTTTGCTGCCGCTCCAGGACAACAGAGCATATTATAATCATGCCGGCTCAGAGGGCGGTACAATATTATTCAGTGAAATATGAAATTTAATTGTCTCATTTCCATCTGCATTCAGTTCCTAACAACATTTTCTTAAACAATGTGTGACAGGTGTCTGGTCACACTTACAGGTAATCTAACCTAGACACCATTAAAATATCCGATGACGCCACCCAGTTTTATTAAGAGACTGGGAACTCTTGAAATTTACTGATAATAGCACACAGGTTTGTTTAAATTGGGTGGTGAGTAAACACACAATGAAAGGCACAACAGAAATTTCAGGAAAAGGAACACTAACTTCTATTACACAAGACAATATAAAGTACATTCAAAAGATAAATGAACATAACAAAATCTAAAAATATCAGGAATGAATTTCCTTTTTTTAAAAGGAAAACACAGAGTCCACACTCTAAAAGTCCGTCAAAAACAAGAATTGGAGGATACAACCTTAAGTAGTGCAGTAGTGTGTTACCCCAACACTTAATTGTTCAGCTGTCCATGGATGCACTCTGTTCACTGGACACTCGTTTCCCAACAGAAGTTTTGTCAAATAGTTGAATGCTTGTCAGCGTCTCTTCGTCGTTCCTTTTTTCCACTCTGGGCTCCTTGTGTTGCTGTGACCTCGGCACGCCTCATTTCTTGTCTGCCAGCTTTGCTTGGTCCTTTCATGCGGCTTCCCTCTTTCGCTGGACCCACAACTGGTGTCTCCTTTTGGAGCTGTCTCTTCCTCCCTGGAAGCAAGTGTTGCCGTCCTTGTGCCTCACGTCGTGCCAGCCAGGTACCCTCGTCTGCCTATGACACCTGTGCTCTCTCAGAGTGTCTTGGCAGCGTTCTCAGTGGACCGTCCCTCATCTGCCTTCTCCTGCCCAGGAGTTTAAATCTCCTTCAGTCCCTGCCGTTGTCAGTCCTGCACAATCGGTTTAAACAATGGCACATCTAAATTTCCTGGGTTTAACAATTAATGAAAACACAAGTTAACAAAATGTATTGTTACCAACCATCAATGAGTACAGATATGCTGATTAGAAAACAATATTGTCAAACATGTTAATTTCCAAGTCAGGTAAATACAGACATCCTCCAAGGAAGGATCAGTTCTGTTATCACATCATCATAACTTGGTATTGTTTGTAATCTCAACCAGCCAAAAATTTCAAAGCGGTGACTCCTTTGCAGTACAGCAAATTCCGATATCCTGCAGACAGCCATGACAACATCAGTAACGGGATTACCCAGGAAATTTGCCTTTTAACTTCTCACCCCAAGTCCCCACAATGGGTGCCTAATGGAACCACCCAGTGTACAAAAAATGTCCCCCTCTGACATCCAATGTTTCCCAGAATTCCATGCTACGTGAAAATTCATAACCTATGAGTATAAATGAAAGTACAGTGGAACCTCGGTTCACGACCATAATTCATTCCATAACTCTGATCGTAACCCAATTTGGTCGTGAACCGAAGTAATTTCCCCCATAGGATTGTATGTAAATACAATGAATCCGTTCCAGACCATACGAACTGTATGTAAATATATTTTTTTTAAGTTTTTAAGCACAAATATAGTTAATTATGCCATAGAATGCACAGCGTAATAGTAAACTAAATGTAAAAACATTGAATAACACTGAGAAAACCTTGAACAACAGGGAAAACTAACACTGCAAGAGTTTGCACTATAGCGCTACCAACCGCTCGTTAAAAACACTTTTTTTTAAATGAGTTTTAAGCACAGGGAAAAAAAATGAACATTTGAAAAAATCCGTAATTTAATAAACCACCAAGAAAAGTAACATTGAAACAATGAAGGCTACGAACTGATCGCTGTAAACAGAAGTGAAAACAAAATCAAGCCCAGTGCATTCTTTAACTGGCTTCTCTACCTTATGTGTCCAGCCCTCTCTCTTGTGTATGCGTGTGTCTCTCTCACGCGCCTGTGTGTGTGTGTGTGTGTGTGTGTGTGTGTGTGTGTGTGTCTCTCTCTTGCACGCCTGTGTGTATCTCTCGTGTGTGTGTGTGTCTCTCTCTCTCTCTCGCCCGCCTGTGTGTGTGTGTCTCTCTCTCTTGCACTCCTGTGTGTGTCTCCCTCTCGCTCACCTGTGTGCGTGTCTCTCTCACGCGCCTGTGTGTGTATCTCTCTTGTGTGTGTGTGTCTCTCTCTCTCTCACGCGCCTGTGTGTGTGTGTGTCTCTCTCTCTCTCGCCCGCCTGTGTGTGTGTGTCTCTCTCTCTTGCGCGCCTGTGTGTGTGTGTGTGTCTCTCTCTCTCGCGCTCCTGTGTGTGTATCTCTCTTGTGTGTGTGTGTGTGTGTGTGTCTCTCTCTCTCGCGCTCCTGTGTGTGTATCTCTCTCGCACGCCTGTGTGTGTGTGTGTGTCTCTCTCGCTCACCTGTGTGTGTGTGTGTCTCTCTCTCTTGCGCTCCTGTGTGTGTGTCTCCCTCTCGCTCACCTGTGTGTGTGTCTCTCTCTCTCACACGCGCCTGTGTGTGTATCTCTCTTGTGTGTGTGTGTGTGTGTGTGTGTGTGTGTCTCTCTCTCTCACGCGCGCGCCTGTGTTTGTGTCTCTCTCTCTCTCTCTCTCTCGCGCACGCATGTGTGTGTGTCACTCTCTTGTGCTCCTGTGTGTGTATTTCTCTCGTCGCTCCTGTGTGTGTGTGTGTCTCTCTCTCTTGCACTCCTGTGTGTGTCTCCCTCTCGCTCACCTGTGTGCGTGTCTCTCTCACGCACCTGTGTGTGTATCTCTCTTGTGTGTGTGTGTGTGTGTGTGTGTCTCTCTTGCTCACCTGTGTGTGTGTCTCTCTCTCTCTTGCGCTCCTGTGTGTGTATCTCTCTTGTGTGTGTGTGTGTGTGTGTGTCTCTCTCTCGCGCTCCTGTGTGTGTATCTCTCTCGCGCGCCTGTGTGTGTGTGTCTCTCTCGCTCACCTGTGTGTGTGTGTCTGTCTCTCTTGCGCTCCTGTGTGTGTGTCTCCCTCTCGCTCACCTGTGTGTGTGTGTCTCTCTCTCACGCGCCTGTGTGTGTATCTCTCTTGTGTGTGTGTGTGTGTGTGTGTGTGTGTCTCTCTCTCTCTCTCTTGCACACGCAAGTGTGTGTGTCACTCTCTTGCGCTCCTGTGTGTGTATCTCTCTCGTCGCACCTGTGTGTGTGTGTGTGTGTGTGTGTGTGTCTCTCTCTCTTGTGCTCCTGTGTGTGTATTTCTCTCGTCGCTCCTGTGTGTGTGTGTGTCTCTCTCTTTCGCTCATCTGTGTGTGTGTCTCTCTCTCTCTCTCTCTCGCGCGCGCGCCTGTGTGTTTATCTCTCTTTTGTGTGTGTGTGTGTGTGTCTCTCTCTCTCTCTTGTGTGTGTGTGTGTGTGTGTCTCTCTCTTGTGTGCCTGTGTATGTGTGTGCGTGTCTGTCTCTCAGATGCCTGTGTGTGTCTCTCTCTCTCAGGCGCCTGTGTGTGTGTGTCTCTCTCTAGTGTGTGTGTTGCACTGTCTCTCGCTCTCTCTCTCGCTGCACAGGACGCGCACAAGGAGAGAATGAACATTTACAAACCTGAAAGAGAAACTGGCTTGTTCATATACCAAGTGTGTGGTTGTGAACAGATTCAAAAGTTTGCAAAAGTTACGACTTTTTGGTCGTAAACCGATTTGTACGTGTTCCGAGACGTTCGTGAACCGAGGTTCCACTGTACATGTTAAAGGTGTGAGAAAGATTCCCCAATTTGGCTCAAATTGCATGTCAGTATCTTTGCCTTTTCGCATGACCCTTTGGGGGTCAGAATGCAGGGTCAGCTATTATACGACACCCCTGGAGCAATTTTCAGGTTAAAGGCCTTGTTCAATGGCCCAACATAGTAGGATCCCTTTGGGCAGAAGCAGATTTGAACCAGCAATCTTCCACATGCCAGTGCAGATCCTTAGCCACAGAGCCACTGCTCCACCCAAATGAAACAGTCTGACTTTTTTATAATAAAAGAATTCTTTATCCCATGTTTTAATTTTCCAGTGCAGGAATTGCACCGTTCACGTTTTTTGTAAATTTTGCCCTGCTATCTAATAATCCTGTATTTTGTACTATTTGAATTTTCATCTTGCTGGTTTTATTGGTGTTGTCATGATCAGTATTATTTTCTGAAGGTGGCCACGGTGATACCACATGATGCTTGACTCGTCACCCACTCATGTCATAGGGAGTAGCTATATTGAGGCCTTCTTTGTTCAGAATGAACAGGATGTTAGAAGATTTATATCAATGTTTCTGCCATTTTTTAAATTGTCATTGGTCTTATCCGTGATCCAGCAATTTTAAAACGTCAGTATTTCCATTAAAAACCTAAAGAGCGATAAACTCAGCCACCTCTTCTGCTATGCATATTTCCTAGCATTTGTTTCAGCCTTCTTGACACATATTTTTTCCGGTTTTATACAGTATATGAAAAAGGAATGTAATAAAAGTAAATCAACAACAATCACTGATTTTTGGGCTATGCAGGAAGAAAAACAAAATTTCTGCCCCACCCCACCTAAGATGCCCAGGGAAGAGGAAAAGAGGAAGGCTTAAGAAAAGGTTTATGGATGTGGTGAGAGAGGACATGCAGGTGACGGGTGTAACAGAATAAGATGACGAGGACAGGAAGATATGGGAGAAGATGGTCCGCTGTGGCGACCCCTAACGGGAGCAGCCAAAAGAAGAAGAAGAAGAGAAAAAAAAAGTCAATGGTTAAACTGGCACACAAATTCCATGCAGGAATGCAAGGTGAAGTAAGGGGGAAAAAAAACAAAGAAAGTTGGATGGGAGAAAGGGCCTCATAGAGTAAACCCCAACCAGCTGTTCACTAACTGAACAGCATGAAGCCATTTGTGGATAACAGAGCCAGAAGAGTTGTTGATCCAGATGTTGAAAGTTCAAGAAGGGTAAGATTGTAAAATGAAGACTTCCAGACTGCAGGAGAGACAAGGGCAGGAGGTGTCCAGCAATTTAGCTGTAATGGTTGCAGTCAATAAGAGCCTCCACAGGGACAGAGAGAGACAGAAAGGGAAAGTAAGGATAGAAAAGAAAAGTCTAGGAAAAGAACTTGAGGGGATGAAAGGAATGAGGAAAGAAAGAATCATAGAGCGGCCACATAATGCTAGAGAGTCACAGCTTGGTGGACATTCCCAGAACACGTAGAACACGTGGAGGATAGTGCCAGGGACTTTAAGAGGGCAAAGGTGACATACAGTGCCCTGCATATCCTTTAAGACAAAGACACATTTTTCCTTACTTTACCCCTATGCTCCACAGTTTAAAATTACAAATCCAACACTTCAGCCACGATCAAAGTGCACATTGCAGACTTTCATGTCAGGGGATTAGCATACACTTCAGTCAGACCATGTGGAAATGACAACACTTTCAAACACAGTTCCCCCCCCATTTTAGGTCACAATAATATTTAGGACACTGCAATGGCAAGTCCATTAAAGCTATCATATTTTGGACTTTGTTGCATATCCCTTGCATGTAATGGCTGCTTGAAGTCTGCGATTCATAGACATCAGCAAGTGCTGAGGGTCTTCTCTGGTAATGCTCTGCCAAGCCTCTCATGCAGCCATTTTCAGCTTCAGTTTATTTTGGAGGCTTGTCCCTTTAGGTTTTCTTATCAGCATATGGAAGGGATGCTCAACTGAATTTAAATCGCGTTACTGGCTTGACCATTCAAGAATTTTCCATTTTTTAGCTTTGAAAAAACTCCTGAGTTTCCTCAGCAGTATGTTTGGATCATTATCTTGTGAAGGATGAAGAGCCGTCCACTGAGTTTGGAAGCATTTACTGTACTTGAACTTGAACAGATCAGATGTTTCTACACAGCTCAGAATTCATTGTGCCACTGCACACAGCAGTTCCATCATCAATGTAGAGAAGTGTGGCAGCCATACATGCCCAAGCTATAACACCCCTACTGCGATGTTTGACAGATGAGGTGGTCTGCTTTGGATCTTGGGCAGTTCCTTTTCAACGCCCCACTCTGCTCTTGCCATCACTGTGATTAGGTTCATCTTGATCTCATCGGTCCAAAAGACCTTTTTCCAGAATTCTGCAGGCTTTTTTAAGACTTGTTCCTCAAACTGTAATCTGGCCCTCCTGTTTTTGTGGCTAATTAGTGGTTTCCGTTTAGCAGTTTAGCCTCTGTATTTCTGTTCATGAAGTGTTTAACAGATAATCGTCTCCGACACCTCCACTTCTGACTCCTAAACACTGTTTCAGGTCTGTTGGACAGGTGATTTGGGGCTTTTTCTTTATCATAGTGAAAATTCTCCTGCCACCAGCAGTGGAGGTCTTCCTTGACCTACCAGTCCCTTTGTGATTACTGAGCTCACCAGTGTGTTCTTTCTTCTGGTATCCGTCAATAAGGGCGCGCACATAAAGGCGACCTTCAAAAGGGCGACCTCAATTGGGCGCGGAGAATAAAAGCGCACATAAATAAAAGCGATCTTCAAAAGGGCGACCTCAATTGAGCGCCGAATAAATGCGCGCGCAAATAAAGGAGCGCTTCAAAAGGGTGACGTCAATTAGGCGCAGCGAATAAAGGCAAACGCAACAAAATTACAGAAAATTTATTAGATAAAGGCAATGATTGAACGTATAAAAAGGTGAAAGCAAGAATATTAAAACATCCAATTAATTAATGCATGAACTTCTAACGAACTACTTCTAACGAACTATTTCTAAAGCTCTCTATATTTCGTTGTTTTCAAAATTACAGAAAATTCAATTAAGGCAATGACTGAACATATTTCGTTGTTTTCAGAATTACAGAAAATTAGATTAAGGCAATGACTGAATGTATAAAAAGGTGAAAGCAAGTTACACTTGAAGCTGTAGATTATGTGCAATGCCACGTAGATATTCGAGATGCGGTCTATTAGCATAATCAAGGACAATTAATTTAATTCGCTCCGAAGGTCGTCCTTTTGAAGCTCGCCTTTATTTACGCGCGCCTTTATTCGGCGCTCAATTGAGGTCGCCCTTTTGAAGATCACTTTTATTTATGTGCGCTTTTATTCTCCGCGCCCAATTGAGGTCGCCCTTTTGAAGGTGGCCTTTTTGTGCGCGCCCTTATTGAATAGAACCCTTTCTTCTTAATGATATTCCAGACAGCTGAGTTAGGTAATCCTAAGGTGTTATCAGTGTCCGTTTTGTCTTGGTAGAGTAATATTTTACTCTACTTTGCCCTTTTGCATTATTAATATGTAGCCTTTGTCAGAATGCCTCAAATCTCACAGACTTACCACTGTTTATAAGGTATTGTACTATATAAGTTCTCCTCACCTTCCCTTCTACATGTATAACCTCAGGAAATTAGTAGTAAAAGACAAGCAGGAGTTAAGTTACAATTTAAACAATGTAGTATTGATAATATTCATACATAATAACAATATGCAAAGTACAAGTGAATACTGGTAACCATACCACCTGGTAAATGGTGATGTGTAGTTTCAGGAGGCACGCAGACTTGTTAGTTACTTTAAATGTCTCCAGTTAAGTCCTCATTTGTGGTCAGCTTTCTTCAGCACAGGCCACATGCCTGTCTCAATATGGCTGCCGAGCTGTGCTCTTCATTGTGTTGTCCTTTTTCAGTTCATGGTGTGTGAGATGATCTTTCATCAGTTTGGTAAGAGAGAGAGGGTGAGGTAAAGCAAGCAAATTTATAGGTTTTCTGTCCAACCCCTACAGCCAATAGGGTGTCATGGTACTTAAAGACTTCTGATACAAGCCAGTTCCAAACAGCCATACTTCAGACCGATGGGGCCCACAATAACTTCACACCTGCCCCCAAAACCATGTGTTAAGGTGAAGCTTGTCAACTAGACAGTTGGCCTCCATGTGGGGGTTGACTGAGAGGGTCCTGCAGAGAAACACTAGCCAAACTTGTTTTAGGCACTTCCCCCAACCCTGTTGTAAAATTACAAAGAGACTCAGTCCTAAAGGGGAAAAGGGGTTGTGGGAGATGGCCGGTTATTCATCCTGGCCAATACCCCCAGGCCACTAGATGGAGCCCTCCCTGTAGCATGGAAGTGCCCCAAAGACCAGCAGGGAATCATGGACAATGGAGTTTTTATTCCTGACCCTGCTGGACACCGTGGGGCCCACCAGAGGATGCTGCAGGGAGGCTCAACGACTTATACGTGCCCTATAACCCGGAAGTACATCCTGATCACATAACCAGAAGGAACAACGTGCTTCCGGGATGAAGAAAAGGACTTTTTAATCTGACCCGGAAGTGATAACAAGTCATGGACTGCAGGGTTGGAACCACTTCCGGGTCAGGGACTATAAAGGATTGTGGGAAACCCCAGACGAGTGAGGTGAGCTGGGTGGAAGGGTGGCAACATGTCTGGGAGTGGAGGATTGATTATTGATTTATTATTGTGTTTATTTATGAGTATAGTGGAGTGGAGTGTGCTTGGTGCACATAATTATTATAAAATAAAGTCATATTGGACTTTTATCTGGTGTCTGATGTCTTGTCTGAGGGTTCAAGGGGTCGACAAAGCCTCTATCTTTCACATGGTTCTTAAACCATAAAACCATTGCTGTTATTATTGATAATGTAACATTAATATTAAATTGCTTTGTCTAAGTTACAGATAAATACATACAAAATATTTATCAACTTGTATGAAAAATTTCACATCACAACAGTCTCTCTACTGCTTTTATTCTTGTTTTTCAGCATCATAATGGCTTCTTTGAGTTTCATTAGCACAGCTCTTGTCCTCCTGTTGAACAATGGCAACTACAGACTCCAAAGGGTAGAAGCAAGCTGAGGTAGCCATGAAACACAACTGAGTCTTCACAAACACTTGTGATGCCAATTGTCCGAAACGTTATGGTGCTCTGAAATGAGGGGACCACATAGAAAAAGTGTACGCATCTACCCTTAAATAAAAGTCTGCAAAGTGCACATTAATCACAATGTCTGAATTGTTTGATTTATAATTTTATATTGTGGATTAGAAGAGAGGTAAATCAAAGTAAAATGTGTCTTTGTCCTAAATAGTAGGGGATCTAATTCTTGTCACATTAGATAACATCTCCGGATGGGGTAGGGAACACTCTATGAACAAATTTGAATTGTGTTTCCTGGAAATTAGGATTGTTAAGGGCATCTTTATTTAGAAGGTTGGTTTGCTAGCACAATGCAGAGGATGGGGAAAGTTCTGTCGGTTGCCCCATGGCCTGCTCTTTCTGGTCTTTTTCTTTTGTTAACTTTACTATTTCCTGTTTCCTGTGCTCCATTCTGGGTTGGCTTCTGAATTTCTGGCTAATCTTGGACCGCTTTACACCTATAAAACAAATGGGTTCTTGTCTAGAATAAAAGGTATAACAACTCTCTCCTCTTTTTTCTCTAATTTCCTCTCTTTTCAACTATAAATAGTCCAGTTATTCCTGGCTGATTTTAACATTTAAATATTTTTTTTCCTGTTTGTGATTAATATTTAAACAGCTGCTGCTGCTGCTCCTTGTGGTTTTAAACAAACATTTTTAACTTTCGCTTTTTGGGAAGTGTTCTTACTATTGCCCTGAAGTGACTGCTGAAGTGAATGGCCCAGAAGCAATTCAATACAGTCGGTGAGATGGAGCGGGGAATGGCCTCTTTTTTATATTGGAAAGTTTAGCACAGAGCTGTTGCTCGGGTCCCTGATGTTATTTACTGGGCCCCCCCCCCCCCCCAAATATTTATTAGCATCCTTGCTCTTAAACAGGGTAATCAGAGAAGCCCCCAACCCTTTTATGTCAGATTGTCTATTGTTTTCCCACACTGTTTACATAATTGGGCATCTGTTAATTCTCTTCTATGAGTGTGTGATAATTGCCCGGACACCACCAGTCGGAGACCACATCTTTATACAAATACTTGTTTATTTTCTTCCACACAACAACACTCACAGTCTCGCACAACTCCACAATGCTTCTAGCCCCAGTCTCCCTTCTCCTGGGCCTTCTCTCTCCTTGTCCCTGGGCCACCTACACTCTCTCTCCAGGAGCTTCCTCCTGCTCCTGCTCCTGCTCCCGACTCCAGCTCCTTGATTGGAGGGAGGCGGTCCCTCTTATCCTCGCCCGGATGAGCTCCAGCTGCTCTACCTGACGTCACGTCCTGGTGTGGCGAAAGCGCCGGGAGAGCACCCGGAAGCATTCCGCGTGACCCTGGAAGGATCGTCCTCCATATGTGTGGCGGAAGTAAATAAGTCCCGGCTCCATGAGGCTCGGGCACCCCCTGGCGGTGACCAGAGGCCCCAATGGTCTTGAGCCTCCCTGCTCTCCTTCCGTGGGCCTCTTCTACTCCAGGGCAGTTGCCCCCTCGTGGCCCGGAGGACAAATATGCCACAACTCCGTCTTTCCAGGCATCCCGGCCGGGTCTGACCCCCAGCCATGTACGACAAGTGATACAGTGAAGAGGAATTTTCCTATTTTATTTCCTGTCTTGCCTTATTTAACAGCGCACTATGCAAATTAAACACAAAATATCACGTGGTACATTTGCGTGAAGGGCTATCGTTTCCTTGTTTCTACAGTTTAAAACTTACAAGGTGAAGACTCGCTGTGAAGAAACATTAGAACAGTTGAGACGAGAACAGGCCACTCAGCCCAATAGAGCCTGTCAGTCCTATTCTCTTAATTCTTCCAAAATAACCTCAAGTCGTGTTTTGAAGGTCCTTCAAGTTCTACTGTCGACCACACTTCTTGGTAACTTATTCCGTGTGATTATGGTTCTCTGTAAAGGAAAATTCCTAATTTTTCTGCTAAATTTACCCTATACAAGTTTCCAACAAATGTCCCTGTGTTCTTGATGAACTCATTTTAAAGTAACGGTCTTGATCCACTGGACTAATTCACTTGATAAATTTGAACACTTCAATCATGTCTCCTCTTAATCTTCTTTTGCTTAAACTGTAAAGGCTCAGCTCTTTCAATCTTTCATCCCCTGTAGCACTGGAATCAGCCTAGTAGCTCTTCTCTGGACTTTTTCCATTCCTGCTATGTCCTTTTTGTAGCCTGGAGACCCAAACTGCACCCAGTACTCCAGATGAGGCCTCACCAGTGTGTTATAAAGCTTGATGACAACCTCCTTGGACTTGTACTCCACACATCAAGGTGCTATATAACCTGTCATTCTTAATGGCTTCTGAACACTGTCTGCAAGTTGATAGTGAAGACTCCACTGCGACTCCTAAATCCTTCTCATAAGGTTCACTTTCGATTTTCAGACCTCCCATTATGTATTCAGATCTCACATTTTTACTTCCTACATGTAACACTTTACAGTTACTGACATTAACTTTCATCTGCCACAGATCTGCCCAAGCCTGTATGCTGTCCAAGTCACTCTGTAAAGATTCAATGGAGTCCAGATTATCTGCCAATTCATTGATATCATCTGCAAACTTAACCAGCTTATAATTTATATTCCTATCCAAATCATTTATATATTTAAAAAAAAGCAGCGGCTCCAGCACTGAACCCTGCTGGACACCACTCTTATTAATTCTGATGAGGTTCCTCACACCATCACCCTCTGCTTCCTGGGTCTCAGCCAATTCTGCACCCATTTACACACAACACCCTGAACTCCAACTTTTTTAGTTTGATGTCCAACCTCTCATGTGTCACCTTATCAAATGCCTTCTGAAATTCAAGATAAATAATATTATAAGCTCCACTGTGATCATATCCTTTTGTTGCTTCCTTGTGGAATTTCAGCATCTTAGTAAAACCCTGCTGACTGTTCAGCAAAACTGCTGTTCTTTCCATCCATTATCCAACCATCTATATCCTAACACAGAGTCACAGGGGTCTGCTGGAGCCAATCCCAGCCAACACAGGGCACAAGGCAGGAACAAATCCCGGGCAGGGCGCCAGCCCACCACAGGGCACACACTAGGGACAATTTAGGATCGCCAATGCACCTAACCTGCACATCTTTGGACTATGGGAGGAAACCGGAGTACCCAGAGGTAACCCACGCAGACACGGGGAGAACATTCAAAGTCCACGCAGGGAGGAGCCAGGAAGCGATCCCGGGTCTCCTTACTGCGCTACCACTGTGCCACCGTACGCCCTGTTCCTGCCATGTGATGTTTAATTTTTTCCCTTAATAATTTCTTCCATTAATTTAAATGTGATGTACGTTAAGTATACTGGCCTATAGTTACTTGGATATACCCAATCACCCATTTTATATAATGGGATAATATTTGCCAATTTCCAGTCCTTCGGGATTTCCACAGAGTGCAGTGAAAGGATACTTTAAAAGTACCTTTCTCCATTTGTGTTCTTTGCAGGCACCATCATTAAAATAAAGGGGCACATGTTCACTTATCGTTTTGTTCTCTGGGTACAAACAGGAAGCAGCCATGTTTTGTCAGGCAGAGGGTGGACAGGTTGGCATGTGTTTCCATTTGATGAGCTCTCAAGTGGAGTCGCATGCCTGCGTCCTGTTGTGCTTCCTCCTAGTGTCCTTCTGGTGCAACTGTCTTGTTCAGGAATGGCATTGCAGAAAAGGAGGTGACTACTGTGTTGAAGGCGCCAGCCACAGATGGGCATATCAGATGTGATGCGGTGTGCTGCAGAGAATTGGCTTTGTGTGTGTGTGTGTGTGTGTGTGTGTGTGTGCAGCAGAAAGGGTGCAGATATCATCAAGGCAAGGCATGTGACCAGGGAGCCAAAGTGTAGCGACAGGACAGGCAAGACAGGCAAACGCCTGGGGCCCCAAACTGCAAGGGAAGAGTAGTCTGATTATGTAAGGTACTGATTTCAACAACAAATTGAAGCACGGCATCAACACACTATAATGAGATGGTTGGAAACCTCCCAAAGCAGGGCTTCATAAACATTTCATGACGATAAACGTCACTTGTTTTAGTAATGGGCTCTAGTTGGAACTCAGGGACATGAGGTAGCAGGAGCTATACCCATTGTGAAAAGGCGATTTACAGGTGCCCGACCCGGCACAAAGAGACAGGGAGGCACGTGTAAAAATAAAACAAAGATTTATTGTCTTAACTTGTGGGGCACGTCTTCCCCGTGTCCCACAGGCACAGCACAGTCCCACAAAGCACAAAACAACAACAAAAGACACACTACTCTCCTCCTCCTCCTCCTCCTCCTCCTCCTCCTCCTCCTCCTACTCCTACTACTCCTACTCCTACTCTCCTCCTCCTCCTCCTCCTCCTCCTCCTCCTCCTCACCACCACCACCACTCCCACTCCCACTCCCACTCCCACTCCTCCTCCTCCTCCCTTTGGCTCCTGGAGTTGTGGCTACTGGCTCCTTATATAGCCCACCCGGAAGTGCTTCAGGTGATAAGTAACCTAATTCAGGCTGCACTTCTGGCTGTGGCTGCATTCCAGCCCACATGGGCTCGTTAAGCCATGCATCTCCCCCTGGCAGTGGCCAAGGAGTCCAACAAGGCTGAGCTCCGAAGTCGTCCCATGCCTGTGACCCCAATGCAACCCAAGGGGGCTGCCACCAAGCATCCCGGGGGAAGTAGTGTGTAGCCCATGGCAATTCCACCAGACCAAATGTCAAAGGGGCGTCCTGGCCTGGAATGGGCTCCAGCCATCCATCACACTATACTCACTAGGACAATAAGGGAAGCAGACACAGCAGGTATAACATATTAACAATTTTGAAAGTTACAATAATATCTTTACCAGCCATTTTTTTGTTGTTTAATTTCAATTATGAGCACTTTTTTATTTTTTTAATTTTACAATGTCCAATTTTTTTATATT
Source organism: Erpetoichthys calabaricus (assembly GCF_900747795.2). NCBI lineage: Eukaryota > Metazoa > Chordata > Cladistia > Polypteriformes > Polypteridae > Erpetoichthys > Erpetoichthys calabaricus. Next base: position 15,966,927 of record NC_041394.2, on the reverse strand, counting down.
AACTTGCATTTTATTTACTTTTTCACTTATATATGTTTAGATTTAAAATTCTATTATTACAGCTTTTCTATTTTCTATGCAAATGTAGTAGTTATTGTGGAATTTTATTTATACAACCTGTTTTTCATAAAACTAAAGGATGTGTGCTTATTAAATTCTCCCTGTTGATTTTATTAATGTAGACTTTATGTTAAAAAAGGGTTTCTCAAACTTATTTTTTTCTCGTGACCAATTATTGCCATTGTTAGTGTCTTTGAGTCCCACTATGATCAAAAGAGTGGGCAGGGGGTTCCCCCCTGGCAGAATCATTGACAGCCGTCAAAATGGAGTGATAGACTTCGAAAACCATATGTAACCCATTCCAGTGAAATCCAACGGTGTAGCTCACAACCCGATGTGACCCAAAGTTGGTGACCCAGAATTTAATACATTGACTGCTGGACCATTTATTACCAGGATGCTGCAGTATTGGTCTCTGCATCTATGATAAATAATGAACTCTATGAGAACTCATAAAAAAATGTAAATAAATGCTTTTGAAAGCAATAGTATTACATTATTACGAACAGTAACTAAATTAAAAATGTGAAGAAACTGTTAATTACTTTATTTTAACCAGTAACACAACTAAAAATCTGAATTTGACTGAAAGTCCTTGAAGGATGGCACCACGCAGAGTGCAGGCTCAGAAGCGCATGTGCTGTAAGTATAACGTTTATTTGCACCATTCACGCGTGTCGCAAGCAGCACATTTGATAGTTGGTGACAGTCTGTATTCAGTGGGCAACAGAGTGTCCATGTAGTGCTGGCCAGACAGTTGTGACAAGTTGGATACCTTATAAGGAAGAAATACATTTGGGGAAGCTATCTGCATCAACACCTGACTCATAGAAAGACAACACAACACAGGAATTGGTGCAAAAGTGTCTGTACTTTTAATAAAATCAATCCAAAAACAAAAAGTGCAAATAGTGCAGAGCATCAACTTCTCCCAACTAAATATTCCGTAATATTTGTGTCCAGTGGAGGTTAAACGTCATCAGATAAATAATCCATCCATCCATTATCCAACCTGCTATATCCTAACTACAGGGTCACAGGGGTCTGCTAGAGTCAATCCCAGCCAACACAGGGCGCAAGGCAGGAAACAAACCCCGGGCAGGGTGCCAGCCCACCGCAGGGCACACACATACACACACTAGGGATAATTTGGGATCGCCAATGCACCTAACCTACATGTCTTTGGACTGTAGGAGGAAACCGGAGTACCCGGAGGAAACCCACGCAGACACGGGGAGAACATGCAAACTCCACACAGGGAGGACCCGGGAAGCAAACCCAGGTTTCCTTACTGCGAGGCAGCAGCGCTACCACTGCACCACTGTGCCGTCCATAAATAATCCATAAAACCAAAGTTAAAATGCAAGGGGGAACATTTTCTAAAACCAGAAGCCTCGGTGCTGCTTTCTAAAATCTGATGTCTCCCCCTCTTATACAGAGTAAAAGAACAGGCAGGATTTAAGTTACACATTTAATTATGTATTGTTGATCATAGGCCCAAAAATATTAAGGAAGCAAAGCACAATGTAAATATTGGCAAACCATACCATTCCCACCTAAGTAGCAGTGCATCTTGTGTCCTTAGGCAGCTCTCGGCTTATCTTCAGTCCAGCTTGGTCTTTGCTTACTCATGACCCTTGAATAGATTATTGAAACAAGCCACATGTCTGTCTCAATATGGCTGCTGAAATAGAGCTGTTGCCAACCAAGGTCCCAAACTGTTTCATTATGTTGTGGGTGTGGCAATGTGTTGTACCGGTGCGTGCTCCCTAACCTTACCTGGCCTCAATCTTAAATATTTAAGATTTTAAAAACAGGGTGGTGCATGGAAATGGGAAATTTTGAAACTAAGTGCTGGCTACCTGAGGCGTCGGCAGTTGTTTGGGACCAATGCAACCTTGTTTAGAACCCCTTGCCATTAGTTATAATAGAGCAGTGGAGTGATGTGCAATGAGCGTTTACTGTGAAAGGCTTTTATAACAATGGTGATAGTATGAGTGCTGTGCAAAGGGAATTCTGGCATCATTACCAGTTAGGACGTCATGATCGTATCCCGTCTGCTCATACAATTACAACATGGGTGCGTAATTTCGAAGAAATGGGTTCAGCCTTAAAAAAGAAGTCCTCAGATGGTGTTCGAATGGCCCACACACCAGAGAATACTGAAGCTGTTTGAGCTGCCATCGTGAGGAGCCCTTGCTGCTCCATTCGACAACACGCATCATCGCTACAGTTGGGGCAACAAAGCATGCAAAGAATACTGCAAAAGTTGAAGTTACACCCCTAAAAATTGCAGATTGTGCAGGAACTCCAACCCAAAGACCACGTATTGCGTCAACAGTTTTGTGAACAATTTTTGGCTAAAGTAAACGATACGTCAAGCAGTGAAGAATTTCCACAACAGGAAGTCAGAATGTGTACAGAGAAATGGCTTCCCCTTCACAATGTTTTCTTCAAAGTATAAAATGAATATTAAATGAATATTGATTACCATCATTAACTGCATATCCTGTACAATACGTTTCATCATTAAATGTATTTCGTAATGTGTTTATTCGTGCATTGAACGTCAATTGAAAATTTCCTGCTTCCAGGTGCCACCTTGTATTTATCAAAATTGCAAGGCACAGCAAATGCAATTTTAAATAAATTTCAATGTTTTACTTTTCCTAAAAATATTTAATATTTACACTGAAACACAAACACTTGCATACACAAATAAAAACACAGACTTATTGTTATGAATCGTGTTGTGAATTTCCCATTGGGATTAATAAAGTATCTATCTATCTATCTATCTATCTATCTATCTATCTATCTATCTATCTATCTATCTATCTATCTATCTATCTATCTATCTATCTATCTATCTATCTATCTATCTATTAATTAATAGTAAGTTTTATTTGACGGCCGATGTTGGATCAAATTTTACTAGTATATAAAATACTGTTACTCTGGTGATAACAGGCAAAAGAAATATTTTACCCAAAAATGTTGGTTTAGGAATGAACAAGCTGATTTCTAGACAACTGGAACAAAGAAATTGGAGCATTTAGTCCTTATTTGTATTGGCTTGAAATGTCATGAAATAGTCTGCCCAATGCCTTATTTTGATACATAATAGCTAAATTCTGACTTATTATTTAATGACAGTTATAACTATTTGAATAAACATGAACTACTAATCTGTTAATTACATAATGCTTGTTAATGCTTTTTTAATTAAAGTTGTTATAAAGTGTTACCCAAATTAAATTTTGTTACACCAAATATGTTTGAAGGTTCTTTCTCCAACATACGTATTCACCAGCAAGATTCAATAGCAGTTCTCTACTCCCACCAGGCAAGCCTTGACCTTTACCGCCTGACTCCAACTCACCTAGAAGAGGTCAAGCAGCTTCTTTTATGCCAGACCCAGGAGTACTTCTGGTGCCACACGATTACACCCTGAAAGGTGGAACCTCCTGTAAATGTGTGCATCCTCTCCCACACCACCAATGTACATTAAAGGGCTGTCCATCAATTCCCAAGATGCCCTGCGGGGGTACAAATAAGATCTCTAACCAAGGGATGCTGCCACCTGGTGTACTGAGGGATTACATGGCCCCACGAGAGAGGTGTTCCCTGTTCTTCCATTATATCTTCCTAGCCAAGAAACGTACTTGCAACAAACCTGGCAGAGACATCTGCCCATCCAGATCCTTCACTTATGGCCTCCCATTCCGGTAAAAGACCATCCTGTCTCCTGGTTGAGATTTGCGAGTCCATCCACGTTGGCACCTACAACACAGAGCAGCAGCATAATGTCTCTGTCTGATTTATTTTTTTAATATAGAGAGGCTGGGACGCAGAGTCTGTTCCACTTTGCAAGAAATATCAGTTTTCCAGTACATTGAAGAACAGCCACATGCACAATTAACATTGATGTCACTTCCAGTGTGAAGAAGGAGAGAAAGAGAAGGTGTTATCTTAGAGTGCCATCCCCTAGAGAGTCACCAGAGCTCTTATACTGTCCCCTATGTGCAGGCATGGATGACAACATGTTAACTCATCAACAAATTACAGTCAACCCTTGATATACGACCGGCCTGACATGCGAACAACTTGATTTACGACCAAAATTTTTGTTTTGATTTACGACCAACGTCTTGCGTTACGACCCGAATGCGGTCACGTGTATCCGCTTGTGCGATTGTAAACAAACAGCCGAGAACGTTTGTAAGCGTCAGTCGGAGCCCAGATACATGTGTTTGTGGACGTAATTTCGGTCAGTGCAGTGATTTATATAATTTTTTTCGATAATTGCTAAGGAAGGAAGAGAAGGTAACGAAGGTAAAGAAAGCGATCACAATCGAAACGAAGAAGGAAATTGTGCGGAAATATAAGAGTGGTGTTCGTGTGACCGATCTCGCTAATATGTACAGCATGTCGAAATCCACCATCTCGACAGTTTTACAAAGAAAAGATTTGTATAAGGAGGCTCCTTCCAAACAATAACCACCTTCCATTTCATTCTCCTCCTCCTTCCTTCCTGCAACCCAAAGATGTCAAATTAAATGGTGAGTACAGTATGAAATTGTTGTTTCTGGTAGGCTAGGCACTTTTTATAACTTTTTGATTAGTACATTAGAAAAATTATTGGTGTTTTGGTAAATTATGCACATTATACAACCCTTTTTTATTATGAAAAGGTTAAGTAAGTGTTGCTGTGGGAGGTTCGGAACGCATTATGGGTAGTTCCGTTATTTCTTATGGGAAAAATAGTCTTGACTTACAACCAACTTGAGTTACAACCAGCCCTCGCGAACGAATTGAGTTCATAAGTCAAGGGTCCACTGTACAGCCATCTAACAGGCATATCTTTAAAATGTGGGAAAAAAATTAGTACAAACAAGGGAGAAAAGCTATACACTTTTTGTCACGATGACTGTAGGACATCAGTTTCAACCACTGCATAACTGAATTATTACTATGTAAGCAGAAGAAGAAGAATGAGGTTTGCTTTTCCTAAAGGTTTCTGAAAGGTTGTGTAAATTACAAAACAGAGAGGGAGAAATGCATTAGTCAGAAAGGAGAATCCCCAGCAGCTTCTCTGAGCCAAGTGACTCACTTCATGGCGTAATGCAAACATGAACGTGAAAAATGGGTTATCTGGAACTTTATCAGACCAAAATCATTGTTTTCACTGTGGTAGCTGAGCCAAACTGCAAGAGCTATTTGAACAAATGTGTAGTCAAGATGGTCTAGATTACAGATATGAGCAAATCAAATATAATTCGGGCACGCTGCCGGTAGCACTGCTGCCTCACAGTAAGGTGACCTGGGTTCTCTTCCCGAGTCCTCTCTGCATGGAGTTTGCATGTTCTCCCCGTGTCTGCGTGGGTTTCCTCCCACAGTCCAAAGACATGCAGGTTAGGTGCATTGGTGATATTAAATTGTCCCTAGTGTGTGTGTGTGTGCATGCCCTGTGGTGAGCTGGCGCCCTGCCCAGGATTTGTTTCTGCCTTGTGCCCTGTGTTGGCTGGGATTGGCTCCAGCAGACCCCCGTGACCCTGAGTTAGGATATAGCGGGTTGGAAGATGACTGACTGACTGACAAATATAATTCTCTTTCAGATGTGGGAGGAAACCACTGAACACGGAAAAAAGGAGAAAACACATGCAAATTAACCAAGGTCATTAAAGCTGGAAGAGAATGGCACTAACCATTGCACTACAGTGACTCTTCAACAATTATAAGAAGCAAAAAGTGAAGAAAAACCTTTGCCATGATGAGAGCAGTCAAGTGGAATGAATCTATTGAAAAAGTGAAAGCATTTTTATTCTACATTACGCATATGTTCAAATATTTAAGGCACCTGAATTCATTCTTTGTTCCTGTAACTGTTAATGAGCCCCCAGTATACATACGCTTGGTGTTGCATTAGTAAGTGTGTGTGCCATCTAGGATTCATTCCTCATTTAATAGTTACACATTGGTCAGACATTCAAGCATCTGACAATACTACTTGTACTGAACATTAAATGAACTCTGTCACTTGACATCAGCTTCAAACACTGCACAACTCTAATATTAATAAATAAGCAGAAGAAAAGCATAAAAGAAGAAGAGAAGACATAGAATGACATTTGTTTTTGCTAACATTTTCTGACGGAGCATGCATTAGTCAGAAAAGGAAATACCCATCAGCTGGTCTGAGCCAGGAGAGCCTCGCTTCATGTTGTAATGCAAGCATGAATGTGAAAAACGGGTCGCCTGCCAGTTTTTCAGAGCAAAATCACTCACTCCACTACAGAATCTTAGCCAAACAGTCAAGAGCCACTTGAGCACAGCCATTCGAACAAATACTGAAGATGGTCTAGATTACAGCCATGAGCTCATCTCTCTATATATAAAATCCAACGTCCGTCTGTCTGTCTGTCTACTTCTCACGAGAGAAATAGTTAACGGATTTACATCGGGTTTTTTTCTATAATTTGCTTTAACATTCTGGTTGATTTTGTGACTTCTCGATTCACGCTATTATAGTTCGGTGGCAGCACTGATTTATTTGCACGAATCTGAGAGGAGGGGGAGACGGGGCCTCAGGAGTAGGGAGGAAGGCGGGGCCCTCCTCACTTGCACGTCAGCCTCTGTTCGAGTCACTCTACCTCTCGCCACGTGTTGGAGTGCACCTCGCCTCCGCTTTTCTAGCGATACCTGTTTGTTCAGCAGACATTATCATCTTGAGATTGTTAAAGAGTAACGTTTGACGTTTTTGGGAGAGACATCACAGCTACGTGTGTTTTAGAGGGTACCCGCTCATTGGCAGAGATATCACGGCCACAAGCTCTTTTCCCATGGGGGATGCTCTCCCATCAGAAGTGAACCCAATGACAATTTTTGACGTTGGAGCGTACCTACTTTCTGCTTGGCCAGCAATACTTTGTCAACTTTTTACATTTTTGGCAAACAGATCATAGCTACTTTCTAGCAAAATCAAAAATATTGCATATCAAGATGCCCTCGGATATGAAAGCTATCAATATAAATTCTTCTCAGTACAAATTATTATTTTTTTTTTATTATTAATTTTTAAAGTTCATCCTCTTTCACTACTAATGGAACTACTAATGTCCTGCTCCACTGACAGACTGAGGAGATCGTTCCTCCCCCAAACTATGCGACTCTTCAAATTCCACACGGGGGGTAAACATTAACATTATTCAAAGTTATTGTCTGTTTTTACCTACATTTTTATTACTCTTTAATTTAATATTGTTTTTTTGTATCAGTATGCTGCTGATGGAGTATGTGAATTTCCCCTTGGGATTAATAAAGTATCTATCTATCTATCTATCTATCTATCTATCTATCTATCTATCTATCTATCTATCTATCTATCTATCTATCTATCTATCTATCTATCTATCTATCTATCTATCTATCTATCTATCTATCTATCTATCTATCTATCTATCTATCTATCTATCTATCTATCTATCTATTGTAGCAGTAGAGGCGTGTGTCCACCTCTTGAACCCTCAGGTACAACAACAACATTTATTTCTATAGCACATTTTCATACAAAAAGTAGCTCAAAGTGCTTTACATAATGAAGAAAATAAAAGACAAAATACAAAATTAAAATAAGATAACATTAGTTAACATAGAAAAGGAGTAAGGTCCGATGGCCAGGGTGGACAGAAAAAACAAAAAAAAAACTCCAGATGGCTGGAGAAAAAAATAAACCACTCCAAACACCCGGTGAAAGTACAAGACTTCTTTATTTTCTTCTTATACTCTGCACAAAGCACTCTCCCCTCCACACTACTCATATAAATACAATAATAAAGCACAATAATCCTCTCCTCCTCTCCCAGACACTTCGCCACCCCTACATCCCCAGCTCATCTCAGTGTCTGGGCATACCCAGAGTCCTTTTATTACACCCCTGACCTGGAGGTGTTCCTGCCCAACAGTCCACAGTTCCTTATTCCTTCCGGGTCAGGGTAAACAGTCCTTTTCTTCAACCCGGAAGCACGTCATTTCTTCCTGTCATGTGACCATGACGTACTCCCGGGTTATAGGGCACGTAAGAGCCCACGAGGACCCCCCCCCCCCCCCCACAGCGATCCCGAGAGACGCCAGGGTATCCAGCAGGGCTGTGTATAAAAACTACATAGTCCATGAGGCCCTGCTGGAATTCAGGGCCCGTCCATGCTGTCAGGAGAGCTCCTCCTGGCGGCCTGGGAGTGAGGGCCGGAATATGAAGCCGGCCATCCTTCACACTATCTATCTATCTATCTATCTATCTATCTATCTATCTATCTATCTATCTATCTATCTATCTATCTATCTATCTATCTATCTATCTATCTATCTATCTATCTATCTATCTATCTATCTATCTATCTATTTATCTATCTATCTATCTATTATGTGGGTGGAGCCTCAGGTGACAGCTAGTCTAAAGTAAACCTCTATGAGATGTTGGTGGATTCCAATGTACAGTCAAGACAAAATGGGAAAATGCTTCCTAACTAAACCCAGATCCTTAAAGTTGTAGGAGAACAGCGCTAGCCATTGATGCTTGAACAGTACAAGAAGAAAAGATTAATGAAAAAACTAATAATAACAGCAGTTAAATAGAATTAATCTGTTTAAAGACGGAAAGCACTTTAACTCTACGTTACTCACATTTTCAATTATTTAAACCATGTGAATTCAGTCTTGGTGTCTGTGACTGTAAATGGGCCCCTGGGAAGAGCCTGGTGTTTCATGCACGAATGTGTTCCCCCATCCAGTATTCATTTGTTTCTTAATAGCTACATAGGCGGAGTGGTGGCTCTGAGGCTAAGGGATCTGCACAGGCAATCGGAAGATTGCCAGTTCGAATCCCGTAAAATGCCAAAAAGGGACTTCGCTCTGTTGGGCCCTTGAGCAAGGCCCTTAACCTGCAAGCGCTAAGTGAGAAAAGTGCTATAAATGCAAAGAATTATTATTATTATGTTGACCGGCCATGCAAGTAAGAATTTCACAACATGTGTGTGTATGTGTGTATCTGACAATACTTCTACTACTATATATAAAACAAACTAAGTCTGAATGCTCATTTGAGCCAGAGGAACGCTAATTTAGCATTTCTTTTTGAAAGCTTCTTGACAATGGCTGTGGACAGGAAGACGATACGGCAATAATTTCATGAAGAACAGACAGGCATGGGAACAATAAACACAATTATACTTTTCTGATAAATATTAACAGCCTTGGGAGGCCAGACAAATAATGCTTTGGAGGAATTAGCTTGGCAAAATGCAACCCCTTCAGTCATAAACTTGATTCGTCACTTGAGCGAAAATATATAAGCAAAGAATTTTCCTTTCTCAGTAAAGATTGTAGAATTGTTTAGATGGCATGACCTTAATTTATCACGCGATAAAAAGGCAGGCCTTCATCACTAAGTGCAACACACCAGACAACAAAAATGTACCTTAACAGGCTATAGGGAAGTGAGCCTGTTATAAATTAGCAAAAGGACATAACAGAGCTGCGTTGCACATATCTGCTTGACCTTATTCACTCCTCCTGTAAAACTTTTTGCCCAATCAGTGGACTACAAAATGCCACTTTTCATCCAGTTGAATTAAAAAGAAAACACGAGATGAGGAATTCAACTGCATGAATGCCAGCATTCATCCCTCAACATTATGGGCAAACCTGTGATCCAGTCCTGATGGAGCAGCAAATAGATGAAAGTGAATGACCTCTGTCACGTCAATTGGACACAAGCCAACAGTTCAGGAGAAAACACAAAACCTTAATTCAAATTCAGAAAGTGGAGTGAAAATGGGGCCTGTGTGCCAGTCACATTAATTCACTGCACTCCGGCACGTTCTTAAGTGCATCCTGTGGACATAAGAACCAGGCACATTGGTGGTAGTGGAACTGGCCTCCTACTCTCTGTTTACACAGTAAAACGCTTTGAGTGGTGAGAAAAGCAGTAAATAAATGTGAAGAATTATTGGAACTATTTCTATTCTTCTTAAATGTATTTCTTTTCATGTTATTTGTTAATTTATAGTCATCCGTCAATTTTCTCAGCCACTTGGGAAGCTACCATAAATAAGTAAATGAGTATGTGATAAAAAAGACACCTACTCTCTAAGACTCATTTACATCCTGCAGAAAACCTTCTCCTCCATATATTAACTTTTAACGCTTTATAATTAAGTTAACTGCAAGCATTGAGACCAATGTTTCATCACCTAAGATACTCCACACAAACAAGGGAGAAAAGGTATAAAATTTATCATATGATGACTGTTGGACATCAGCTTCAACCAATGCACAACTGTAATACTGTGTATCCCCGAAAATAAGACCGGGTCTTATATTAATTTCTGCTCCAAAAGATGTACTAGGGCTTATTTTCAGGGGATATCTTATATTTATTCATGTACAACAATATACATTTAGCCAAATACAGTCATGCCATCTTCTTATGGAATATCGTCATAACTCTCCACATTCAAACCCTGAATTTCAGCCTGAATTTCTTGCTACACTTTTCGGATCCTCCAGGCTCGAGGTTCGTGCTTCGATGTGGTGAAGCAAAATGCCGACATACAAATGCATTTGTGGTGCTTTGATATTCAAGCATCGCATATTCCCCTAAGTAATGACACGATACATTTTAAAAGTCTCACATACCATCTTCTGTGCCGTCTTTTTTTTTTTTTTGCACCTTTACAATACCATCAAAACATACGCTGGTGTATTTGAGCCATGGAGAAAAAAAAAAAAATAAGGACATAATGAAAATGTCTATTTTGTGATTAAAGTGGAAATGTCAGCTTTAAACTCGAAATGTCCACTTTAACCTTGTAGTGTACTTTATCGATGAAGTAGAGCGTCGTAAAAGTCATCTTAAAAACAACCCAGTTGTTAATCGCTACGCGCTTCTGGAGCTTCTTCCTGACCTGACAGCAGCAGCAGAGCAACAATAGATCACCACACAGAACACATTAAATGTATGATATTCCAGCTCTCTGCACATTTAGAATTCTTATATTTATACTTGATATCACTTTCATGATGAAATACATTAAAATATATATGATACATTTTACAGATAAATCGTTAACTTTGTTTAAATAATGAATACTGCTAGTTACACATATGGGGTGGCATGGTGGGAGAGTGGTAGTGTTGCTGTCTTGCAGGGAGTCACGTCCCTTGTGATCCCTGCCTGGAGTTTGCATGTTTTCCTGATAGGTTTCCACAGTGTGCTCCGGTTTCCTTCCAAAGATATGCAGATTAGGGTTAGGGTTAGGGTTAGGGGATTTGGTGATGCTAAAATGACGCCAGTGTATGTGAGTGCTTGTATTCACCTTGTGATGAGCTGATGCCCCTTTCCAGAGATTTTGTTTCTGTCTTGTGCCGATGCTGCAGGAATGGGCGCATCCCCCAATTGATGGATGTAATCATTAAACATCCTTTTCAGAGATACTGTGGCAAGGTGTCCTCAGAATTTAATGGATGTTTTGGACACACACGTCACATCCCGTGAAGTATAAACCTGGCCTTAGGTGCCTTACTTTTCAGCTGACGATCTTGACTAGGGCTTATTTTCGGGGTAGGGCTTATATTACAGAGCAGCCTGAACATCATGCTAGGACTTATTTTCAGAGTAGGTCTTATTTTCAGGGAAACACGATATTAGTAACCAGTAACAGTGGACTTCACGATAACATGCAGTGAATACACTTGACTTATAGTTTTCATCCTTTCTCTGTACGTTTAGCATTCATTTGCTCAGAGGTTGATGCACTTGCTTGCTCCACCCTAGCAGCCCGCTTCTTCTCTTCTTCCGTCTGCATCTTTTCACGTTAACACTGATTAAGTCAGTGTTTGTGTTGCAATTACTTAGTACATTTTCTTTCATTTTTCACTTAACCAGGCACTTAAGTCTTCAATCTGCCTCAAGAATGATTTAAGATATGAAGAGGTAGGGGAAGTGACGGCGAAGGTGGTAGGGATGAGAACGGTGCCCATACACATGCGCCACACGTCTGCCCTGCTGCACACTGCCGAGACTTGATTTTACAATAAAATAAAATAAAAATTAAAAGAGCAATACAAATCATCACCCCAAAAGTGGACAGTAGAGGTCACGTAGTATATGTGTACAAAATTTCAGGTCAATAGGTCAAATGGTTTGCGAGCTACGGGTAATTTAAAATCCTGGACAGAAAAATGGACAGCCATGGTAGCGTATTATATATTATATATATAAGAAGATGAAGGAGAAGAAGAACATAAAAGAAGAAGAGGAGGAGAAAACAAAATGGGATTTGCTTTTCCTAATGTTTTCAGAAATGTTTTATAAATTACAAAACAGAGACGGAGCAACGTCTTAGTCAGAAAAGGAAATTCCACGCAGTCTGAGCCAAGAGACTCGCTTCATGTCGTAATGCAAGCTTGAATGTGAAAAATGGGTCGCCTGACAGTTTATAAGAACAACATCACTGTTTTCACTATGGAAGCCTGAGCTTCAAGGACCACTTAAACACAGCCATTCAGACATGGAATTAAAATGGTTCAAATTAAAACCATGAGCTCATCTAATATAAATGTGGGGGAAAACCACTGTACACTGAGAAAATAAGGGGAAAATACGAGCAAACTGAACCTGGGTTCTAAAAGATGTAAGAGAACAGCAATAACCACAGCACTACAGTGATGCTTCAACATTAAAAGAACCAAAAAGTAAAGAAAAATTTTTACCATGATAACAACAGTCAAGTGGAATGAATCTATTAAAAGCATGCGTACGTTTTAACTCTACATTATGAATGTCACGAAATACTTAAAGGACCTGAATTCAGTCTTAGTCCCTGCAAGGGTCCCCGGTAAAAGCTCAGTATTGTGTTCACAAGTGTGTGTTCCATCCAGTATTCAATTGTCCCTTAATCGTTACATGTTGGTCGGACGTGCGAGGTGTGGCGGACACCCGTTTGACACTCGATCTGGGGGAGCAACCATGGGATGCACACTATGTCCCCCGGAACACTTGGTGGCAGCCCCCCTGGGTTGCATCAGGGCCACAATTGCGGAACACCGGAGTTCATCCCTGTTGGGTTCCGTGGCCACCTCCAGGGGGAGCTGCACGGCTTCCTGAGCCCGTCTGTGTATCCTTAATTAGGCCAATTATCACCTGAAACACTTCCGGGTGGGCTATAAAAGAAGCCTGCAGACACCACTCCGGGCACCAGAGTCGGGAGGAGGAAGACAAAGCTACCTGGGAGGAGTGGAGGAAGAAGGGTGTGTTTTTGGGTGTTTTTATTTTGGTGTGTTTTGGGGACAGTGTAGGGCCACGGCTGAAGACAAAAATTTGTTCGTTTTTATATATGCCTCCGCTGTCAGTCTGTGTCGGGTCGACGCCAAGAGAGTGCTTATCCCACAAAGCACAAGAGTTTCACTACACTATGTGTATATTTGACAATACATCTGCTACTAAACATAAAGCTAGCACTTTTACTTGCCAGTTTGAATTCTCATTTCAGCCAGAGGAACACTCATTTAACCATTCGGGTTGAGCACTTCTGGAAAATGGCCATAGACAGGAGTTCATATCTTACAGATGGCAATAGTTTAACAAACAACTGACGGCCTTGAGAGAAATAGACACATTTACACGTTTCATTTGGTCATGTTGTCAAAACAATGGGAGACGAGAAGTGTGGCAGCGGGAGACAGCATAACAACACTTCAGAGATATTAGCCTGGTGAAAGAGGACCCTACAGCCAAAATCTTGAATAGCCACTTGAACAAAGATTAATAAGAATTTTCCTCTTTCAGTAAAAACTGAAGAACTGTTTAGATGCCATAAACCTTTATTTATTGGTTTAGCATATGGCAGGCCTTCATCACTAACTGCACACACACATTAGCAGGCAAGAATTTTCACAGATTTTGCGGAACTGAGTGCCAACCATGTTAATTCACTCTATTATGGCAATTATCCTGGTGTGTGTTCAGAGCATAGCGTGTGTGTACATATATTTATGTATTTTTGCATCTATTGTGATATTTGGCCGGCAGTTTATCCCGGCCAATACCCCCACACAGCTAGATGGAGTCCTCCCTGCAACATGGAGGGGCCCCGAATTCCCGCAGGGCATCATGGGCACTGCTGGATACCGTGGGGGCCCCCAGGGGATGCTGTAGGGAGGAACGGGGATTTATATTTTCCATATAGCCCGGAAGTACTACCTCGTCATGAGGACGGAAGAAGCAAAGTACTTCCGGGCTGAAGAAAAGGAGGAGTTTTTCATCTAACCCGGAAGTGCTATGAAATCACATGGACTGAGGGACAGAAGCACTTCCGGGTCAGGGACTATAAAAGGATGATGGGAAACCACAGCAGACTGAGCCGAGTTGGGAGGGTGTGGAATGGAGCTGCTGGGAGTGGAGGATTGATTAGTGTATTGATTATTGTTGTTTATTGAGTATTGTGGAGTGGAGGTGCTTAGTGCACAGTAATATAATAATAAATTTAATAATTGGACTTTTTACCTGGTGTCTCAACGTGTTGTCTGAGGGTTCAGGGGTCGACTGCGCCCCCTATCTGTCACACTATTTATGTATTCATATATTTAAAGTGCTTCTGTAAAAAGACAAATTTCCTCCTGGGGATAAATAAGGTTCTATCTATCTGTCCATCTATCCATCCATCTATCTAATTCAAATAACACATACATTTAAAGTAAATATTTTAAGTCCAAATTAAGACTCCAGTTTTTGCCCCTGTGACCTTAAACAGGCCCCTGGTGTCAATGTGGTGTTGTGTCCATGTGTGTGTATCCCATCCAGTTTTCATCCATCCATCCATTATCCAACCCGCTATATCCTAACTACAGGGTCACGGGGGTCTGCTGGAGCCAATCCCAGCCAACAGAGGGCGCAAGGCAGGAAACAAACCCCTCCGCAGGGCACACACACACACACACACTAGGGACAATTTAGGATCGCCAATGCACCTAACCTGCATGTGTTTGGACTGTGGGAGGAAACCGGAGCACCCGGACGAAAACCACGCAGACACGGGGAGAACATGCAAACTCCACGCAGGGAGGACCCGGGAAGCGAACCCAAGTCTCCTAACTGCTAATCAGCAGCGCTGCCGCTGTGCCACCATGCCGCCCATCCAGTTTTCATTTGCCTCTTAATGTTTCTTCCATTTTTTTGGAAGTTTTTCTTTGTCTTCTTAGAGAGTCAAGGCTGGGGGGCTGTCAAGAGGCAGGGCCTGTTAAAGCCCATTGCGGCACTTCTTGTGTGATTTTGGGCTATACAAAAATAAATTGTATTGCATTGTATTGTAATGTTGAGCGTCTGCTTCTTTACATTTTGCTCGGACATTCAAGTAAGAATTTCACTACACTGTGTGATTATGACAATACTTCCACTACTCTTTCACTCGAAACCCTGACCTCTTATCTCATCCTGAGGAATGCTCATTTAATTAATCATCCTGGTTGAGAGTTTCTAGAAAATACCCTTAGACTCGAGCTCATATCGTAGAAGTGGCAATAATACAGTTGCATCTTTCATTTGATCATGTCATCAACGCCATGGGAGATGAAACCAATTGTGGCAGGTGGAGAACATAACAATGCTTCAACAAAATTAGCTTGGTGGAGGAGAAAGCCTACAGTCAAAACCTTGAATAGCCACTTGAGTGAAAATAAACAAAGAATGAATTTTCCTCTCTTGGTAAAGACTGTGGAATTATTTAGATTCAATCAACGCAACGCGCTGTCCCAACATTGATGGATGGAAGGCCAGAGGTCCACATGACCATCATCATCAAGTTCTTCCATGTGAACCCTGAAAACCATGAGGACTGATTGAGATCATTTATGTGACTTAGAATGCGTAGAGGGGGCTGGGTGGTCTCTTGGCCTGGAACCCCTGCAGATTTTGTTTGTTTTTTTTTTTCTTCAGCCGTCTGAAGTTTTTTTTTGTTTTTTTTCTGTCCTCCCTGGCCATCAGAACTTACTTTTATTCTATATTAATTAGTGTTGCCTAATTTTGATTTTTATATTTTGTCTTCTGCAGTGGGTTGGCACCCTGCCCAGGATTGGTTCCTGCCTTGTGCCCTGTGTTGGCTGGGATTGGCTCCGGCAGACCCCCGTGACCCTGTGTTTGGATTCAGCGGGTTGGAAAATGGATGGCTGGATGGATGGATGGATATTTTGTCTTTTTTCTCTTTCTTCATCCTGTATAGCACTTTGAGCTCCATCATTTGTATGAAAATGTGCTATATAAATAAATATTGTTGTTGTTGTAGATGGCATGTCCTTAATTTATGAGAGTAGTGAAAAGTAGGCCTTCATCATTAAATGCAACACGCTGGTCAAGAAAGAAAAATTTTAACGGGCTATGAGAAAGCGAGTGTGGAACAAATTATGGAATAGACATAGCAGAGCCTCATTTCACATACCTTCTTGACTCTATTCACTCTTCCTCCAAGGTTTTTTAATTATTGGGAATCAAAATTGAATTACGAAAAGAGGAGGAATTCGACTGATATGAGTGCTAGACTTTCACACTCAATGCTTTGGAAAAATTAGATTTCCTGTTCTCATGGTATAACAAATTCAGAAAAGTGCATCAGCGCTGATGAATGACCCCTGTTATGTTTATTGGACACAAGCCAAAACTACAAGACAAAGGCATAATTTATATTAAACTTGAGCAAGTGGAGTGAAAGGGGGCCTGTATGCCAGCTATATTAAGTCACTCTATTATACCAGTTATCCTCAAAGGATGAAGAATGGAAAGACAGTTGGTCCAGATGACATACCTGTGGAAGCATGGAGGTGTTTAGAAGAGACAGCAGTAGAGTTTTCAACCAGAGTGTTTAAGTGAATCTTGGACAGTGAGAGGATGCCCGAGGAGTGGTGAAGAAGTGTACTGGTGCCGATATTTAAGAATAAGGGGGATGTGCAGGACTGTAGTAACTACAGGGGGATAAAATTGATGAGCCACAGCATGAAGTTATGGGAAAGAGTAGTGGAAGCTCTGTTATGAAAGGAGGTGATGATTAGATAGATAGATAGATAGATAGATAGATAGATAGATAGATAGATAGATAGATAGATAGATAGATAGATAGATAGATAGATAGATAGATAGATAGATAGATAGATAGATAGATAGATAGATAGATAGATAGATAGATACTTTATTAATCCCAAGGGGAAATTCACATATTAGTGAGCAGCAGTATGGTTTCATGCCAAGAAAGAGCACCACAGATGCGATGTTTGCTCTGTGGATGTTGATGGAGAAGTATAGATAAGGCCAGAAGGAGTTGCATTGCGTCTTTGTGGACCTGAAGAAAGCATATGACAGGGTTCCTCGAGAGGAGTTGTGGTATTGTATGAGGAAGTCGGGAGTGGCAGAGAAGTATGTAAGAGTTGTACAGGATATGTACGAGGGAAGTGTGACAGTGGTGAGGTTTGCAGTAGGAGTGACACATGCATTCAAGGTGGAGGTGGGTTTACATCAGGGATCGGCTCTGAACCCTTTTTTATCTCCAATGTTGATGGAGAGGTTAACAAACAAGATTAGACAGGAGTCCCCGTGGACTATGATGTTTGCTGATGACATTGTGATCTGTAGCAATAGTAGGGAGCAGGTTGAGGAGACCCTGGAGAGGTGGAGATATGCTCTAGAGAGGAGAGCGATGAAGGTCAGTAGGACCACCAAGACAGAATACATGTGTGTGAATGAGAGGGATATCAGTGGAATGGTGAGGATGGAAGGAGTAGAGTTAGCGAAGGTGGATGAGTTTAAATACTTGGAATCAACAGTACAGAGTAATGGGGGTTGTGGAAGACAGGTGAAAAAGAGAGTGCAGGAAGGGTGGAGTGGGTGCAGAACAGTGTCAGGAGTGATTCATGACAGACGGATAGCAGCAAGAGTGAAAGTGAAGATCTACAGGACGGTAGTGAGACCAGCTATGTTATATGGGCAGGAGACGGTGGCACTGACCAGAAAGCAGAAGACAGAGCTGGAGGTAGCAGAGTTAAAGATGCTAAGATTTGCATTGGGTATGATGAGGATGGACAGGATTAGAAATGAGGACATTAGAGGGTCAGCTCAGGTTGGAAGGTTGGGAGATAAAGTCAGAGAGGCGAGATTGCGTTGGTTTGGACATGTGCAGAGGAGAGATGCGGAGTACATTGGGAGAAGGATGCTAAGGATGGAGCTGCCAGGCAAGAGAATAAGAGGAAGGCCTAATAGAAGGTTTATGGATGTTGTGAGAGAGGACATGCAGGTGAAGGGGATGAAGATACAGAAAAAGATGATCTGCTGTGGCAACCCCTAACAGGAGCAGCCGAAAGAAGAAGAAGAATTGCAGTTATCCTCAAGTGTTTTCTTAATAAATGCATGCAAACAAAAGATGAACTTGCTTGTTTCACTCTTACAGTGGCCAGGTCAGGATTTCTCCTTAATTGCAGTTTTCCGCACATCATATGTTAATTCATAAGCAATCATCCATTTTCTGAACCACATTTACACATAGCAGATTTATAAGAAGGCAGAGCTTATATTCATTCTGACATCTATTTACAGTACAACTTGTGAAACATGTGAACCTACCATCCTAAAATAAAATGTATTATGAAACTGTTTTGAATTTCCATACACTGTAAAAATACCCAGTAAAAACACATTACATGAACTGTATATTTTGACACATTTGAGGGGTAAAGGGTTAAAATAATGACTAGATAAATACATGCACATTTACATTTAAGCAGGGTTTAACTGTCAGTATCAATTAAAGATTTCAATGTGCCAGACTATTTTTTATGAATAATTGTTGCATTGCTGTACAATCACAATGGTACAGAATTCTAAATTTGCATAAAGTTAGAATATTTGCATAAGGGAAGACCCCCTTTGCATCAAAGCTGCAAGTATTTCCTTATAGCACTGTGAGAAACCAAAAAATGTAACGATGGCTAGCAAAATAATTTTTCCTGTGTGTTCTGAATGTTTCTTGCGGTTATGGATGCTGATTTATGATGAATTATTGTCACATATGAGATTAGTGCTGATGCTACGGTATTTTGTGCCCTAGGCCAAGCTTATTAGTGCACCAATTGACTGCTAGGTGCTGCTGCTGGGTACCCCCAAACCCCCTTATTTCACCTTATTGGTGGCGCTGGACTTGCATGGGTGGCAGCTTAAAGGCTCAGGCACATGTAATTACCTGCCGAGCCAGGGGTTGGCACTGTTTTCTAATCCTTTCTCTCTTTCTCCCTCTGCACAACAGGTGACTGACAGCCCTATCATCCTTGTCATCCTCCTGGACCCACCGATTCCTACCATCATTCTTCATTAAACTGGCAAACCAGTTACTTACTTCAATTCTGTTTGTACTTGTGTCTGTAAAAGACGTCTCTGGAACTAAGTGTGTGTTGATTTATGCAAAAACCCATCAGATTATACAGGGTTACCAAGTTGGTAACCCAACATTTTATCTGTGTTCTTTGTGTCATTTTACATTTTTGATGTATAGATTAAACTGTAGCACACCCTTACATCAGAAAAGCAATGTTTTCTTTTGCACTGCACAACATGAGTTGTAGTCAGTAAACACTGGATTACATCTAATGACTAAAATAGTTGTCTGGTGACTTTTCATTTTTATATTTTTATCTTGTTAAGTGGTGTCGCTAATCTCATGCGCGTTAATGAACTGTGTATTGTATAGCAGGAGTATTAAACTGAAAGCTTACATCACTGAACTATCCCCATCCATCCATTTTCCAACCCGCTATATCCTAACACAGGGTCACGGGGGTCTGCTGGAGCCAATCCCAGCCAGCACAGGGTGCAAGGCAGGAACAAATCCCAGGGCAGGGTGCCAGCCCACCGCAAAGACATCACTGAACTATTTATCTTGGTTTGGTCTGATCTGATTTAATGTTGAGATGTAAAGTAAAAACAGAATATAGCAGTTCACTTTAATATTAATGATAGAATTATAATTGTTGACTGCATTCATTTTACTGAGACAAACCGTACTCTGGTCTGTGCCCCCCAACTGTGTTTAACTTTCAAATTCTGAATAAATTCTTTACGGAGTAAGCAGTCGTCATCTTTCAATTAAGACCAAGATGAAAGTTGTAGGCCTCATTTTACATAGAGATATGTCAACTGGCCATAATTCAATCATAAAAGAATAGCCAGATATTGTTAATCTGTTCCAAACTGCTTTGTTTTCCTATGTGTTTAAATAACTCTGTCTTTATGTTTACTTATTCTGCATTTAGCAATTTATAAAATGTATACTTGCATTTTACCTGAGAACTTCTCATAGCAATCAATGAGGAGTGTTATACAGAAATAAACAAGAATTGAATTAGGGTTAGGGTTAAAAAAAACTGTTTCTTTAATGGCACTTTATGGTTCTTCACTGGGTTGCGTGGCTCCTTATTGAACGATTGCTTGACAAAGAAGGATTTAATTCTCTAGAGGGTCCATTGTATATCTATCTTACAAGACAGACCTCAGTATGTGTGTCTCAGGAACTGCAGGTTTGACATTGTGGTCAGCAGCACAGGAGAGCCAAAGGGGACTGTACTTTCTCCGGTCCTGTTCAGCCTATATACATCGGACTTCCAATACAACTCAGAGTCCTGCGTTGTGCAAAAGTTCGCTGATGACACTGCTATCGTGGGCTGCATCAGGAGTGGGCAGGAGGAAGAGTATAGGGACCTAATCAAGGACTTTGTTAAATGGTGTGACTAAAACCACCTACACCTGAACACCAGCAAAACCAAGCTGGTGGTGGATTTTAGGAGGACCAGACCCCTCATGGACCCCGTGATCATCAGAGGTGACTGTGTGCAGATGGTGCAGACCTATAAATACCTGGGAGTGCAGCTGGATGATAAACTGGACTGGACTGCCAATACTGATGCTCTGTGCAAGAAAGCACAGAGCCGACTATACTTCCTTAGAAGGCTGGCGTCCTTCAACATCTGCAATAAGATGCTGCAGATGTTCTATCAGACGGTTGTGGCAAGCGCCCTCTTCTACGTGGTGGTGTGCTGGGGAGGCAGCATAAAGAAGAAGGACGCCTCACACCTGGACAAACTGGTGAGGAAGGCAGGCTGTATTGTAGGCATGGAGCTGGACAGTTTGACATCCATGGCAGAGCGACGGGCGCTGAGCAGACTCCTATCAATCATGGAGAATCCACTGCATCCACTGAACAGGATCATCTCCAGACAGAGGAGCAGCTTCAGCGACAGACTGCTGTCACCATCCTGCTCCACTGACAGACTGAGGAGATCGTTCATCCCCCAAACTATGAGACTCTTCAATTCCACCCGAGGGGGTAAACGTTAACATTATACAGTGGAACCTCTAGATACGAGTTTAATTCGTTCCAGCACTGAGCTTGTATAGCGAATTTCTCGTATCTAGAACAAACGTCCCTATTGAAAATAATGGAAATCCAGTTAATCCGTTCCGCATCCCAAATATATTAACATAAAAAATCAATTTTCCTAACAAATAACATTGATAAATTATATATACAGTAGTCTACCTTTAATAAATAACACTGGTAAATAATATAACTGATTATTAAAAGAATCAAAATAGGTGTCCAAAGTGCAGTAGAGCATTCAATAAATCTTTAAATAAATAATCCTTAAAACAGTTGTGAAGTGGAGGTTTAAAGTACATAAGAATAACAATCTTTTAACACGAGGTTAAAACGTCAACAGGAAGCAGTCTTCAAAAAACAGATGACAATCCCCGGTGCTTCTTCTCTGTTAGTGTCTCACCTGCTTCTCCCATGCGGGCTCTGCAACAGGCGAGACACTTAATGCAGCTGACCTTCTCTACACCGTCCTGCTTCAGCTGTTTGGCTCGCCTGTTCAGCTACACACGAGCCTGCACTCGCTCGCTCTCCCGCACCGACCTCCTACTGCTGCGGATTCCTGCCTCCTCCTGCAACCTCCGTTCTCTCTCCTCTCCTCTCCTCTCTTTTCTTTTACTTCTTCTCCCCCTTAACCGGCTCGCACTTCTCTATATATGCGGGGAAGACATGGCAGCTGCAGCCTATCAGCCACAGGACAAATCATGGATGTGGGCAGTTTCCCACCCGTGCACTTAGGTGAGAAACGCAGACACCGCAGATCGCCCTGCAGCTCGCTACTGCTACCACGCCCCCTCGCTAAGCCGCGAGCTATACCCACAGCCTGGCTCGTGGCTCGTTACGTGAGCCAATGCTCGTATTTTGAATTTCTCGTATACAGAGGTGATCGTATCTCGAGGTTCCACTGTACAAAGTTACTGTCTGTTATACCTGCATTGTTATCACGCTTTAATTTAATATTGTTTTTATCAGTATGCTGGTTCTGGAGTATGTGAATTTCCCTTTGGGATTATCTATCTATCTATCTATCTATCTATCTATCTATCTATCTATCTATCTATCTATCTATCTATCTATCTATCTATCATATAGTGCCTTTCATTTCTATCTATCTATCTATTATATAGTGCCTTTCATTTCTATCTATCTATCTATTATATAGTGCCTTTCATTTCTATCTATCTATCTAGTATACAGAAAAAAATTTGAAATCTTTAATGTTTGTTAGGCTACCCAGAAGGACAAATTAAGAAGACCTGAACTTAGCCTGTGGTATTGTAGACAGCGAGAGTCCTTTGAATATCAGAGCCCATTGGTATTTCACAAATCTGTCGCCATCTGTTCATAATTACTGCCTGCTACAGATCTAAATAAATGAAAGTTCTTCTTGGAACCTTCCTGTGTATGGGTTTTTGGGGAACCATTTGGTTCGTTTATGGCATCGTTCTAAAGACCCGCTCAGCCACTTTGATTTTTGAAGAGTGTAATCCGCATTTGTATTTGCTTAAAGGCCGCGAGGCGAAGTTTTATCTGCGGAACATGTGAAGTGATGGAATTTACGTTTAAAACAGACACAGCAGTAAAGCCCTCACTCCTCAACTCGGCTCAAAAACATTGAATTTAGGTAAATAATAATAATATTATATATTATTACTATAGGTGACCCTAAATTGGCCTGTGGTGAGCATGCGCGAGTTAGTAGTCACTTGTGATGGCGTGGCGCCCCAGTGAGGTTGTTTCAGGACCTTCCCCGAACTTAATGCTTCCCTTTTCAAACCCTGATACGGTTTCTTGCAATTCGTGAATGCTCTTGTTTGGTAGTCACACATGTTGGCAGTCAGCGTGCAATCCTAAACCCGACCCTTCCAACGATCAGACCTTCTCTTACCGGTTTATTGTAATATCAGTTATTAAACTAATAAGCAGGCCAGGCATCATTGGGCGCGAGTGCAATCACAGAGCATCCTTCAAATAAATTGAATTGAATTCAAAGCCATCTCTACATGTTTAGCAGTTCTAAATTATAGATATCGTTAAATATTTGAACCACCCGAGTTCTTTCTTTCTTTGTCCCGATTTGGCTATTAAACGTGGCCCCAGTGTGAATGCGGTGTTGCGTGCGCGATTGCTCGTCCTTTCCGTATTCATTCATGTCTTTAGGTTGGGATGGGCTTCTGCTTCCTTCAGTTATGTTAGATAATGTATGGGATGTGTAGATTCATTAAATAAATGTGTGGACGAATTACTAACATCGTGTGAATTTCTAACATCATGATAACTGAAAATGCCGGCGTCGGTTCCTAACTCCGTTCTCTAGCACTATGATGAAATGATTGCCATTAACATCGGTGCAAACCAGAAAAAAACAAACAATTGTTTTGACTTTCCAAGAAGGGTTAGATTACTTGGAGAGACTCCAGGGAATAGCCCACATGTAAAAATAAAAGGGAAACACGGAAACACTGACATCACCACGCGAAGACTATGGAGTCGGTGGTGTTTGCCATCGTTTTCACATATAAGTACAAACCTGAATTCATAAGAGAAACAGAAAATGACACTTTACCCTTGTTCTATTCTTTTTTCATAGCCCCAAAAAGTCGTTCTGCTTTCTTTTATACTAGTGAGAGGCAGACAGATCGTAAAAACGAATACATGCGAAACGTCTTTGTGAACATTTTGAATAAATAAAAAAGACGTGAATCTCGGGTGTGTCTCTTATTTAACTTGGCTGACGCCTTTATCCAAAGCGACTTACAGCATCCGAGACTGATTGTATTTCTTTTGTTTTCTCCAATGGCGGCAGAGGCAGATGAAGTGTGTTGCTCAGGGTCACACATGCTCGGTTGAAGGATTTGAACCCATAACCTCAGGGTTTGAAGTCCACAGCCTCACACTACCTGCCTTTGTCGGCGTGTGCACGAGTTTTTACAGTAATGCCGCTGACATTTATTTAACTATTTAAAACAAAGAATCGCGTTTATGTAATTGTTTCAGTTTGCAAAAAACAATTGCCTGGGTCAGTGCCGCACTATATCAGTGGCTGCGTTTCCAGTTACATTTAAATGCCATTTATATAGCGTCATCCATGACTGACCTCATCCCAAAGCGTCTAACGTTGTAATGATGCACGTTTTCCCAATAAGCCACTTAGTTTAAGAAAACCACAGTTCCAGTTCCAATAGCTTACCGGGTGTTTATGCAGTACAGTAGTGACTGTGAAAAGTCCGTCCTTTGTCTCATTGTTATTTTCAGCCTGCTGTTTCTCCAATAACTAAGAATCCTGGAACAAGGCCGCACTTTCTGTCGTTGTTATTTTGTGCCGGCAAGTGCGCTCATTACGACCGCTCGGTCACTCGGCGTATTGTGTAATGGACCTGTCCCTTGCCAATCAATATGCTCAACTAGAACTGAGATGGACCAGACCCCTTTACGATCAGATACTGCATGCTTCAGCTTCATGCTGGCTTGTGTTTAATGCAATTTCATTTCAGTATATAAAACAAAAAGTAATTGCATGCACATTTTTTTCTCTGACTTTGTCACCTTTCAGAAGCGGGTTTTCTTTCACTTCACTTCACCTTCTGAGACTCCAGCTTTCTTCCACATGCCCCGTTACGGTGATTTCCGACTCCCCGTTAACTGACCTTATAAAGCCTTGTTTCAGTATTACGAGCGAGTCCATTGTTGCACCCATAGCTGCTCGAATTGGCTCCGGCACCCGGAGAGAAAAGAAAAGTAAGTGCAGTAGAACAGAAGAACTGTTGTCCAATGTAGTGAGAACAAATGCGGTACATCTTCAATTATTTAAAGCTAAGAATAAGTGATAATTTATGGAATAATTGAATGTCTTGATTTTTTTTTTTTTTGCAAGTTATGGAATCAATTATAACAAGGCCTTACTTTCAAATGACTTTATAACTTCACAGCCAGAAATGAAAATTTATTGTGAACAGGAAACCTGCGTCCTGCCGCTTACCGGTTTAAATTTAAGCATAAAGTTTTGGTTTAACAATTAGTCTCTTTGCATAATAATAATTGGCCTGTTACATTTAACCCATTTAAATAAATAGACCTGGAAAAGGCTTCAATACCCAAGTACAATACTCGATGTTTAACAGCTCTATAAATATAACCCCCCCTGGAAACTTTAAAAGAAAATAAAAAAAATCACTTCTGTCTTCATTGTGCCAGCAGCTGGTGATTTTATTCTCCGTTCCCGGTAAAGTACTTTTCTCCGTCGAAGGCTTCCTCTTTAACGTTTGCAGAAATCGTTTAATAACCACATATATATTCTAATGGTTTATATTTGCTCTGATGCATGATTATTGAAGTCCAACAAATACAAGCACAATAGTTACGCCAATGTTAAAGGCAATATTAATGCTGATAACAATAATCCCAATGGTCTGAACTCTCCTTTATGTAGATTTTGTAGATTCATTCCAGTAATACACACCCATATATATATATATATATATATATATATATATATATATATATATATATATATATATTGTATATCCTTTAGGACACAAAGATGAAACCAAATCATCACTTGCCAAACAAATAAGCCTACAGGTTGTAATGGACAAACGTGCTTCCTTTAGATAGTAGTTTCCCAAATGCAAAGTTAAAAAAAAAATCAGATTTCCAAGAAAACCACCCTGCAGATACCTTTTCCGTGCGTTGTTTTGCGGAGCCGTCGGTTCCTTTAAAGACTTGCACATGTGTAGGTTTAGCACGCAGCGATCTGCTCCTTCTGCACACAACGGTCCAGCGCTCTTAGCAGCCACGCATACGGGCGGGCGCTCGGTCTCCCTCTCCTGGGCGCGCGCGCGCGCGTTCACACTACAAGCCTGCAGGCAGACTGACGCTGGGATGGACGGCAAAACTCGATTATTTACAAATATTCGGCTTTTTTTTTAAATTATTGTCATGTATGTGGTTTCTTCTTCTTTTGCTTCGGTATTAATTATGCGCCAATGCACCAAATTAATTCCTTTCTCGTCAACTGGAAAACCTTTAATCTCTGCCAGGAACAGCCATAAGACTAAGGAAGGTCTGTTTTTAGTCTGGGATACAAGAGGCACGCAGCTTCACTTCTAAGCTCTTTATTTGGCAAAGTGCCAGCTGCCTGGAAGGTACATTTCAAGGAAAGCCTGTGCTTGGTGGGGGGGTGGGGGGCTCGGCTACTCGTGCATCTGCAACGATTTTGCGCCAGACCTCGCAGAAGCCTTTAAAAGACCTTGAGCATGGGAAAGGCGCTATATAAATAACATGTATTATTATTATTATTATTATTATTATTATCTTTAAGATGAATGATATTTTTCAGTGCCGTAGAGAAGAGGAGTTGCTATATATGCACCCACTTTCTTTCAGGGCAGTCGCTTTTGACGTGATGCGTAAAGCAGGGGGCTTACGAGACGCCGCAGGCGACCCTCCTATATAGTAACGCTGTCACTCTCAAAGGGTGCGATTAATGTGTCATTACATTTAAAAAAAATTTAGCTTCAAGTTTGTGCTGTGCCTGGAGTTCAGTAATGCATTGGAAAGAAAATCAACTGTGAAAGTTCTGCTGCCTAAAAATATTCAAATTGATCCCTTTTTTTTTTTTTTTTTACTGTTTAGTGTAATTTATATTAAAGACCAAACTCAACAAGTCTTAACAAGACGGTTAATTCAACTAAGTGTATATATATTGTGACAGACGACCGGCTATGGACTCCGGTCGTCACCCCCAGGCCGCTAGGAGGAGCCCTCCGGACAGCATATTTGCGCCCCGAGTTCCAGCAGGGCTTCATGGACTTTGTAGTGTTTTGACACAGCCCTGCTGGATACCTTGGGGGCCGCCAGGAGTCGCTGTAGGGGGGCTAGTAAGCTCTTGTGTGCCCTATAACCCGGGAGTGCATCCCAGTCACGTGACTGAAGAAGCGATGTGCTCCCGGGATGAAGAAAAGGACTTTGCCCTGACCCGGAAGGAAAACAGACTTGTGGGTTTGGCTTGGAGCCACTTCCGGGTCAGGGGCTATAAAAGAACTCTGGGAAGCCCAGAACACTGAGCTGAGCTGGGAGGTAGGGTGGCGACGTGTCTGGGAGAGGAGGAGTATTGTTTATAGAAGAGTATTGTGTTTAATGAGTGTGGAGTGGAGGGTGCTTTGTGCACAGTATAATTATAAAATAAAGAATTATTATACTTTCACCTGGTCCGAAGAGTGGTACCTGAGGGTTCGAGAGGTGGACAACACGCTTATCTGCTACACTGGCGTAGTAGGCAGGATTCTCTGGCCGTCTGTTGGCAGAGGATCTGCATCAATAATTCAATTCGTTGTGGCAGAGAACCCTACGAAGGTCCCTCTAGTAACCGCGGAGGTGAAAACTCCACCCGCGACCAAGAGCGCTGCAGCTGAGAGCCGTCCTCTACAGCAGGCGAGTATGGGGAAGAAGACTGGGAAGAAGGCTGGAGTTAGCCAGAAGACTTCGGTCCCAGACGGGCTGGAGACGCTATGGTCTTACCTGACCGGCAGTGAGGAGGACCGGGCGCAGCTCAAAGCAGAGCAAACCCGAGCGGGGCAGCAGCCGGAACGTTGCCGCATGGCAACTCCCGAGGACTATTACAGGGAGTTGGAGAAAGACCGCCTACGTTCCGAGGTAAGTGCTGGGAATGCACATGAACCGCCTTGAGCTTCTTTTTCTCTGTTTGCAGAGGCTTGTCTGCACGAAGCGGACAAAGAGCACGCCCGCTTCACCCCTAGGCAAGATGGCCGCGAAAACAAGACGGCGACCAGTTCTAGGAGTCGGCAGAGGAGCAGCCCATACGCTGACACAGTTCACGTGACCTCGCGCGATGGCGACCGGGAGGAAGGTCAGTTACAAGCCTTCGGTGAGGTCAGTGATTCCCCAACGCGTCTGCGCTCCCTGAAGGGGAAGGGGGCGGCGAGCGAAGCAGCGCCATCTTTAAA